>NW_027361690.1:68625000-68945000 GCF_039654945.1 Dendrobates tinctorius | reverse complement strand
CCAGTCCCTATATCCTGCCTTATCCCTGTATTTGAAAGGTCACCATTTATTTCACATTATTATTTGAACGCTGCCAAACCAAAGCAAAGACAGAGATATTAACAGCTTGTAAATGAAACACAGCCTAGTTCTTGGAAATGCTGTGGTGTAATGCTTAACTTCATCTAAAAAAGTGACATGAAAATCCGTAATGAAAAAATAGCTGAATGCCAAAATGCATCCCATGACCTAACATCTGTTTGGCTAACACAATGGAACATAGCACCTGCAAACATGGAGAGTGTTTATTTTGTAACTATTTTTCTCATATCCACATGAAAATATGTCTTTAAGCTGTAACCGGCTATTTCCTGCCAGGGTAAGACTGTTGTGATATGTTGTGCTGTTTGTGTTGGACTTTTCCCATGCAGGCAAATATTACATGTAGACCGTCCAGGAGCAACGTTTCCACAGATGGAATTTTCAAAGTCACTATTAGCAGAAAGAGGTTAATATTGTAAAAAATGACAAACGTTAAGACCTCTATGGTGAAAACCACATGATCTGTTCCTGCTTCTTGTTATAGCCTATTTCCAGTCAATTGTAAAAAATATATTCTTGTAGAATTACATAGAAACCTTCTTGTCCAAGATTAAAAATTATGGCTGTTTTCTACCAAAAAGAACACACAGCAAAAAGAACACCCACAGTAGGGCATGCCATTCTGAAATTGAAATATTTAGCTTGGATTAAAGAAAATTGTGGCACCATACCTGTTCACAGGTTGTGTGCGGTATAACAAGATAACACCGCAAATATTACCAGGTGTGGCTCAACATACAGTTGTGCTCAAAGAATTTTTGCTTTCGTAGCCTTTTTTCAGAGAATATGAATGATAACACCAAAAGTTTTTCTTCACTCATGGTTAGTAGTTGGGGGAAGCCATTTGTTGTCAAGATACTGTGTTTTCTCTTTTTAAATCATAATGACAACCCAAAACATCCAAATGACCATGATCAAAAGTTTACATACCCTGGTGATTTTGGCCTATTAACATGAACAGAAGTTGACACAAAAGGGTTTGAATGGCTACCAAAGGTAACACCCTCACCTGTGACCTGTTTGCTTGTAATCAGTGGGTGTGCATAAAAGTCGAGTGAGTTTCTGGGATCCAGACAGACTCTTGCATCTTTCATCCAGCCTCTGATGTTTCTGGATTGTGAGTGATGGGGAAAGCAAAAGAATTGTCAACGGATCTACGTGAAAAGGTAGTTGAACTGCATAAAACAGGAAAGGGATGCAAAAAGATATCCAAGGAATTGATAATGCCAGTTAGCAACTTTCAAACTGTGGAAAATGAGGGTCTCTGTAAAAACGAAACCAAGGTCAGGTAGACCAACTAAAATTTTGACCACAACTCCTAAGAAAATTGTTCGGGATGCAAAGAAAAACCCACAAATAACATCAGCTGAAATACAGGACTCTCTGTAAACTAGCAGTGTAGCTGTTTCAACATGCACAATAAGGAGGCACTTGGAGAAAAATGGGATGCAAGGTCGAGTCGCGAGAAGAAAGCCATTACTGAGCAAATGCCACAAAGTATCTCACCTATAATGCGCAAAACAGCACAGAGACTTAAACTTAAGTTTTTGGCCACAACCATAAACGTTACATTTGGAGAGTGGTCAACAAGGCCTATGAAGAAAGGAACACCATTTCTACTGTAAAGCACAGAGGTGGATCGCTGATGTTCTGCGGAAGTGTGAGCCACTAAGACACAGGAAACTTAGTCAAAGTTGAAGGAAAGATGAAAGCAGCACATTATCAGCAAATACTGGAGGCAAATTTGCAATAATCAGCCCGGAATCTGCGCATAGGACGTACTTGGATGTTCTAACATGACAATGATCCAAAACACAAGGCCAAGTCGACCTGTCATTGGCTACAGCAGAACAAAGTGAAGGATCTGGAGTGGCCATCTCACTCTCCTGACCTCAATATCATTGACTCACTATGGTGAGATCTCAAGCGCACAGTTCATGCTAAACAGACCAAAAATTGAAAGGAGCAGGAGGCTTTTTGCCAAGAAGAGTGGGCAGCTTTACCATCTGAAAAAATAAAGAACCTCATCCACAACTACCACAAAAGACTTCAAGCTGTCATTGATGTTAGAGGGGCAATACACGGTATTAAGGAATGGGGTATTTAAACTTTTGATCAGGGTCATTTGGATGTTTTGGGTTGCCATTATGATTTAAAAAGAGAAAACACAGTAGTTTGACAATAAACGGCTTCACCCAACCACTAACCATGAGTGGAGAAAATCTTTTGGTGTTATCATTCACATTCTCTGAAAAAAGGCCAAGAAAGCAAAAATTCTGCTGGGGTATGTAAGCTTTTGAGCACAACTGTATTCTGAATCCCATGTAGAATGGCTCTCTATACCAAAACCATTAATGATAAAGTATTTTTCATTTGTTATGTGAAAGCCTATTTACTTGGGGAACTAATCCAAGTGGTCACCAGAAAGTACTAGATTCAACGATGAGAATAACATTGACAAGAAGAGAGGTACAAAATGAAATTATTAAACTGTATGTGTATTCTTGCTGGTTTAGAGATGATCATGGGTGATCATAGCTTCAAAATTACCGTATTTTCCGCTTTGTAAGACGCACTTTTTTTCCCCAAAATTTGGGGGGAAAACAGGGGTGCGTCTTACAAAGCGGACATGCCTTACCTAGGCTGTGATCGGGGGCGTCCGGCGGTTGCTGGCCGCTGCTGCGGGTGTGGCCGGTGCCCCGGCATTTCCTCGGTTCCCTGTGTGCCGGTAAAAAGATGGCCGCCGGCGCGTGCGCAGATGAGATCTCGGGACCCAGTTCTCGAGAGATGAGATTTGAAATCTCATCTCTCGAGAGCTGGGTCCCGAGATCCCATCTGCGCACGCGCCGGCGGCCATTTTCCCTGGGTTCCCTGTGTGCGCGCGGTGGTGCCTGCAAAAAAATGGCCGCCGCGCGTGCGCAGATGAGATCTCGGGACCCAGTTCTCGAGAGATGAGATTTGAAATCTCATCTCTCGAGAGCTGGGTCCCGAGATCCCATCTGCGCACGCGCCGGCGGCCATTTTCCCTGGGTTCCCTGTGTGCGCGCGGTGGTGCCTGCAAAAAAATGGCCGCCGCGCGTGCGCAGATGAGATCTCGGGACCCAGTTCTCGAGAGATGAGATTTGAAATCTCATCTCTCGAGAGCTGGGTCCCGAGATCCCATCTGCGCACGCGCCGGCGGCCATTTTTTTTTTTTTTTACCGGCACTTCAGCGCACGTATACAGGGAACTGAGGAAATGCTGGGGCTCTGGTCTGTCGAACAATGTCGGCAGAGCCCCGGGCATCGATGGGCACACAACGCCGCACCGGAGGCACCCGCAGCACCGGCCTCCAACCGCCGGACAAGTGGAGAAACCTGACACCAGCACAAGACTCTGCAGCAGCAACGGCACACATCGGAGCCCCCCTCATCCCTGAATGCGGCCTGCAGCATCACTCCACGCCTGCCTCCTCCAGCAGCGAGCCTGGGACCCCGCTACACCGCAGCCACCAACCCTGGTAAGCAATAAGATGCAAGGATTATAAGAGGCACCACCATTTTATTAAAAAATATTTTTTTCTTATTTTTCTCCTCAAAAATTGTGGTGCGTCTTATAATCCGGAGGTCTTCACAAGATAAGAGAACTCTAAATTTTCAATAGCGTTTCTCTAATAAATAGTAAAGGCAACTAACTCAATCAAATAATGAAACAGCAAGATTGAACAACGACATGAAAAAAGCCCAAAGAAGGGAGTGCATTGTGCCAATAGGTATACTGATTTATTAATCTAATAGGTTATACATTGTATCCTACAAAATTATTAATGAGCATGGTGTTGTGCATAAATAGGGAAAGCAATACTAGGGAGACACTGACAAGTACATGTAGCAGTTAAAAGCCTGTGCCGCATTAATGGATATTATTGAAAGCATACAGAAGGCACACATGCACGATCCCAAAATTGAACTAGACACAAATCAATCAAAAATTGAATCCATAATGCTGAACTTACATGGAGACCAGTTCCCAGAGTGTTCCTGTCACCCGAACGCATGTTTCGGCCTTTCTTCGTCAGGTGGTGTTATAAGGGTTAGGAAAGCCAGGTTTATATAGTGGACTGCAACAAGAATAATAGTGGTGAATGTGAGGGGTGTATGTAGGCACCGTCTCCTGTTGGATAGTGCATCTGAGTATAAGTGTAGTGGCGCGTAGTCAACGTAATCCCTATATGTGGTTTCTCTGATCCTGATGGGCCAGGGAGACAGGTGCTATGCATGCGCACACCCAGACTATCCATCAGGAAGGTAAGATAAAGGTAAGTATGTCAGCAGTGAAGAACATGTGGAAAAAGTTAATATCACAAGACAAGAATAGCCATACAATTGCAATAAATAAATATAAAATAAAAACAAATTGTTTAATATATTAATAATACGTAAATATGAGAAAATATGTGAAATGTGCAAATACGAAAAGCAATAATTGATGAAAATAAATTAATTATGTAAAAGGTAAGTGAAGTTGTGTGATTTATATAAAGATATAAAAAAAATGTGAAATATAAAATGCTGTGTATAAAGATGTAAAAAAATACAGAGCAAAATTATTCATGGTGTGATACTAAAAGTGTCTACAATACTAATAAGAATATGCAAATAAAGTCTGTGGAGCCTCATTTAAGAGTCTTAAACACGGGACTAGCCAGATCTTCCTCCAGGGAAGAACCCAGCCAAGGAATGGCTCCTTTCGGAACCCACCATTACCACCATATTAAGTGGCCCTTTAAGTCAATATCCAGCTCTTTACAAGTTTACAGATATGACAAGGGAAATACCAATGCCAGGTATCCATCCACAGACAGCTGTTTCGGGGTATTGCCCCTCATCAGTGTGGCGTAGGATTCTGGCAAGGTGGGAGCAATGCCTAGTAGACCAACATCACGAAACAATCACTGATCTCAGGGAGACCAGTCAAAGAAAACACTGCGGCAGCTGGCAAAGGCGCTCAATCAGTGAAATCCTAGGTGCATTGCTCCCTGGGAAATACGAATATGCAAGTAAAGTCCATGGAGCCTCATTTAAGAGTCTCAAACACGGGACTAGCCAGATCTTCCTCCAGGGAAGAACCCAGCCAAGGATTGGCTCCTTTCGAAAACCACCATTACCACCATATTATGTCCCGTGTTTGAGACTCTTAAATGAGGCTCCATGGACTTTATTTGCATATTTGTATTTCCCAGGGAGCAATGCACCTAGGATTTCACTGATTGAGCGCCTTTGCCAGCGTTTTCTTTGACTGGTCTCCCTGAGGTCAGTGATTGTTTCGTGATGTTGGTCTACTAGGCATTGCTCCCACCTAGCCAGAATCCTACTCTACACTGATGAGGGGCAGCACCCCGAAACAGCTATGTCTATGTGAAGTCCAATCTGAGGGTATGAGTACATACTCATTTGCAAAAAATATGGACGAGTGCAATCCGATAAAAAATCAGATTGCACTCTGACCAATGTTATTTAATAGGTGACATCTCATCTGCGATTTTTTTCTCAGTTGAAATCGGACTGAGAAAAAAATCGCAGCATGCTGCGTAATGCTACGATTCTCGGACGAGACTCGCCAATGCAAGTCAATGGGTGCGAGAAAAAAATCACACTGCACTAGCACCGGTGTCCTTTGAAAAGTCGACAATTCATGTGCAGATATACAGTAAAATCATCACACTGACAGCTTAGAAAAGAATAGATAAAATAGATATATACATATAGAATACATATATATATATATATATATATACAGTATATATAAATGTATATATATATATATATATATACACACATGTCAGTGACACGCAAAAACATATATATGTGTTTATATTACATAGATAAATAGAAGAAAAGCCTGTAATTCATATGTGGTGTACAGTAAAATCACACTGACAGGTCAGAAAAGAATAGATGTATACACATAGAGTACATATATACAGTATCTATATATATGATCGTCTTATGTCTGTCTGTCTGTCTGTAACCGAAATTTCGGGTTTCGGCCGCGAGAGCGTGATGTCATCAGCGGTGTTTCGCGCAATGCATTACTGGGACCGCGAGGTCGGGGGCGAGGAGTGGAGATCGCGGGCCTTCGGAAGGTGAGTATACAACTATTTTTTTTTTAACAGAGACCACGCATACCAGGCAAGGGGGATGAGGTTGACCACGCATACCAGCAATGGGGGGGAGGGAGACCACGCATACCAGCAATGGGGGGGAGACCATGCATACCAGCAAAGGGGGGGGAGGGAGACCACGCATACAAGCAATGGGAGGAGATCATGCATACCAGCAATGGGGGGGAGGGAGACCACGCATATCAGCAATGGGGGGAGACCATGCATACCAGCAATGGGGGGGGAGGGAGACCACGCATACAAGCAATGGGAGGAGATCATGCATACCAGCAATGGGGGGGAGGGAGACCACGCATATCAGCAATGGGGGGAGACCATGCATACCAGCAATGGGGGGAGGGAGACCATGCATACCAGTAATGGGGGCAGACCACACATACCAGCAATGGGGGGGGGAGACCATTCATACCAGCAATGGGGGGAGGGAGACCATGCATACCAGCAATGGGGGGGAGTGAGACCATGCATACCAGCAATGAGGGGAGGGAGACCATGCATACCAGCAATGGGGGGGAGGGAGACCACGCATACAAGCAATGGGAGGAGATCATGCATACCAGCAATGGGGGGGAGGGAGACCACGCATACCAGCAATGGGGGGAGACCATGCATACCAGCAAAGGGGGGGGAGGGAGACCACGCATACAAGCAATGGGAGGAGATCATGCATACCAGCAATGGGGGGGAGGGAGACCACGCATATCAGCAATGGGGGGAGACCATGCATACCAGCAATGGGGGGAGGGAGACCATGCATACCAGCAATGGGGGGGAGTGAGACCATGCATACCAGCAATGAGGGGAGGGAGACCATGCATACCAGCAAAGGGGGGGGAGGGAGACCACGCATACAAGCAATGGGAGGAGATCATGCATACCAGCAATGGGGGGGAGGGAGACCACGCATACCAGCAATGGGGGGAGACCATGCATACCAGCAAAGGGGGGGGAGGGAGACCACGCATACAAGCAATGGGAGGAGATCATGCATACCAGCAATGGGGGGGAGGGAGACCACGCATATCAGCAATGGGGGGAGACCATGCATACCAGCAATGGGGGGAGGGAGACCATGCATACCAGTAATGGGGGCAGACCACACATACCAGCAATGGGGGGGGGAGACCATTCATACCAGCAATGGGGGGAGGGAGACCATGCATACCAGCAATGGGGGGGAGTGAGACCATGCATACCAGCAATGAGGGGAGGGAGACCATGCATACCAGCAATGGGGGGGAGGGAGACCATGCATACCAGCAATGGGGGGGAGACCATGCATACCAGCAAATGGGGGGAGGGAGACCATGCATACCAGCAATGGGGTCGGGAGACCATGCATACCAGCAATGGGGGGAGGGAGACCATGCATACCAGCAATGGGGGGGAGAGAGACCATGCATTCCAGGAAAGGGGGGGTGAGGGGACCATGCATACCAGGAAAGGGGGGTGAGGGGGACCATGCATACCAGGTTTGGGGGGTGAGAGGACCATGCATTCCAGGATTGGAGGGTGAGGGGACTATGATTACCAGGATTAAGGGGTGAGGGGGTACCATGTATATCAGGATTTGGGGGGTGAGAGGACCATGCATATCAGGATTGATGGGTGAGGGGACCATGCATATCAGGATTGGGGCATGAGGAGACCATGCATACCACGAAAGGGGAGTGACGGGACCATGCATACCAGGAAAGGGGGGAAGGGGACATATCAGAATTGGGGGGTGAGGGGACCATCCATACCAGGATGGGGGAAGGGGTACCACGCATTTCAGGATTGGGGGGGAGAGGACCATGCATATCAAGATTGGGGGGTGCAGTATTGCATTATTATTAAAACTTCATCAATAAACTGCATACATATTCTAGAATACCCCGATGAATTAGAATCGGGCCACCATCTAGTATATATATATATATATATATGAAAAAGGCACAGCAGCACCCTGTGAATGCCAAGACATATTGGAGGCCTGCAGCCCAGGAGAGACATGTTTGTCCATTTTAACCAGAAAGTGGCATATACAGTAGGATATTGAAGGGTTTAGTCAGGATCCATCAGAGAAGTGTCACCTTGCCGCGGTTGACGGGCACACATGAATTGGCCAAATCATGCGCAAAGAACCTTCGTTTTTGTAAGTACATCTTGCTGAGGGACAGAGCGTTTGGAGGTTGTTACTTCCATTGACATCATATGCCTTGGCATTCACAGGGTGCTGCTGTGTCTTCTTCATATAAGTTTTGCAGTCACTGCCGCTTGCACCTATTCACACTTAGGAGGTGCTGGTCAGGTTATATATATATATATATATATATATATATACCGTATGTATTTATATTGCAGAGAGAGATATATAGAAGAATAGCCGGTAATTCATTTGCCAGTTTCTGTAAAATTAAAATCACTGCAGGAGCTGACAGGATAGTAGAGTTGGATTACATTCAGTAAATCC
This sequence comes from Dendrobates tinctorius, assembly GCF_039654945.1. NCBI lineage: Eukaryota > Metazoa > Chordata > Amphibia > Anura > Dendrobatidae > Dendrobates > Dendrobates tinctorius. The sequence continues at coordinate 68,936,301 of NW_027361690.1, read as the reverse complement.
ATATAGAATAGGCAGATATATAGATTTCAGTGACAAATACAATTAGTACAGTGTGTGTGCAAAATACTGGACATGTATTTAATTAATAAAATATTATTTTATGGAAAAAAAATGGTGTAGGGTCGCGTATAATTACCGTATTTTTCGGACCACAAGACGCACCCGAAATGTTGGGGTGAAAATAGCAGAAAAAAAAAGATTTTTATAAGATGAGAGTCCGTCTTATTGTCCGAATTTAAGGTATCTTACCTGAGGGCTGGCGGTAGTGCAGCAGGGTCACAGGAGGCATGGTCCCTTCCTCAGGATAGGTCCAGTCCAGTGTCGGTGGTGCTGATGGGGAGTGCACCTTAGCAGAGTCCTTTCCTGCTAAGGTGGGCAACACCGTGGCCTGGTGTCCACGGGGGGTTGCGGCAGTGGTGTGGCGGCAGCAGAGGTGCGGTGATGCTGAGGTGCGGTGGGCGGTACGGCGTTCAACTGAGCAGGGTCCCTTCCTCAGGTGGGGTGACGCCGCGGCCTGGTATCCAAGGTGAGCAGCACAGCCGGGTAAATCACAGGTTCCTTGGTGGCGGTGGCCATCTTCCTGATGCCGTAAGTGGGCAGATTGAGTACTCTGCTTCCCGGGGCTTCAGGAAAATGGCCGTGGGAGGCAGTGTATGCGCAGATGGGGATCGCAGCGGCCATTTTCCTGAAGCTGAGTGAAGCCGAGATCTCAATCTGCAAATTCGGCTTCCGGAAAATGGCTGCCACGATCTTAATCTGCACACGCGTGGCCTCCCGCAGCCATTTTCCTGAAGCCCCAGGAAGTAGAGAACTCAATCTGTGCACACGCGGCCTCAGAAAGATGGCCGCCGCCACCGTGAAACTCATGATTCACCCGGTTCTGCTCTATGTGGACACAGGGCCGCGGCATCACCTCACTTGAGGAAGGGACCCTGCTCAGGTGCATGCCTTACCCCACACCATGCCTCAGCATCTCCACACCTCTGCCGCCGCCATACCACACCAGTGCCTCAACCCCCAAGTTAGCCTGCATTCACACTATAAGACGCACCCCTATTTTCCTCTCAATTTTTTTGGGGGAAAAAGTGCGTCTTATAGTCCGAAAAATACGGTAATAGCCAGTAATGGCTATACAGACAGCTGAGGGCTGATGTTAATAGCCTAGCAAGGGCCCATGGATAGTGGCCCCCTGGCTAAAAACATATGGCATATGGGGCAATAGTTGGGGGGGATGATGTCACCTTTCAGGTGACATCAAGCCTGAGGTTAGTAATGAGAGGTGTCAATAAAATGCCCCTATTCCTAACCCCATAGTGAAATTGTAAAGAAAACACAGACACCCACTAAAAATTTACATAAAGACACAGACTCCTCTATTATTCTTAATTAAACCATACTTACAAACACACCTAATCCATGCGAAGCCCTCGTTCTCCTGTAATAAATATAAAATAAAAAAAACAACAATATACCTTACCTGTCCATCGTTGTGTCTCACTCCGTAATCCATATCTGGGGGATACATATTTCTCAACCTGGACATTGCTAAGATGCGACCATCCTGGCTGAAAAACCACTGGTGAATGAGATGATGCTGCCAACTCACTGACTAGTGGTGACGTCACCGAGTCTGCACTCCCTCACAGCTTGAACTGCTGTGACCTCAGGACAGTGGGAAAATGCCAGTGAAGAGGGCATCACAGTTCATGCTCAGTGTATTCACAGCTGATCACCATGAGAATTTCTCATGGTGATCTGCTATGAAGACACTGAACTTGAACTGCCATGACTTCATCACTGGCATTTTCCCATGGTCCTGAGGTCACAGCAGTTCAGCTCGGCTGCAAAAACAGCTTCACTGACTAGCGGGGATGTCACTGAAGCTGTTCCCGCAACATAATATAGAGGCAAAGGCCCTGATTCCAGCTATTTGTCACTTCATTAGCTGTTTCTGTCATTTTTATGAAATCACTGTTTAATCTGCTACAGATTTTGCAGTTCTTTGAATACAGAGCTGTGTATAACCCTGCCCACACAACTGTCCATGTACAGTGTACACAGTATTGTGGGCGGGGTTATACAGAGCTCATGAATATGTTTGACTAAACGCTTCCATTGATCCCGGTGATTCTGACATTGTTTTCTCATGACATATTGTACTTCATACTAGCAATAAAATTTCATTGATATGACTTGTGTTTATTTGTGAAAAAAAACAGAAATTTGGTGAAAATTTTGAATATTTTGCAATTTTCCAACTTTGAATTTTTATGCCCTTAAATCACAGAGATATGGCACACATAAAACTTAATAAATAACATTTCCCATATGTTTACTTTACATCAGCACAATTTTGGAACCAACATTTTTTTGCTAGGAAGTTATAAGGGTTAAAAGTTGACCAGCGATTTCTCATTTTTGCAACACCATTTTATTTTTACAGACCACTTCACATTTGAAGTCACTTTGAGAAGTCTATATGATAGAAAATACCCAAAAGTGATACCATTCTAAAACCTACACCCCTCAAGGAGCTCAAAACCACATTTAAGAAGTTTATTAACCCTTCAGGTGCTTCACAGGAATTTTTTGAATGTTTAAAAAAAAATGAACATTTAACTTTTTTTCACAAAAAATTACTTCAGGTCCAATTTTTTTGATTTCACCAAAGTTAACAGGGGAAATTGGACTGCAAAAGTTATTATGCAATTTATCCTGAGTACGCCGATACCTGATATGTGGGGGGGAACCACTGCAAAAGTTATTATGCAATTTATCCTGAGTACGCCGATACCTGATATGTGGGGGGGAACCACTGTTTCGGCACATGGCAGAGCTCAGAAGGGAAGGAGCGCCGTTTGACTTTTTCAATGCAAAATTGGCTGAAATTCAGATTGGATGCCATGTCACGTTTGGAGAGCCCTTGATGTGCCTAAACAGTGGAAACCCCCCACAAGTGACCCCATTTTGGAAACTAGACCCCCCAAGGAACTTATCTAGTATGTGGTGAGAACTTTGAACCCCCAAGGGCTTCACAGACGGTTATAATGTACAGCCGTACAATTAAAAAAATCATTTTTTTCAAAAAAAATGATCTTTTCACCCTCAATTTTTATTTTCCCAAGGGTAACAGGACCCCAACACTTATTGTGCAATTTGTCCTGAGTACGCTGATACCCCACATGTGGGGGTAAACCACTATTTGGGTGCATGGCAGAGCTCAGAAGGGAAGCAGCGCCGTTTGACTTTTTTGGCTGGAATTGGGATCGGACGCCATGCCGCACTTGGAAAGCCCTTGATGTGCCTAAACAGTGGAAACCCCCCACAAATGTGGGAGAAAACTACTGTATGGGCACACATCGAGGCTTGGAAGAGAAGTAGTGACGTTTTGGAATGCAGACTTTGATGGAATCGTCTGCGGGTGTCTTGTTGCGTTTGGAGAGCCTCTGATGTGCCTAAACTGTTGAAACCCCCCACAAGTGACCCCATTTTGGAAACTAGACCCTCCCAAGGAACTTATCTTGATGTGTGGTGAGCACTTTGAACCCGCCAGTGCTTCACAGAAGTTTATAACGCCCGGGCTTGAAAATAAAAAAAATCATATTTTTTCCACAAACATGATGTTTTAGTCCCCAATTTTTTTATTTTCCCAAGGGTAACAGGAGAAATTGGACCCCAAAAGTTGTCCAATTTGTCTTGAGTATGCTGATACCCCATATGTGGGAAAAAACTACTGTATGGGCACACGTCAGGGCTTGGAAAGGAAGTAGTGACATTTTGGAATGCAGACTTTGATGGAATGGCCTGCGAGTGTCATGTCGCGTTTGGCAGATCTTGGAAGGGAAGGAACACCATTTGACTTTTTCAATGCAGAATTGGCTGGAATTGAGATCAGATGCCATGCTGCGTTTGGAGAGCACCTTATGTGCCTAAACAGTGGAAACCCCCCAATTCTAACTCCAACCCTAACCCCAACACACCCCTAACCCTAATCTCAGCCCTAACCCTAGTCCTAACCCTAGCCCTAACCCTAGCCCTAATGGGAAAATGGAAAAAAAAAAACATTTTTTAAAAATTTTTTATTATTTTTCCCTAACTAAGGGGGTGATAAATGGGGGTTTACTATTTATAGGGGGTTTTTATGTTTGGCAGCTGTCACACGCTAAAAGACCATTTTGATTGTAAAAATAGTTTTTGCATCACCACATTTTCAAAGCTATAATTTTTTCATATTTTGACCCACCAAGTCATGTGAGGTCTTATTTTTTGCGGGACGAGTTGACGTTTTTATTGGTGCCATTTTCGTGCACGTGACATTTTTGATCACTTTTTATTCCGATTTTTGGGATGCAGAATGAACAAAATCCAGCATTTCATGAATTTCTTTTGGGGGGTGAGTTTACACCGTTCCGCGTGTGGTAAAATTGATAAAGCAGTTTTATTTTTTGGGTCAGTATGATTACAGTGATACCTCATTTATTTTTTTTTTATGTTTTGGCACTTTCATGCAATGAAAACAATTTTATATAAAAAATAATTATTCTTACATCACTTTATTCTGCGAGTTATAACTTTTTTATTTTTTCACTGATGATGCTGCATGGTGGCTCATTTTTTGCAGGACAAGATGACGTTTTCAGCTGTACCATGGTTATTTATATCCGTCTTTTTGATCGTGCATTATTGCACTTTTTGTTCGGCGGTATGATAATAACGCATTGTATTTTGCTTTGTTTTTTATTTTTCAAGGGGTTCGCTAAAGGGGTTAACTAATGGGACAGTTTTATAGGGCGGATCGTTACGGAAGCGGCGATACTAAGTATGGGTACTTTTATTGTTTTGGGTTTTTTGTATTTCCAAAAAATGAATTTATTAGGGAAGATTTTTTTTTATTATTATTTAGCGATTTTTTTATAAATTATTTTTACACTTTTTTTCTACTTTATTACATTGTCCCAGGGGCAACATCACTGTCATGTGTCAGATCACTGATCTGACACGTCACACTGCGCTGTGTCAGATCAACGATCTGACAGGCGCTGCAGCAGGCTTCCTCATGTCTGCGCTCTGCAGGCACTGAGGAAGCCGCCTCCCTGCAGGCCTCCGAAGGCCCCCGTGGCCATATTGGATCCAGGGGGAACTGCAGGGAAGGAGGCCCCCAGAGACCTCCCCCTTGGGAGCGCCCCTGATCTCGATGACATACTATCCCGTCCCCGGTCATAGGGGCCCGGGTACCGTGGACGAGATAGTATGTCAGAAAGGGGTTAAGTGAAAAAAAATTCTGGTTTACAAGAGAGTAAAAATGAGCGAGTATTAAAATGCTCAGGTGCTCAAACCAAGAATAATGGGAGTCAATGGAAATTGAAAGCTTTTTTTCCAGTAGACCCTACAAAGAGATTTGTGAGGCAGTGAAAATGTTCCTATGGATGGGAAACATGCTTAATAGAAGAAGAACAGCATGAGGAAGATCCCTGGAAGCATCTCTGACTTCCAAATCGCTGCCGAGAACAATGGTATCACACTTTTACTCCACTTTAAGGAGTGACAATAAAGCATTCCGACACACTCCAAGACATTGAATTTTACAGGAAAATAATGTTAAGAAACATTTTTCCTGTATAATGACTTGTATATAAGGCAAAATTTAAAAATGATTTAGAAAATTACATAATCTAAGTAAAAAAAAAATTGCTTTTTTATTAAAAAAATCGAACATTTCATTTTCATTTACGAAGGAAGCAAGAACTGAAAAAAATTAGGCTTTCAAAGGGACTTAGATATACCCTGTATTAGATATAAAGGAGGGCCTGATACAAATTCTGTTCAAGTTGTCATGTATTGGTACTCCTAGAGTCATAAAAGCTATGCACTTTTGAAGGTTATAAACCAACGAAATGTACTCCAGACCATAGAATAGTCTATGGGTGAGCAATATAATACTGTTAAATTTTGGAACAAGTTTTTTGAGGCTTATGTACCACTGAAATCTCCCAAAGATTATGTAAAAGTCTATGGATGAGCAATATAATAGTGATACATTTTACAAGTTTTTTTAGGCTTTTTTATAGCAATGAAATGTACCCATAAGATGTAATACCCTAAGGATGAGCAATAGAATACCAATATATTTTTAAACAAGTTTTTTGAGGATTATAGGGCAACAAAATGTACTTCAGACCACGGAATAGTCTGTGGTTGACCAATACAATCCAGATACATTTTTTAAGTTTTATTAGGCTTATATACCACTGAAATCTACCCAAGAATATATAAAAGTATATGGATGAGCAATAAAATACCAATACATTTTTAAACAGGTTTTTTGAAGGTTATATACCAACTAAATGCACCCTAGAACACGTAATACTGTATTGATGGACAATATAATACCAATAAAAATTTGTTAAAGTTTTTAGAGACTTAGATAGCAACAAAATGTACCTAAGAAGACGAGATGCCCTATGGATGAGCAATATAAAATTTTTAAACAAGTTTTATTGAGGGTTATATAGCACTAAAATGTACTTAAGAGCACATTGTAGTGTGTGGATAAGCAATGTAATACCAATATTTTTTTAACAAGTTTTTGAGGTTGATATAGCAACATAATGTACACAAGAACATGTAATATTGTATGGGTGAGCAATATAATACCAATACATTTTTTACCAAGTTTTTAGAGGTTTATATATGCTGAAATCTAGTCAAGACTATGTAAAAGTCTATGGATGAGCAACATAATACTGAAATAATATGAAATGTACTCCAGACCATGGAATAGTCTATGGGTGACTGAGCACTATAATACAGATACATTTTTTAGCAAGTTTTGTGAGGCTTAAATACCACCTAAATTTACCAAAGAATATGCAAAAGTCTATGGATGAGTAATATAATACCGATAAATTATTAAACAAGTTTTTTGAAGGTTATATAGCAGCAAAATGTACCCAAGAACATGTAATACATTATGGATGGGCAATATAATACTGATACATCTTTGAAACAGTTTTTAGAAGTTTAGCTAGCAACGAAATGCACCCAAGAATCCATAATATCCTATAGATGAACAATACAATACAGAAAAAAATTTTAAACAAGTTTTTTGAGGGTTATATAGTAGTTAAATGTACCCAAGAACACATAATACTAAATGGGTGAGCAGTATAATATCGATAACTGTTTGTCTAAATTTTTTAGGGTTATATACCAACAAAATGTACTCCAGATAATGGAATAGTCTATGGGTGAGCAATGTAATAGCAACATGTTTTGGATCAAGTTTTCAGAGGGTTATATACCAACAAAATATACCCAAGAACACATCATACTGTGTGGATGAGCAATATAAGAACAATAAATTTTTTAACAAGTTTTTAGAGGCTTTTATAGCAACGAAATGTACCCAAGAATGTGTTATACTGTACAGAAAAGCAATATAATACTAACACATTTTTTATCAAGTTTTTTGAGGGTTATATACCAACAAAATGTACCCAAGAGCATGTAATAAACTATGGATGAGCAAAAAAATACTGAACAAATTTTGAACAATTTCTTTCATGGTTAGATACCACCAAAATGCACTCAAGATGATGTAGTACACTATGGGTGAGCAATATAATAACAATATATTTTTAAACAAGTTTTTTGAGGGTTATATAACAACAAAATGCATCCCTGAAGACGGAATAGTGTATGGGTGAGAAATTTAACACATCAAAACATTTTAACTTTTTTTGGAATGTTATATACAGTATCATAAAAATGTCCCCCAGAACACAGAATAGTATTTTGGTGAGAAAAGTAACACAGCAAAAAATTTTAACACTTTTTGGGAGTGTTATATGTCATAGAATTGTACCCAAGACCATAGAATACTATGTGGCTGCAAAATTTAACACAGTAAAATCTGTTAATGCTTTTTTTTTTAAAGTTATTTATCAAAAATGTACTGCAGATCACAGAATAGTGTATTGGAAAGAAATGTAACCCCCTGAAAGGCAGCAAAAGGTTGGCCTCATTAAAGTATTGCTGATTATATCTGGTAGTGTAGAAAAATGTGATCTTATCCAGGCTCATTTTTATGAGATTGAGCCTGTCAGCATTCTCAGTCGACAGACAAAAGCACATGTCTGTTACGATCTCCCCGGCAGCACTAAAAACCCGCTCAGACAAGATGCTAGTGGCTGGGCAGTTCAACACCTCCAAGGCATAGAGGGACAGTTTCTGCCAGGTGCACACCTTTGAGACCCAATAGTTGAAAGTCGCCAAGGAAGTAGGGAGTGTACTGGTTTGGTTGGCCAGGTACTGCTTGACCATTTTTTAAAATTTTTTCTCTCCTTGTCAAAAATGCCCATTCATCAGTACCTGGATGCTGGGATGGTTTCATGAAACTGGCCCCCCCACCTTTGACAGTGTACCCCTGCCTATGCTGTGCGTCTCCCTGGCCTCACATCCTTGGCTGGGAAAAGAAGCTTGCATTTTCTGATGTGATTTGTTTTCAACATTATTTCCAGAATGGTCTTCTGATATTGCACCATTTTAGAAGACCTCTCCACCACAGGAAGAAGAAATGCAAAGTTCTCCTCGTAGCATGGGTCTAACAAAGTGAACAACCATTACTCTTTTTTGACAAAGATGAATGTAACACAAGGGTCATGGGAAAGTCAGTCGTATTTAAAGTTGGCCATATGTGCCAAGCTCCATACAGCAAACATTTCTCTATCTCCACTATGATGGCAATTTCTTCTTCCTCATTCTCATCCTCAGTTTATCCACGTAGGAGAGAGGGGACAAAGATTGTGTGACTACTAGCGTCTGTTGCACTAGCCACAATCTTTTGTTCCTCCTCTTCAGCATCCAGCTCCTCATAGTTATTCAGAGCAGATGAGATGATGCTTGGCTGGCTAGAATGTCTCTGTGTTAAGTCTTCCTCTATCCCAACATGGTCCATATGCACAGATTCATATTTAATTGTGAGCAGCGACTGTTTAAGTAGGCACAGAAGTGGGATTGTTGTATTGACTATGGCTTCATCACCACTGACCATCTTTGTGGAGTCCTCAAAGTCTTGGAGAACCAAACATATGTCAGACATCCTTGCCCACTCTTCAGTTGTTATGTGTGGAGGTTGACTAGAATACTGACAGGCGTGTTGGAGATGGTACACAACCACTGGCCTCTTCTGCTCACAAAGCCTTCCCAGAATGTGCAGTGTGGAGTTCCAGCATGTGGTGACATTGCACATCAGTGGGTGAGCTGGCACTCGCCTATGCTACTGCAGCACTGCCAGAGCGGCAGCAGCTGTAGCCGACTTGTGGAAATGGGAGCTGATGCTGTGTTCCTTGACATGAAGTCCTGGCAAATCTGGGTAGGTTTTCAGAAAATGCTGAACTACCAAGTTGAGCACATGTGTCAAGCATGGTAGGTTTGTGAACTTGCCAAGCTTCACAGCCTCCACCAGGTTACGCCCATTATTACACAAAACCATGCATGGTTGGAGGTTCAGCGTCAAATATCACAGATCTGTCTGATCTGTTATTCCTATAAATAACTCTGCCATTGTGTGTGGTTTTTCTCCTAGACAAATTAAAATCAGCAGAGCCTGTTGTCACTTCGACTGAAGCAGTGCTGCAGAGCTACCAACTTCTAGCTGATGAGGACGACGTGCTCTGTTATTACATATTGGAGATGGTGGATGAGGCAGAGCAGGAGGTGGTGCAGGAACTACTGTAGGCGGTAGGGGAACCCCTGATTAAAGTAGGGCCAGAAATCCTCAGCTTCAGGAGTAGAGATGAGCAAATATATTAATATTCAGTTCGGCTCACGATCTCCGAATTTGCAATATTCAACAATTTAATCATCAATTTAATTGACGAATATAGCAGAAGGTCATGTAAAGCACAAAAGCTGGTGTTTCCCATGCTGTTTGAGAGCGTGGGAAAAAACCAGTGTAGTGCTTCTGATCGTTGGTGAATCGTAACTGCCATCAGAGCCCTGTTGGGTCACGCTGATAGATGTCAGCGTTACCCCACAGAGATGCGGTGACCCACAGCGGTGACCTGTGGTAAAAAGCTTACTGTAATTCAGCAGGCACAGGCTGATGAGAGACTACTCCTTCCATCATGTTAGGCGTCGGATTCCTGGCACTGCACAGCGGGAATCCAGAGCCAGACATCCTGCGGTCTCCCATTCTCCTCCGACCGCTCGGATTCCTGCTCAGCAATCTTGGCGAACCAGGCATTCCCCGCAGACTCGTTCTGTGAGCCTGGATGTTGCTGCCACCTCTGGTGCAGCAATGATAACGCAACCTGCTTTGCAGGGAACTGCTCTATAGGCTAAGTCCTCGCTCCGTGCGACTGGGCATGCCCGCAACTTGTCCTCTCAGTGGAGAGCAGGGGCCACATGTGAAGGTCCTATGTCGGATCTGATTGGTCCTTCCTATAGTACTGGAAGGTCCCGGAAGCGCATGGCTATAAAAAGCATGCATGGCGGCTCGGCCATGCGCTAGTGTAGCATATTATGCTGTGTGTGTATGGTGATGGATGCATGGATTGGTGTCTGACTTATTATGAAACCCCTTCCCTCGGATATTACGAATGGTGACAGTATGTTGGGTTAGTCAGCTCCAGATTGTGGCAGGCTACACGCCACTGAGCCTTCCTCACCTACACTAGTGTCCGTCGGTGCCCAGCTCCTCCGGCATCGTCACTTAGCGGCTTCAGTTACGGCCGCGCTGCAGTAGTAGCAGCTTTTGGTGTTCGCGGCTGCGACGCCACACGCCGGCTGACCTGTGCAGCTAACAGCTACAGCCTTTATGTCTAGTTCATACTTTGGCATCTCTGTGACTAAACAGAGTCCGCCCTCAGGCTCTCGGGTGACGTTAACCTGAGCGCTGTATCGCACTTCTAGCGTATCTGCCATTGTCCAGCAGCGGTCTTGTCATCTACCGCACGGTGGACCCCGGGCGGCGAACGCGCCTTCCATTATTTATATCTGGTGCGTTCCGCCGACCCTAACATTACACTAGCGCCAGGGTCTGGCTGGCAATGGCAGACGTGCAGCAGCTGCAGCGCTACATTCGGCAGCTGGAGAGCAGGTTGGCGGCTATTGAGAGCACCAACTCAGCTGTGAATGCTGCGCTAGCTGCTGCTCAGACAGTCGCTGAGGCTGTCTCACGTGCGCCCACACTTTTGCCCCTGCCGACAATGTCTCACCTCCCGCTCCCCGATAAGTTTTCGGGTGATAGTGCCTCCTGTAGGGGATTCGTTAGTCAGTGCTCCATCCAGCTGGAGTTGCTGGGTGCACGGTTCCCTACGGAGCGGGCTAAGGTGGGATTTATTGTCTCTCTGTTGTCTGGCCGGGCATTACAGTGGGCCACGCCATTGTGGGAATGTGGTGATCCCGTGGTACAGGGGGCTGCTCAGTTCCTCGCGGCTCTGAAGCAAGTCTTCTTGGGACCACGGGTCACCCACGATACGGCTCTCCAACTGTTATCTTTAACACAAGGGTCACTTTCGGTTAGCCATCATGCTGTCCAGTTTCGGACACTGGCTTCCGAGTTAGAGTGGCCAGACAAAGTGTTGGTCCCGGTGTTTTGGAGAGGCCTGGCTGAGCACGTAAAAGATGCTCTAGCTACTAGGGAGATTCCAACCAGTCTGGAGGAGTTGATCGCCGTTTCCACCCGCATTGATCTCCGCTACACGGAGCGCGGGTTGGAACGAGCGCAATCCAAACGTAGGGTTAATTTGGCTCCCACCTTTACTGAGCCGCTGAAATTTCCCGCACAGGAGCACCCCTCCTCTGAGCCTATGGAGGTGTCTCGCACCGGCACTAAGTCGCGTCCGATGCGAACCTCTGTGCGCTGTTATCAGTGCCGACAGTTGGGCCACTCGGCTGGCACATGCCCTCAGCGGCCGAAAAGACGACCACGTTCAGTGGCCGTAGGTGGTGGTCAGTCCAAGGTGGGACCCTTTTCACCCAAACCGGTGTTCCGGGGTACATTAGATAGTGGGTCCTCCTCCTGGGAGGCAGAGGTCACCCTGGATTCCGGGGCCGAGGGGAACTTTATGTTCTCGACTTTTGCCCAGAGACACGCTATCCCTCTGGTGATACTCCCCCAACCTCTGACCATCAGGGTGGTAAATGGGGCACCGTTACCGTCTCAGGTGACCCATCAGACAGCCCCACTCGGACTCTCTATTTCGCCCTCACATCGGGAGACTCTGTCCCTGCTAATTATGCCCAATGGCATCGATCAGGTGCTCCTCGGAGTTCCCTGGCTTCATTGCCACTCCCCGCATATTGACTGGGCTTCAGGGAGGATACTGGGCTGGGGCAAGGACTGTGAGGGAAGGTGCCTGAGGGGCAGCGTTCAGGTGGCTTCCACAGAAGTGCCTGCGGATCTCTCCGCGCTCCCCAAACCCTACCACTAGAGTTGAGCGAAACGGGTCGAAAAAATTCAAAAGTCGTTTTCATGAAACGTAACCCGACCCTAGGATGAGGTCGGCCACGAGGTCGGCGACTTACGCGCCAAAGTCGCGTTTCAAAAGTTTGTTTTGCGCTCTTTTTCAGCCAATCAGGATCCACGGACACTGTGGGCAACGTGAGGACATAGGCACGGGTCACCACCATCTTTCAGAAGGGCATGCAAGTGATTGGCTTGCTTTGGTGGGCGTCACAGGGGGTATAAAAGGGCGTGCACGCCGACCGCCATCTTACTTCTGCCGATCTCAGTATAGTGAGAAGTTGCTGCTGATTCTGTAGGGAGAGCGTTAGGCAGGGAAGAAGACCAAAAAACTGCTTCTGCTGCTAGCGATTTGGCCTGCACAACACACCAGTCACTGTGTGTGCAGTGCAAGGGGAGGCTATATAGTAGTGTATCAGTGGTGTTGGTTGTTGGGCTGCCTTCTAAGGCTTCCTGACAGGCTGGCATTGCTGTTTACCCACTGCTCCGCAAACTGCTTTTTTAAAAGCAATCCAATCTCCCTTATCCTCTAGTCACTTTGGTCACAGCTGTGCCATCGAGCCTGTCACATAGCGCTCAGATATTCATTGGGCCTCAAACTGCTTTTTTAAAAGCAATCCCAATTTTTTTTTTTTGTCCTGCTGAGAAGAAAAAAAAACTGCTTCTGCTGCTGATAGCAATTTGGCCTGCACAACACACCAGTCACTGTGTGTGCAGTGCAAGGGGAGGCTATATTGTGGTGTATCAGTGGTGTTGGTTGTTGGGCAGCCTTTTAAGGCTTCCTGACAGGCTGGCATTGCTGTTTACCCACTGCTCCGCAAACTGCTTTTTTAAAAGCAATCCAATCTCCCTTATCCTCTAGTCACTTAGGTCACAGCTGTGCCATCGAGCCTGTCACATAGCGCTCAGATATCAGTGGGCCTCACACAATCCAAAAGTGTCCAGTGTCCAAAAGTGTGTGCAGAGATTCAAAATCTCACTTATCCTCTAGTCACTTAGGTCACAGCTGTGCCATCGAGCCTGTCACATAGCGCTCAGATATCAGTGGGCCTCACACAATCCAAAAGTGTCCAGTGTCCAAAAGTGTGTGCAGAGATTCAAAATCTCACTTATCCTCTAGTCACTTTGGTCACAGCTGTGCCATCGAGCCTGTCACATAGCGCTCAGATATCAGTGGGCCTCACACAATCCAAAAGTGTCCAGTGTCCAAAAGTGTGTGCAGAGATTCAAAATCTCACTTATCCTCTAGTCACTTAGGTCACAGCTGTGCCATCGAGCCTGTCACATAGCGCACAGATATTCATTGGGCCTCACACAATCCAAAAGTGTCCAGTGTCCAAAAGTGTGTGCAGAAATTCAAAATCTCCCCTGTCCTATAGACACCTTGTACCTTGTTTTACATTACTATATAGTTTGTTGGATTTTGTCTACATTTCTACCAAAAATGAGGAAGGCTGGTGGAAGAGGCCGTGGAATTGGGTGGGGTTGGCAGCTGGTAATGATGGTGTTGGTGGTGGATCTGATGGCAGTGGCAAGAGCAAAATAGGACCGAATGCAGGAGGTGTTGAGCCTGCGTCATCGTCTGGCTACATAAGGCCTCGAACGCTTAGTTTTCTAGGAGTTGGCAAACCGCTTTTAAAGCCAGAGCATCAGGAAAAAGTTTTGTCTTACATTGCTGACTCAGCCTCCAGCTCTATCGCCTCCTCTTCTTCAGTTGTAAAAAGTAAAAGCACTGAGTCGTCATTGGAGGCTCATGTTCATGAACCACACCTTTCCTTGTGTCCTTCACCCCAACCAAGATTGAAGGATGACGCAGGCCATACTACTGATTACTCCATGGAGCTGTTTTCATATACCATGCCTGGATTATCAAGTGAAATGGTGAATTACCCAGGCCAAGATGAAACTGACATGGAGTGCACTGATGCACAGTCGCTGATGGATGATTCTGCTGGTACATTCACTCAGAGCACTACATTGTCCTCGCAGTGTACAGGGCCAGATTCTGACCCTGATGAGACTCAGGTGCCCCTTCCCGCACACTATACCACCATACACGGTGACACAGAGGAAGGTGCACATGACATAGAAGAGGAGGTGATGGATGACCCAGTTGTTGACCCAGATTGACATCCATTGGGGGAAGAGGGTGCTGCTTCCAATAGCTCTGATGAGGAGCATCCACAGCAGACATCGACATCGCAACAGCTGTTATCTGGCAGGCCCGGAGCACTCCAAAGACAGGTTCCAAACATCAAAAGAGTTGCTGGACAGCTTGTCCAGAGGGTCAAAAGATCACAGTGTGCTAGGCCGCAAAATGTCTGCCAAAGTAGGAAGAGTGCAGTGTGGCACTTTTTTGAACAAAATCCTCATGATCAGGCCAAGGTTATCTGTAAGAAGTGCGCAAAGACCTTTAGCCGAGGGAAAAATCTGAAAAATTTGAATACCAGTTGCATGCTTAGACATTTAACCAGCATGCACTTGCAAGCGTGGACACAACACCAAACCTCAAGTGCCACATGTGCAACTGATCACAACGAAGGTAGTCATCAACGCTGCATTGTTTCCCCCACTGTAAGCCCACCGGTTAGCACAGCAGCAAATGTTGAGGTGTCGTTGCAAGGCCACAGCAGTCAGGGAATCCCACTGTTATATCAACGAAAGACTGATTCTAGGCCATCAGAAAGAACACCAACTCCATCAAAATCATCAACTCTCTCAGTCCGCCCTGTCCACCGCTACTTCCACCATATGCAGCTCTCAAGTCCAGCTCACCCTCCCAGACACTATGAGTAGGTCAAGAAAGTACTCAGTCTCTCATCCGCGTACACTGGGTTTGAACGCCCACATTGCCAAACTAATCTCGTTTGAAATGATGCCCTTTCGGTTGGTGGAAAGCACAGCTTTCCGCGAACTCATGGCCTATGCAGTACCACGCTATGACCTACCCAGTCGCCACTTCTTCTCTCACAAAGCCATCCCAGCCCTCCACCATCATGTGAAAGACCGCTTTGTCCATGCACTCAAGCAGTCAGTGAGCGGAAAGGTGCACCTCACAACTGATGCATGGTCCAGTCGGCATGGCCAGGGCCGTTACGTGTCCATCACTGCGCACTGGGTTAATGTGGTGGATGCAGGGTCCACAGGGGACAGCGGTGGTGGGACAGTGCTGCCTAGCCCACGGTATAGGAAACAGTTGGCTGTAGGCATTCCACCCTCCTCCTCCTCCAGAAGCGAAAGCTCGTCCACAGAGCGCAGTCGTACGAGCACTCCATCTGCAGCTGCCACTGTTGCACACGATGTGTCCCCCTATCGAGCAGCTAGTGGAAAGCGTCAGCAGGCTGTGTTGCAGATGATGTGTTTGGGCGACAGACATACCGCCGAGGTGCTGGCCGAGTACTTGAAGCGACAAACTGAGTCATGGCTGGGCAGTGTACATCTTGAGGCAGGCAAGGTAGTTAGTGATAACGGCCGTAATTTTGTGGCAGCCATAGCCCTTTCAAAACTCAGCCACATACCTTGCTTGGCTCACACCTTGAACCTGGTGGTGCAGTGCTTCCTCAAAAATTATCCGGAGTTAACAGCCCTGCTCCAGAATGTGCGAAGACTGTGCGCGCACATCCGCCGGTCACCTGTACACTCCGTTCGTATGCAGAAGCTGCAGTGATTGCTCCACCTTCCCAACCACCGCTTCATTATCGACATTGCAACAAGGTGGAACTCCACCCTGCACATGGTGGAGCGGCTGTGCGAGCAGAGGCAGGCCATAATGCATTTGTGGGAGGATACACGGCCAGGCACTTTGAGAGCAGACATGGAGTTGACAGGTGTGCAGTGGTCGAAGCTGAAAGACCTCTGTAAAGTCCTTCAGTGTTTTGAGGAATGCACACGGCTGGTAAGCGCAGACGATGCCATCCTAAGCATGAGCATCCCACTTATGCATCTGCTCATTCAAACTTTGACGCACCTTAAGGAGCAGGCGTCTGCAGCCAATGTTGATGAGGAGGAAGAGGAGGAGGGAATCCTTGATGACATTCAGCCATTGTCTGCTCAGGGACCTCTCCTGGACGAGGTGGAGGAAGAAGAGGAGGAGGAGGATGATGATGATGGGGATGATTACTTAGGGGAGGAGGATGCATCTCGTGGGGCAAGTGAAAATGTTGGCGTGGCAAGGTCTGGTACAGGGTTTGTGCGTGACTGGAGGGATGTGGATTTGCCAGAAAGTGCTCCTCCAACCAGCACTCGCAGTGCATCATTGACACCGGGAACATTGGCCCACATGTCAGATTATGCCTTGCGGATCCTAAAAAGGGACCCCCACATTGCCAAAATGATGAACGATGACAACTACTGGTTGGCCAGCATCCTGGATCCACGCTATAAAGGCAAATTACAAAACATCATGCCACAGGAGAACCTTGACCTAATATTGGCTAATAAACATGCAACTCTGGTAAATCGGTTGCTTGAGGCATTCCCAGCACACAGCAGCGGTGATGGTTCTCACACGAGCCGTACGGGCCGGGGGCAGCTTGGCAGAGGTGTTCGTGGTGCACACAGCAGAAGTGGCGTTGGAGACAGGGGTTTCATGACAATGTTGTGGACTGATTTTTCAAATACCGCTCACACAACTGGTAATACTGCATTGATGGAAAGTGACAGGTGACAGCAGTTGTCAACCATGGTTACAAACTACTTTTCCTCCCATATCGATGTTCTCCCACACAGGTCATTCCCCTTTGACTATTGGGCCGCTAAACTGGACACCTGGCCTGAATTGGCCCAATATGCCTTACAGGAGCTCGCTTGCCCAGCTGCAAGTGTGCTATCGGAAAGAGTCTTCAGTGCAGCTGGATCAATCCTGACAGAAAAAAGGACCCATCTGTCAACCCAAAATGTGGATGATCTAACCTTCATTAAAATAAACCATGCATGGGTTTCCAAGGATTTTGTCCCACCTTCCCCTGATGACACATAGGGTGACAGAAAAATGGCTTGCTTTGGTCCACCTCTTCCTGGGACTTGACCTATTTCGCCTTTTGCATCAGCTGAATGTCCAACATCAACATATGCCACTTTCTAAAACTCCCTAACTGTGCTGCCTCCCCCCGATGGCCGGGGTCACCACCTAGCGCACGACACCGTGCGAGTGCCGTTGCCCTGGACAGGTGGGTAGGCCGACTCTTGGGCGCGGGCACTGGCACAGGGTCCCTCATAGTGCAATCAAGTGTCTGACGGTGGTGGTGCACACCCGCCGTCAGACACACCGCTGTACTATGAGGGGCCCAGTGCCAGTACCGACGCCCACGAGTGGGCCCCCCTTGCTTGGGCAGGGCCCCAGCATTTGCAATCTTTACCTCTCCCTGCTCCTCCGCTGTGTAATCTGGGCCGTCAAATCCATACTGTGCCTGACACCGTCTGAGCCTGCCTCAGCATATTCCGAAGTGACAAAACTACTTCTTGAGCATGCGCTGAATGACCCACACATGCATTCATGTGGATCATTATAATAGCGCTGCAAGAAGTACACGGAATGCCGACCATGCATGCGCACTGTCTTCAAAAATAACTAACTAAAAAAAGGAGCATGGATTATTATATCCATTTTTATACCCCAAACAAAAAATAAAATTAAAAAATTCAGTGTTATTAGAAAAAGAATAAATACTCCAATATTATAAATAGTGCACGTGCCCCAAAGTAACAAATAAATTTGTTATTAATGTGATAGTATTATTAATACAGATAATTAATACCAATCAGAAAATACTTATATAAAAAAGATTATAAAAATAAATCATAACGATTAGTGATAATTTATAGTGCCCATAAAACTATGGCCAATAACAAAAAGACCTACATATAATGAAGGTCAATAACAATCCATACTTGCCATACCATTAACATATGATATGATACATATGGTCCAAATATACATCCACCTTTCTAAAATACAACACATATAACTTTAATAACTTTATTATCTATATTAAAACATTTTTTATATATTCTTTGTTCTTCGTTTCTTGTTCTTTAATTCATTCATAAATGGACTTCTGCAAGTAAAGACTGCTCCGAATAACCACATCAGAAGACAGCAAAAGATGACCAAATGTCCAAATACTAAAATAATAAAAATAACCAATTTTAATAACAAAATATATAAAATGATACCCAACCCCTAAAAAGAAAAGGAAAACCCCTCAATAGACATGCTATGCAAAAGACATTAAACATTACCCCGACGTATATTGAAGGAAACAACCCATGGACCCATCGAGCTCAAAGAAATGCCCCAAAACCAAAGGTTTCATTGAGCCCATCGGGGCTCAAACTACCCAGACGGTAAATCCATCTACTTTCTATCTGCAATAAGATTTTGGTGAGATCACCCCCCCTAGCCCCCAAAAATACTTGATCTATGGCCTGTATCTTTAGGCCTTTAGCGTTACATTCATGAGACAATTTAAAATGTCTTTGAAGGGGTTTAAGAGAGGTAAAATCCTCATTATTTCTGGCTTTTTCAATGTCTCTAACATGTTCCCTAGTTCTTACCTTGAGCTCTCTTGTGGTCATTCCTATGTAGATTTTTCCACAAGGGCATTGAGCATGGTAGATGACTCCAGAAGAATTGCAACTCAGATGTTTTCTTATATCGAAATTACGTGATCCATCATGATTGGAGAAAGAGACCGACTTTACATGATTCCGACATCCCTTACACAAACCGCAAGGAAAAAAGCCAGGCGTTCCAGACTTTAAATTTTGTTTTCCAGGTTCAAAATGACTATGGACTAAAGTATCTCTCAAATTCAACAATCTCTTGGCTACAAAAGAAGGCTGAGCCGGAAGAATCTTACGTAACACAGGATCCACCATCAAGACATCCCAATGATTTCGCACAATACCCTTCAGATCGTCCCACTTATTACTAAAAGTACTAATAAATCGGATTTGATTACCCTGTTTTCCTTTATTTTTGGTAGAGGTTCCATACAAAAGATTGTTTCTAGTGGTTTTGGTTGCCCTCACATAGCCTCTCTTTATCATCTTTTTACTATATCCCCTATCCAAAAACCTTCTTGTTAAGTCCACAGCTTGTCGCTCAAAATCCTCCTCCTTTGAACAGATTCTTCTTGCGCGTAAAAATTGACCTATTGGAATGCCCCGAATAGTGGAAACTGGATGTGCTGAATCTGCAACCAGAAAATAATTAGTTAAAGTGCTTTTACGAAAAATATCCGTATTCAAAAAACCCCCAGAGTCCACTGTCACTTTAATATCAAGAAAATCAATCTCTCTGCCAAAACGAAAAGTCAGCTTAATGTTTTTGTTGTTGCTATTCAGATGTTCCATGAGTCGATACAGTCCTTGTACCGGACCATCCCATAAGAAGAGAATATCGTCGATGTACCTCATCCAGTTGTGAACATGGTTCAACTCCTGGATGAGGTCACCTTGAAATATCTCTCGCTCCCATGCTCCTAAAAATAGATTAGCATAAGAGGGGGCACAACAGGCCCCCATTGCTGTTCCTTGCAGTTGCAGATACATCCTTTTGTTGAAAATAAACACATTGTGCGTAAGGATGTATTCTAACAAGGTCATGATCAACTCAACTAATGAGGCTTCCAGCGAACTGGAATTCAGAAAAAACCTGACCGCAGCCAAACCATCCTGATGCCGTATTGACGTATACAGTGACTCCACGTCGGCAGTTACAATGACCATACCCTCATCTAATGACAGTTGGTCTAACCTTTGTAATGCCGACGTGGTGTCTCTGATATACGATGGTAGATCACATACCAATGGTTTCAAGAAATAATCCACAATTTGTCCAATAAGCTCACATGGTCCATCATTACCTGCCACTATCGGGCAGCCAGGGGGATCCACAGTATTTTTATGTATCTTTGGTATTAGATAAAATGTGGGTAACTTAGGATGACTACTCCGAATCCGATCCAGTAATTTCTTGGAAATTATACCTTGTACAAAGGCTTTATCCAGAATATCCACCAAAAGGCTCTGGAAAGAGGATAGGGGGTTAAAAGTTAATCTTCGATAGCAATTGATATCATTCAAAAGTTTATTAAAGGGGGCAAAGGGGGCAATTTGGTCATTTGGCCAATAAATCAATATGAGAAACAGGCCAATAAACTTTTGAATGATATCAATTGCTATCGAAGATTAACTTTTAACCCCCTATCCTCTTTCCAGAGCCTTTTGGTGGATATTCTGGATAAAGCCTTTGTACAAGGTATAATTTCCAAGAAATTACTGGATCGGATTCGGAGTAGTCATCCTAAGTTACCCACATTTTATCTAATACCAAAGATACATAAAAATACTGTGGATCCCCCTGGCCGCCCGATAGTGGCAGGTAATGATGGACCATGTGAGCTTATTGGACAAATTGTGGATTATTTCTTGAAACCATTGGTATGTGATCTACCATCGTATATCAGAGACACCACGTCGGCATTACAAAGGTTAGACCAACTGTCATTAGATGAGGGTATGGTCATTGTAACTGCCGACGTGGAGTCACTGTATACGTCAATACGGCATCAGGATGGTTTGGCTGCGGTCAGGTTTTTTCTGAATTCCAGTTCGCTGGAAGCCTCATTAGTTGAGTTGATCATGACCTTGTTAGAATACATCCTTACGCACAATGTGTTTATTTTCAACAAAAGGATGTATCTGCAACTGCAAGGAACAGCAATGGGGGCCTGTTGTGCCCCCTCTTATGCTAATCTATTTTTAGGAGCATGGGAGCGAGAGATATTTCAAGGTGACCTCATCCAGGAGTTGAACCATGTTCACAACTGGATGAGGTACATCGACGATATTCTCTTCTTATGGGATGGTCCGGTACAAGGACTGTATCGACTCATGGAACATCTGAATAACAACAACAAAAACATTAAGCTGACTTTTCGTTTTGGCAGAGAGATTGATTTTCTTGATATTAAAGTGACAGTGGACTCTGGGGGTTTTTTGAATACGGATATTTTTCGTAAAAGCACTTCAACTAATTCTTTTCTGGTTGCAGATTCAGCACATCCAGTTTCCACTATTCGGGGCATTCCAATAGGTCAATTTTTACGCGCAAGAAGAATCTGTTCAAAGGAGGAGGATTTTGAGCGACAAGCTGTGGACTTAACAAGAAGGTTTTTGGATAGGGGATATAGTAAAAAGATGATAAAGAGAGGCTATGTGAGGGCAACCAAAACCACTAGAAACAATCTTTTGTATGGAACCTCTACCAAAAATAAAGGAAAACAGGGTAATCAAATCCGATTTATTAGTACTTTTAGTAATAAGTGGGACGATCTGAAGGGTATTGTGCGAAATCATTGGGATGTCTTGATAGTGGATCCTGTGTTACGTAAGATTCTTCCGGCTCAGCCTTCTTTTGTAGCCAAGAGATCGTTGAATTTGGAGCCTGCCTCCTGAGACATATATTTTGAATGTGTACGCTATCCATACATGTTATCCGAGGATACGGTACCCTTTCTAACCTTTGTGCAATCACGTGCAATCCATACTGGGCCTAACACCGTCTGAGCCTGCCTCCTGAGACATATATTTTGAATGTGTACGCTATCCATACATGTTATCCGGGGATACGGTACCCTTTCTAACCTTTGTGCAAACACGTGCAATCCATACTGGGCCTAACACCGTCTGAGCCTGCCTCCTGAGACATATTTTGAATGTGTACGCTATCCATACATGTTATCCGGGGATACTTTACCCTTTCTAACCTTTGTGCAATCACGTGCAATCCATACTGGGCCTAACACCGTCTGAGCCTGCCTCCTGAGACATATATTTTGAATGTGTACGCTATCCATACATGTTATCCGGGGAAACGGTACCCTTTCTAACCTTTGTGCAATCACGTGCAATCCATACTGGGCCTAACACCGTCTGAGCCTGCCTCCTGATGTATAGACATATATTTTGAATGTGTACGCTATCCATACATGTTATCTGGGGATACGGTACCCTTTCTAACCTTTGTGCAATCACGTGTAATCCATACTGGGCGTGAGAACGGCTGGCGAGCTGTTAAGCAAGCTACAGCACCTGTGGTTTGCACACGTAAGTTTTTCATTTTTTCAGGAATGACGGTTAGGCCTAATTCCGGAACTGCAGTTGACCTGCACTTACTGGGAAATCATTGTTCGCGGGTAATGATTGTAATCAGTGATCCCCATCACTAACATTGTTCAGCGGGTTATCTGCACCTGTAAGCGACAAACGCTGGCCTTTTCAGTGTAGCGCACATGCAGCCACGGACATGTAAGGGCATGACACACCAGTTATTGGCCAATCTCACATTCCAGAGCCTCACGTGTCCCTCTAGTAAGCCGGACTCGGACCGCGGGGCATGACGGAGTCTCGTTCGTTAACGTAATTAAGCTTGCAATGTGTGCATCTGTTCTGTAGCTGGCATGGTTGAGGTTTCCCAGGTGGAGTCGAATTTAACCGTAGGCTCCACTCCTGGTGGTGCCCTTCTGGACATTCCTTTAAGGTTCAGCTTTGCAACCATACTGCCCACGTAAAACAAACACTTTGCCTTCATGAACGCTGTTTGGAGGGTCATGACTCGTGGGAATAACACCGCCCAATCAGTTAACCTGCTAGAGAGATCGTTCGTTGCTCCCAAGCATGACATCACACTCCCTAGGAAGAAGGTAATGCCACTGTGGCGACCGTACTCCTGGGGGCAACACAAGTGCACTGATGCCCAGCCACTGCTCGATGAATCTGCTGGTACATTGACCCAGACCACTACATTCCCCTCGCATGCTACACGGCCTGAATCTGACCCTGATGAAACTCAGGTTACCCTTCCCATATACAGTTCCATCTTACATGGTGACAAAGAGGAAGCTGCAGATGAAAGTGCAGGTTTGGCCCACCCGCCATCAGACACACCACCGTACTATCAGAGGCCCTGTGCCAGTGCCGTCGCCAACGAGTGTGCCCCCCCTGTTTGCTCAGGATCACAGCACTTGCAAGGTTGAAATACTGTGCAGTGAGATGGAAGATGGGGACGACGAGGAGTCCAGACTAGTGCAGGGATTCCCTAGCGAGGAGACTTATTTGATTGTTTTCAATGTTGGGACAGCAATTTTTGGGGAGCACTATACTCTGGAGAATGATAGATGGGGCCCACCATACACTGGAACATTCCAAAGGTGGACATCAGACACTGGAGCAGCATTTACAGGGCCCATTATACACTAGAGCATTAGAAATGGGGCCCATTATGTTTGGAGCATTATTTGGGCCCATAAGACAGTGGAGCTTCATCCATGGGGACCAACATATACTGTAGCATTATGTGGAGCTCATCATATACTGTTTCAAACATTATATGGGACCAATGATTCTGTATGGAGAAATAGATGGGCCTTGTCATGAGATGTAAAAAGTGAAGTATTTTTCATTGTACTATACCGCTATTTCTCTGCCGTATCAGAGCATGATGAGTTGTGGTATGTGTTAAAGGGGCGCTCTTTCGCCCAGGGCACATGAAAACCTGGAGCCAGCCCCCCCCCCACAACTTTAGCCAAATAACCCCCATTTTTCAGTGCGTAACTTGTATTATGAAGTTAATTAAGGTTGACAAGCTTAAGTAAGAAGAATTGATGCTTTTGGCATTCAAATGGGCACTGTAGGTGTGTTTCCTGTCCTCCTCTCACTGCCGACTTTTATTCCCCATTGACTTACATTGGGTTTCGTGTTTCGGGACGACCCCGACTTTTCCCTATAATCGGCCGATCTTGCTCGACCCGACTTTTGGAAAAGTCGGGTTTCACGAAACGAAACGCGACCCTAAAAAAACAAAAATCGCTCAACTCTACCTACCACCATTACGCGGACGTCTTCTCTAAGAAGTCTGCGGAGACGCTCCCACCGTACCGTTCCTATGATTGCCCGATTGATCTCCTGCCAGGCACAGAGCCTCCCCGAGGCTGTGTTTACCCCTTTATCACTCCCTGAGACGGAGGCTATGTCCCAGTATATCCGGGAGAACCTGGCTAGGGGATTCATCAGAAAATCGGTGTCACCGGCTGGTGCCGGGTTCTTCTTCGTACAGAAGAAGAACGGAGAGCTACGCCCCTGCATCAACTACCGAGGTCTCAATGCTATCACGGTTAAAAACAAATACCCCCTACCGTTGATCTCGGAGTTATTTGACAGGCTGCGGGGGGCCCGGATCTTTACTAAACTAGATCTGCGGGGTGCATACAACCTGATCCGCATTCGCGAAGGAGACGAATGGAAGACAGCTTTTAATACCAGGGATGGCCATTACGAATACCTGGTTATGCCCTTTGGCCTTTGTAATGACCTAGCTGTCTTCCAAGATTTTGTCAACGACGTCTTCCGCGACATGCTCTCTACCTCGGTGGTGGTCTATCTGGATGACATACTCATCTTTTCGCCAGATTTGACCACCCACCGGAGAGACGTCTGCAGGGTCTTTGACCGTCTGCGGGCGAACTCATTATTTGCCAAGCTGGAGAAGTGCCAGTTTGAGCAGGAGTCCTTGCCGTTCCTGGGCTATATCATCTCGGCCCAGGGGCTGACCATGGATCCGGCCAAACTACAAGCGGTAATGGACTGGCAGGATCCCCATTCCCTCAAAGCGGTGCAGCGCTTTTTGGGGTTCGTGAATTACTACCGCCAGTTCATACCACACTTTTCCACACTGGTGGCTCCTTTGGTTGCTCTCACCAAGAAAGGAGCTAACCCCAATGCTTGGTCAGAACATGTCTCCAAGGCCTTCTCGGCTATAAAATCACATTTTGCTGGCGCTCCCATATTACATCGTCCCGATGTGGATAAGCCGTTTATCCTTGAGGTAGACGCTTCTTCCGTCGGTGCAGGAGCAGTCCTTTATCAAAAGGATGCTCAAGGTCGGAAGCACCCCTGCTTCTTCTATTCCAAGACCTTCTCACCGGCGGAGAAAAATTACTCCATCGGCGACAGGGAGCTGCTAGCCATGAAGTTGGCTTTTTCTGAATGGAGACATCTCTTAGAGGGAGCCCGGTTTCCCTTTCTGGTATATACGGACCATAAAAACCTGGTCTATCTACAGACGGCCCAACGCCTGAATTCCCGTCAGGCCAGGTGGTCGCTCTTCTTCTCACGATTCCGCTTCACCCTCCACTACCTCTCTGGAGAGAAGAACGTCCGTGCGGATGCTCTCTCACGTTCAGTGGTCTCAGCGGAGGAAGGAGAAGCTGAGCCTCGGTTAATTCTCCCGCCGGAGAGTTTTACGACCGTGGCTCCAGTTGCGCTCGAGTCGGTACCACCGGGCAAGACCTTGGTGCCTCCTCAGCTACGGCCAGAGGTCCTCGCCTGGGCACATGCCTCCAGAGTGGGTGGCCATTTTGGTAAAAAACGGACCGCCGAACTCCTGGCAAGGTCATATTGGTGGCCACATATGGCTCGAGATGTCAAGGAGTACGTGCAGGCATGTGTTTCGTGTGCTCGGAACAGACCCTCTAGACAGAGGCCGGCGGGGCTGTTGTTTCCCCTGCCAGTGGCGGATAGACCTTGGGAGATGGTTGGCATGGACTTCATAGTTGGCCTGCCCAAGTCTGGTGGCAGTACGGTCATCTGGGTGGTCACCGACCATTTTTCCAAAATGGTGCATCTGGTGCCACTCGCACGCCTGCCTTCCGCTCGAGGTCTGGCCACCTTGTTCATTAAACATGTATTCCGTCTACATGGCATGCCGGACAAAATCGTGAGTGACCGTGGTCCCCAGTTTGCATCTCGGTTTTGGAGGGAGCTCTGCAGTTTACTCAGCATCGAGCTAAATCTATCCTCCGCTTACCATCCCGAGACGAATGGCTTGGTCGAGAGAGCCAATCAGACCTTGGTCACCTATTTACGACATTTTGTCTCTGCCAGGCAGGATGACTGGGCATCCTTGCTACCTTGGGCAGAATTTGCCCTAAACAATGCGGTGGCTGATTCCACTGGTCAGACGCCCTTTCTCCTAAACTATGGCCAACATCCACGTGTCCCTGTCCCGATGCCAGTGTCCTCCACCGACTCCAGGGTGGCAGACTGGGCAGTGGAGGCCCGGGACATTTGGGATCGCACTCTGGATGCTATCCGGGCATCTAAAGAAAGGATGAGGGCGTCCGCCGACACGCATCGGCGGCCCGCGCCAAGCTTCTCCCCTGGCGACATGGTATGGCTCTCCACCCGAAACATTAAACTGCGGGTTGAGTCTCCCAAGTTCGCACCGCGATACATTGGACCATTCAAGGTCCTCGAGCGACTTAGCTCGGTGGTCTACCGCCTGGCTCTTCCTCCACATTTGGCCATTTCGGACGTGTTCCATGTGTCCCTCCTCAAACCAGTTCACATGGTCCGGTTTTCTAAGTCATCTGCCGGGTCATCAGACTTATCGTCTGATGAGTTTGAGGTTAACGCCATCGTGGGGCGCAGGTTTGTCCGTGGCAAAAAATTTTATTTGGTGGACTGGAAGGGTCGTGGGCCCGAGGCTCGGACCTGGGAGCCGGTGGAAAATATTCACGCACCGCTCCTGATCGCGGCCTTTGAGCGCAGTGAGGCTCAGAGGGGGGGGGTAATGTTAGGCGTCAGATTCCTGGCACTGCACAGCAGGAATCCAGACCCAGACATCCTGCGGTCTCCCATTCTCCTCCGACCGCTCGGACTCCTGCTCAGCAATCTTGGCGAACCAGGAATTCCCCGCAGACTCGTTCTGTGAGCCTGAATGTTGCTGCTACCTCTGGTGCAGCAATGATAACGCAACCTGCTTTGCAGGGAACTGCTCTAGAGGCTAAGTCCTCGCGCTGTGCGACTGGGCATGCCCGCAACTTGTCCTCTCAGTGGAGAGCAGGGGCCACATGTGAAGGTCCTATGTCGGATCTGATTGGTCCTTCCTATAGTACTGGAAGGTCCCGGAAGCGCATGGCTATAAAAAGCCTGCATGGCGGCTCAGCCATGCGCTAGTGTAGCATATTATGCTGTGTGTATGGTGATGGATGCATGGACTGGTGTCTGACTTATTATGAAACCCCTTCCCTCGGATATTACGAATGGTGACAGTATGTTGGGTTAGTCAGCTCCAGATTGTGGCAGGCTACACGCCACTGAGCCTTCCTCACCTACACTAGCGTCCGTCGGTGCCCGGCTCCTCCGGCATCGTCGCTTAGCGGCTTCAGTTACGGCCGCGCTGCAGTAGTAGCAGCTTTTGGTGTTCGCGGCTGCGACGCCACACGCCGGCTGACCTGTGCAGCTAACAGGTTCAGCCTTTTACGTCTAGTTCATACTTTGGCGTCTCTGTGACTAAACAGAGTCCGCCCTCAGGCTCTCGGGTGACGCTAACCTGAGCGCTGTATCGCACTTCTAGTGTATCTGCCATTGTCCAGCAGCGGTCTTGTCATCTACCGCACGGTGGACCCCGGGCGGCGAACGCGCCTTCCATTATTTATATCTGGTGCGTTCCGCCGACCCTAACACATCAGGCTATGTCTGCTGTCACTGATAACAGGAGACACTGATGGGAGAAGTAGTCTCTCGTCAGCCGGCGCCTGTGCTCAAAGTTAACAAAAAACATGCAAATGAATTAAAGACATATTCAAATAAAATTAAGAAACACATTATACTCACCTACAGTTGTGGCCAAAAGTATTGACACCTCTGCAATTTTGTCAGATAATACTGAGTTTCTTCCTGAAAATGATTGCAAACACAAATTCTTTGGTATTATTATCTTCATTTAATTTGTCTTAAATGAAAAAACACAAAAAGAATTGTCCTAAAGCCAAATTGGATATAATTCCACATCAAACATAAAAAAAGAGGGTGGACAAAAGTATTGGCACTGTTCGAAAAATCATGTGATTCTTCTCTAATTTGTGTAATTAACAGCACCTGTAACTTACCTCTGGCACCTAACAGGTGTTGGCAATAACTAAATCAAACTTGCAGCCAGTTGACATGGATTAAAGTTGACTCAACCTCTGTCCTTGTGTGTACCACATTGAGCATGGAGAAAAGAAAGAAGACCAAAGAACCATCTGAGGACTTGAGAAACCAAATTGTGAGGAAGCATGAGCAATCTCAAGGCTGCAAGTCCATCTCCAAAGACCTGAATGTTCCTGTGTCTACCGTGCGCAGTGTCATCAAGACGTTTAAAGGCCATGGCACTGTGGCTAACCTCCCTAGATGTGGACGGAAAAGAAAAATTGACAAGAGATTTCAATGCAAGATTGTATGGATGTAGGATAAAGAACCTCGACTAACATCCAAACAAGTTCAAGCTGCCCTGCAGTCCGAGGGTACAACAGTGTCAACCCGTACTATCCGTCGGCGTCTGAATGAAAAGGGACGGTATGGTAGGAGACCCAGGAAGACTTCACTTCTTACCCCAAGACATAAAAAGCCAGGCTGGAGTTTGCCAAAACTTACCTGAAAAAGCCTAAAACGTTTTGGAAGAATTTTCTCTGGTCAGATGAGACAAAAGTAGAGCTTTTTGGGCAAAGGCATCAACATAGAGTTTATAGGAGAAAAAAAGAGGTATTCAAAAAAAAAAAACACGGTCCCTACAGTCAAACATGGCGGAGGTTCCCTGATGTTTTGAGGTTGCTTTGCTGCCTCTGGCACTGGACTGCTTGACCGTGTGCATGGCATTATGAAGTCTGAAGACTACCAACAAATTTTGCAGCATAATGTAGGGCCCAGTGTGAGAAAACTGGGTCTCCCTCAGAGGTCATGGGTCTTCCAGCAGGACAATGACCCAAAACACACTTCAAAAAGCACTAGAAAATGGTTTGAGAGAAAGCACTGGAGACTTCTAAGGTGGCCAGCAATGAGTCCAGACCTGAATCCCATAGAACACCTGTGGAGAGATCTAAAAATGGCAGTTTGGAGAAGGCACCCTTCTAATATCAGGGACCTGGAGCAGTTTGCCAAAGAAGAATGGCCTAAAATTCCAGCAGAGCATTGTAAGAAACTCATTGATGGTTACCGGAAGCGGTTGGTCGCAGTTATTTTGGCTAAAGATTGTGCAACCAAGTATTAGGCTGAGGGTGCCAATACTTTTGTCTGGCCCATTTTTGGAGTTTTGTGTGAAATGATCAATGTTTTGCTTTTTGCTTCATTCTCTTTTGTGGTTTTTTCATTTAAGACAAATTAAATGAAGATAATACCAAAGAATTTGTGTTTGCAATCTTTTTCAGGAAGAAACTGAGTATTATCTGACAAAATTGCAGGGATGTCAATACTTTTGGCCACAACTGTAACACCAAATCCCAATACCCTCATCTCCTATAAAAAATGTAAAATAAAAAAAACTATATACCTTAACGCCCCATCCCCGATGCCCATGTCTCCTAGAAAAGATAAAAAAATAATAAACCACCATATACTCACCTGTCTGCTGTAGTCAATGTAATTGTGAGTGTCCCACGGTGATCTGATGTGCAGAACAGTCATATCGGAAGATGCTACTGCTCTATCCAGCTGCCGGTGATACACTGACAGAAGGTTATCGTTTCCGCGTTCGTATGCTTTCGGTTGCGTTTCACTACGCATGCGTTGTTTTGGGTTTTGTGGCGGGGCTCAGCTAACGCAACATGTTGCAATTTTGGAGGCGGCAATTTGCCGCAGCCAGACGCATGCAGCCGCTTGCTGAAGGAATGCGTCGAAACAATGCATTACAGTCTATGAGAACGCATGCTTACATTAGTACACGCGTTCGCTAGCGTTTCCATATGCATATTTTTCCAGCATAAACGTGTCTAGACACTGGTTAGCTACCACCACGCCTAGATAGATAAATAGGGGGGCTGGGCAGTTATTGTCCATTGCTCTACAGACACAGGAGAAAGCAAGACAAAGAATTTCAAGACATTACATCACAGAATTTCAGGCAAATTTATATGCAAATTGCCTCTTCAGAAAGAAAGAGGACTTTTACTCTACAGCGCCACCTATTGGTAGTAGCGATCCTACAAGTCACAATCAACCCTTTAACGAGTCTTGTAATATGACTTAGGATACAAGCCAAATCAGAATCTCAATTTGCAGACACGGTGTTTCGAGCTATTGGCTCTCGTCAGTGCAAAGTATGAGATCTGATTTGGCTAGGTGAGAGGCTCTGGACTGAGGTCTAAGAGGTAAGGTTTCTCCTTGCGGAGAGTCACATGCCAGCTGTGGCTTGTCAAGGTAAGGAGGCTTATTCACCGTGCAATGCTCCTCTGGGAAAATAATATGCAAATTGCCTCTTCAGAAAGAAAGAGGACTTTTACTCTACAGCGCCACCTATTGGTAGTAGCGATCCTACAAGTCACAATCAACCCTTTAACGAGTCTTGTAATATGACTTAGGATACAAGCCAAATCAGAATCTCAATTTGCAGACACAGTGTTTCGAGCTATTGGCTCTCGTCAGTGCAAAGTATGAGATCTGATTTGGCTAGGTGAGAGGCTCTGGACTGAGGTCTAAGAGGTAAGGTTTCTCCTTGCGGAGAGTCACATGCCAGCTGTGGCTTGTCAAGGTAAGGAGGCTTATTCGCCGTGCAATGCTCCTCTGGGAAAATAATATGCAAATTGCCTCTTCAGAAAGAAAGAGAACTTTTACTCTACAGCGCCACCTATTGGTAGTAGCGATCCTACAAGTCACAATCAACCCTTTAACGAGTCTTGTAATATGACTTAGGATACAAGCCAAATCAGAATCTCAATTTGCAGACACGGTGTTTCGAGCTATTGGCTCTCGTCAGTGCAAAGTATGAGATCTGATTTGGCTAGGTGAGAGGCTCTGGACTGAGATCTAAGAGGTAAGGTTTCTCCTTGCGGAGAGTGACATGCCAGCTGTGGCTTGCAAATTTAAGCATTCAACCTAATGTCTGTGTTTCTTTTGTAATTTACTCTCTGCAGTCAGTAATGTTCTGTCTCTTTCTTGCAGCATTCTTCAGCATGGCCTCTAGCCCTGAGCACACAGGACAGGATTCTTTTTTCTTTTACAGAACACTTCATCAAGAGCCCAGGGTCCGGACCAGCAGGTGCTGGAGCAACAGAGGGAGGCCCAAGGATCGGTTGGCAGACGGCGTGTAAGTTTTTTTTGCTTTTTCTTGGAGTGTTGCTATTTTTTCTGTATTTTTTTCGTTGTTTTTTCTTGGAGTGTTGCTAGTTTTTCTGCCATGGTTCTTTTGTGTTTTTTCTAGTAGTGTTGATATTTTTTCAGTTTTTTTTTTCTTGTAGTGTTGCTAGTTTTTCTGCCGTGGGTTTTTTTTGTGTTTTTTTCTTGTAGTGTTGCTAGTTTTTCTGTTTTTCTTTTTTGTTTTTCCTGTAGAGTTGCTAGTTTTACTGCTGTGGTTTTTTGTGTTTTTTCTTGTAGTGTTGCTATTTTTTCTGTTTTATTTTCTTTTTCTTGTAGTGTTGCTAGTTTTTCTGCCTTTTTTGTGTTTTTTCTTGGTGTTGCTATTTTTTATTTTTTTGACGATTTTCCTTGTTTTATCTTGACAACAGTAATGTTTTTTTTCATTTCTAGGTTCAACAACGGGAGAAGGACTACATTGACAATGACATCCTCATCTCCCTCGTCGAGGAGAGAGTCGCCGTGTGGGACACTCGTCATTGTGACCACTGGGACACGGTGAAGCTTCGGCGGCATTGGAATGAGGTGGCCAAAGAGCTGATGGATGACGGGGACAATGCTACGCCAAGAGCCAGAAAGGACTTTCGCAAGTATTGCAATGTGGTCTGACACAGCAGTGAACCTGTAAAGGCCGTGAGCACACAAACGTGTGTGATGCGATAAACTCCTGCGAGTTTCTTGCATCACACGCGGTTGTGTGCTCACGGCATAAAGTGCATTGTTTAACCTATTTTTTTTATCCCCCTTCACAGTGACCAAGGTCAGAAACTGGTGGCGTTCAATGAAGGATCGCTTCAATAAAGACCTCAGGCACAAGAACCAGGCTCTCAGTGGCAGTGGTGGTGGTGCAGCAAGGCTCAGGAAACAAATACCACCGTATGCTGGCTTTCCTGAGGCCTGTCCTTGCACAGAGAACGTAAGTATTTTTGTGTTGTGTTCCATTGTGTTGTGTTCCCTAATCTGTTTTTTTCTATTCCAAAGGAGATGGTGCTTGTACAATTATTATTTTGTGGTACTAATGTTTGGCTTTTGTTTTCACAGCACCTGGAGCAGCACTCTGGAACCTGGTTCATCCTCTGGAGCAGTCCTTCAACGAACATCCTCGAAGCAGCCCCAGCCATCCACCAGCGATGCAGCAAGTATGCGTCACAAGCTGAAGAACAGGCAGCTGGCCCATCAGGTCTTCCCCTGTCCCAGGCCTCCTCCGGCTCTTTTTTTAATGTTGGATCTTCCTGACAGTGGCAGGACAGTCATGCCCGAGTTTCTACACTTGAGCTCGGTTTTCCAGGATGGCATTAAGTCGATGGTAGATAGGAAGTGTTAGGAGTAGAGTTGAGCGACTTTTGGTTTTTTATGGTCGAGTTTCGTTTCGTGAAACCCGACTTTTCCAAAAGTCGGGTCGAGCAAGATCGGCCGATTATAGGGAAAAGTCGGGGTCGTCCCGAAACACGAAACCCAATGTAAGTCAATGGGGAATAAAAGTCGGCAGTGAGTGGAGGACAGGATACACACCTACAGTGCTCATTTGAATGCCAAAAGCATCAATTCTTCTTACTTAAGCTGGTCAACCTTAATTAACTTCATAATACAAGTTACGCACTGAAAAATGAGGGTTATTTGGCTAAAGTTGTGGGGGGGTAGGGCTGGCTCCAGGTTTTCATGTGCCCTGGGCGAAAGAGCGCCCCTTTAACACATACCAAAACTCATCATGCTCCGATATGGCAGAGAAATAGCGGTATAGTACAATGAAAAATACTTCACTTTTTACATCTCATGACGAGGCCCATCTATTTCTCCATACAGAATCATTGGTCCCATATAATGTATGAAACAGTATATGATGAGCTCCACATAATGCTACAGTATATGTTGGTCCCCATGGATGAAGCTCCACTGTCTTATGGGCCCAAATAATGCTCCAAACATAATGGGCCCCATTTCTAATGCTCTAGTGTATAATGGGCCCTGTAAATGCTGCTCCAGTGTCTGATGTCCACCTTTGGAATGTTCCAGTGTATGGTGGGCCCCATCTATCATTCTCCAGAGTATAGTGCTCCCCAAAAATTGCTGTCCCAACATTGAAAACAATCAAATAAGTCTCCTCGCTAGGGAATCCCTGTACTAGTCTGGACTCCTCGTCGTCCCCATCTTCCATCTCACTGCACAGTATTTCAACCTTGCAAGTGCTGTGATCCTGAGCAAGCAGGGGGGGCCCACTCGTTGGCAACGGCACTGGCACAGGGCCCCTGATAGTACGGTGGTGTGTCTGATGGCGGGTGGGCCGAACCTGCACTTTCATCTGCAGCTTCCTCTTTGTCACTGTGTAAGTTGGAACTGTATATGGGAAGGGTAATCTGAGTTTCATCAGGGTCAGATTCTGGCCGGGTAGCATGCGAGGGGAATGTAGTGGTCTGGGTCAATGTACCAGCAGATTCATCGAGCAGTGGCTGGGCATCAGTGCACTTGTGTCGCCCCCAGGAGTACGGTCGCAACAGTGGCATTACCTTCCTCCTAGGGAGTGTGATGTCATGCTTGGGAGCAACGAAGGATCTCTCTAGCAGGTTAACTGATTGGGCGGCGTTATTCCCACGAGTCATGACCCTCCAAACAGCGTTCATGAAGGCAAAGTGTTTGTTTTACGTGGGCAGTATGGTTGCAAAGCTGAACCTTAAAGGAATGTCCAGAAGGGCACCACCAGGAGTGGAGCCTACGGCGTAATTTGACTCAACACGGGCAACCTCAACCATGCCAGCTACAGAACAGATGCACACATTGCAAGCTTAATTCCGTTAACGAACGAGACTCCGTCATGCCCCGCGGTCCGAGTCTGGCTTATGAGAGGGACACGTGAGGCTCTGGCACATGAGATTGGCCAATAACGGGTGTGTCATGCCCTTACATGTCCGTGGCTGCATGTGCGCTACACTGAAAAGGCCAGCGTTTGTCGCTTACAGGTGCAGATAACCCGCTGAACAACGTTAGTGATGGGGATCATTGATTACAATTATTACTCGCGAACGATGATTTCCCAGTAAGTGCAGGTCAACCGCAGTTCCGGAATTAGGCCTAACCGTCATTCCTGAAAAAAATGAAAAACTTACGTGTGCAAACCACAGGTGCTGTAGCTTGCTTAACAGCTCGCCAGCCGTTCTCACGCCCAGTATGGGTTACACGTGATTGCACAAAGGTGAGAAAGGGTACCGTATCCCCGGATAACATGTATGGATAGCGTACACATTCAAAAGATATGTCTATACATCAGGAGGCAGGCTCAGACGGTGTCAGGCACAGTATGGCTTGCAAGTGATTGCACAAAGGTGAGAAAGGGTACCGTATCCCCGGATAACATGTATGGATAGCGTACACATTCAAAAGATATGTCTATACATCAGGAGGCAGGCTCAGACGGTGTTAGGCCCAGTATGGCTTGCACGTGATTGCACAAAGGTGAGAAAGGGTACCGTATCCCCGGATAACATGTATGGATAGCGTACACATTCAAAATATATGTCTATACATCAGGAGGCAGGCTCAGACGGTGTTAGGCCCAGTATGGCTTGCACGTGATTGCACAAAGGTGAGAAAGGGTACCGTATCCCCGGATAACATGTATGGATAGCGTACACATTCAAAAGATATGTCTATACATCAGGAGGCAGGCTCAGATGATGTTAGGCCCAGTATGGCTTGCACGTGATTGCACAAAGGTGAGAAAGGGTACCGTATCCCCGGATAACATGTATGGATAGCGTACACATTCAAAATATATGTCTATACATCAGGAGGCAGGCTCAGACGGTGTTAGGCCCAGTATGGCTTGCACGTGATTGCACAAAGGTGAGAAAGAGTACCGTATCCCCGGATAACATGTATGGATAGCGTACACATTCAAAAGATATGTCTATACATCAGGAGGCAGGCTCAGATGGTGTTAGGCCCAGTATGGCTTGCACACGATTGCACAAAGGTGAGAAAGGGTACCGTATCCCCGGATAACATGTATGGATAGCGTACACATTCAAAAGATATGTCTATACATCAGGAGACAGGCTCAGATGGTGTCAGGCACAGTATGGATTTGACGGCCCAGACTACACAGCGGAGGAGCAGGGAGAGGTAAAGATTGCAAATGCTGGGGCCCTGCCAAAGCAAGGGGGCCCACTCGTGGGCGTCGGTACTGGCACTGGGCCCCTCATAGTACGGCGGTGTGTCTGACGGCGGGTGTGCACCACCACCGTCAGAGACACTTGATTGCACTATGAGGGACCCTGTGCCAGTGCCCGCGCCCAAGAGTCGGCCTACCCACCTGTCCAGGGCAACGGCACTCGCACGGTGTCGTGCGCTAGGTGGTGACCCCGGCCATGGGGGGGAGGCAGCACAGTTAGGGAGTTTTAGAAAGTGGCATATGCTGATGTTGGACATTCAGCTGATGCAAAAGGCGAAATAGGTCAAGTCCCAGGAAGAGGTGGACCAAAGCAAGCCATTTTTCTGTCACCCTATGTGTCATCAGGGGAAGGTGGCACAAAATCCTTGGAAACCCATGCATGGTTCATTTTAATGAAGGTTAGATCATCCACATTTTGGGTTGACAGACGGGTCCTTTTTTCTGTCAGGATTGATCCAGCTGCACTGAAGACTCTTTCCGATAGCACACTTGCAGCTGGGCAAGCGAGCTCCTGTAAGGCATATTGTGCCAATTCAGGCCAGGTGTCCAGTTTAGCAGCCCAATAGTCAAAGGGGAATGACCTGTGTGGGAGAACATCGATATGGGAGGAGAAGTAGTTTGTAACCATAGTTGACAACTGCTGTCTCCTGTCACTTTCCATCGATGCTGTATTACCAGTTGTGTGAGCGGTACTTGAAAAATCAGTCCACAACATTGTCACGAAACCCCTGTCTCCAACACCACTTCTGCTGTGTGCACCATGAACACCTCTGCCAAGCTGCCCCCGGCCCGTACGGCTCGTGTGAGAACCATCACCGCTGCTGTGTGCTGGGAATGCCTCAAGCAACCGATTTACCAGAGTTGCTTGTTTATTAGCCAATATTAGGTCTCCTGTGGCATGATGTTTTGTAATTTGCCTTTATAGCATGGATCCAGGATGCTGGCCAACCAGTAGTCGTCATCGTTCATCATTTTGGCAATGCGGGGGTCCCTTTTTAGGATCCGCAAGGCATAATCTGACATGTGGGCCAATGGTCCCGGTGTCAATGATGCACTGCGAGTGCTGGTAGGAGGAGCACTTTCTGGCAAATGCACATCCCTCCAGTCACGCACAAACCCTGTACCAGACCTTGCCACGCCAACATTTTCACTTGCCCCACGAGATGCATCCTCCTCCCCTAAGTAATCATCCCCATCATCATCCTCCTCCTCCTCTTCTTCCTCCAACTCGTCCAGGAGAGGTCCCTGAGCAGACAATGGCTGAATGTCATCAAGGATTCCCTCCACCTCTTCCTCCTCGTCAACATTGGCGGCAGACGCCTGCTCCTTAAGGTGCGTCAAAGTTTGCATGAGCAGATGCATAAGTGGGATGCTCATGCTTAGGATGGCGTCGTCTGCGCTTACCAACCGTGTGCATTCCTCAAAACACTGAAGGACTTTACAGAGGTCTTTCAGCTTCGACCACTGCACACCTGTCAACTCCATGTCTGCTCTCAAAGTGCCTGGCCGTGTATCCTCCCACAAATGCATTATGGCCTGCCTCTGCTCGCACAGCCGCTCCACCATGTGCAGGGTGGAGTTCCACCTTGTTGCAATGTCGATAATGAGGCGGTGGTTGGGAAGGTGGAGCAATCGCTGCAGCTTCTGCATACGAACGGAGTGTACAGGCGACCGGCGGATGTGCGCGCACAGTCTTCGCACCTTATGGAGCAGGGCTGTTATCTCCGGATAATTTTTGAGGAAGCACTGCACCACCAGGTTCAAGGTGTGAGCCAAGCAAGGTATGTGGCTGAGTTTTGAAAGGGCTATGGCTGCCACAAAATTACGGCCGTTATCACTAACTACCTTGCCTGCCTCAAGATGTACACTGCCCAGCCATGACTCAGTTTGTCGCTTCAAGTACTCGGCCAGCACCTCGGCAGTGTGTCTGTCGCCCAAACACATCATCTGCAACACAGCCTGCTGACGCTTTCCACTAGCTGCTCGATAGGGGGACACCTCATGTGCAACAGTGGCAGCTGCAGATGGAGTGCTCGTACGACTGCGCTCTGTGGACGAGCTTTCGCTTCTGGAGGAGGAGGAGGGTGGAACGCCTACAGCCAACTGTTTCCTATACCGTGGGCTAGGCAGCACTGTCCCACCACCGCTGTCCCCTGTGGACCCTGCATCCACCACATTAACCCAGTGCGCAGTGATGGACACGTAACGGCCCTGGCCATGCCGACTGGACCATGCATCAGTTGTGAGGTGCACCTTTCCACTCACTGACTGCTTGAGTGCATGGACAATGCGGTCTTTCACATGATGGTGGAGGGCTGGGATGGCTTTGCGAGAGAAGAAGTGGCGACTGGGTAGGTCATAGCGTGGTACTGCATAGGCCATGAGTTCGCGGAAAGCTGCGCTTTCCACCAACCGATAGGGCATCATCTCAAACGAGATTAGTTTGGCAATGTGGGCGTTCAAACCCAGTGTACGCGGATGAGAGACTGAGTACTTTCTTGACCTACTCATAGTGTCTGGGAGGGTGAGCTGGACTTGAGAGCTGCATATGGTAGAAGTAGCGGTGGACAGGGTGGACTGAGAGAGGGTTGATGATGGTGATGGAGTTGGTGTTCTTTCTGATGGCCTAGATTCAGTTTTTCGTTGATATAACAGTGGGATTCCCTGACTGCTGTGGCCTTGCAATGACACCTCAACATTTGCTGCTGTGCTAACCGGTGGGCTTACAGTGGGGTAAACAATGTAGCGTTGCTGACTACCTTCTTTGTGATCAGTTGCCCATGTGGCACTTGAGGTTTGGTGTTGTGTCCACGCTTGCAAGTGCATGCTGGTTAAATGTCTAAGCATGCAACTGGTATTCAAATTTTTCAGATTTTTCCCTCGGCTAAAGGTCTTTGCGCACTTCTTACAGATAACCTTGGCCTGATCATGAGGATTTTGTTCAAAAAAGTGCCACACTGCACTCTTCCTACTTTGGCAGACATTTTGCGGCCTAGCACGCTGTGATGTTTTGACCCTCTGGACAAGCTGTCCAGCAACTCTTTTGATGTTTGGAACCTGTCTTTGGAGTGCTCCGGGCCTGCCAGATAACAGCTGTTGCGATGTTGATGTCTGCTGTGGATGCTCCTCATCTGAGCTATTGGAAGCAGCACCCTCTTCCCCCAATGGATGCCAATCTGGGTCAACACCTGGGTCATCCATCACCTCCTCTTCAATGTCATGTGCACCTTCCTCTGTGTCACCGTGTATGGTGGTATAGTGTGCGGGAAGGGGCACCTGAGTCTCATCAGGGTCAGAATCAGGCTCTGTACACTGCGAGGACAATGTAGTGCTCTGAGTGAATGTACCAGCAGAATCATCTATCAGCGGCTGTGCATCAGTGCACTCCATGTCAGATTCTTCTTGGCCTGGGTGATTCACCATTTCACTTGATAATCCAGGCATGGTATGTGAAAACAGCTCCATGGAGTAATCAGTAGTATGGCCTGCGTCATCCTTCAATCTTGGTTGTGGTGAAGGACACAAGGAAAGGTGTGGTTCATGAACATGAGCCTCCAATGACGACTCAGTGCTTTTACTTTTTACAACTTCAGAATAGGAGGCGATAGAGCTGGAGGCTGAGTCAGCAATGTAAGACAAAACTTTTTCCTGATGCTCTGGCGTTAAAAGCGGTTTGCCAACTCCTAGAAAACTAAGCCTTCGAAGCCTTATGGAGCCAGACGATGACGCAGGCTCAACACCTCCTGCATTCGGTCCTATTTTGCTTTTGCCACTACCATCAGATCCACCACCAACACCATCATTACCAGCTGCCAACCGCCGCCCAATTCCATGGCCTCTTCCACCAGCCTTCCTCATTTTTGGTAGAAATGTAGACAAAATCCAACAAACATTATAGTAATGTAAAACAAGGTACAAGGTGTCTATAGGACAGGGGAGATTTAGATTTTCTGCACACACTAGTGGACACTGGACACTTTTGGATTGTGTGAGGCCCACTGAATATCAGAGCGCTATGTCACAGGCTCGATGGCACAGGTGTGAAAAAAGTGACTACAGGATAAGGAAGACTTTGAATTTCTGGGAGATTTTGAATTTCTGCAGACACTTGTGGACACTGGACACTTGGATTGTGTGAGGCCCACTGAATATCACAGCGCTATGTCACAGGCTCGATGCAGCAGGTGTGAAAAAAGTGACTACAGGATAAGGGAGATTTTGAATTTCTGCAGACACTTGTGGACACTGGACACTTGGATTGTGTGAGGCCCACTGAATATCACAGCGCTATGTCACAGGCTCGATGCAGCAGGTGTGAAAAAAGTGACTACAGGATAAGGGAGATTTTGAATTTCTGCAGACACTGGACACTTTTGGATTGTGTGAGGCCCAATGAATATCAGAGCGCTATGTCACAGGCTCGATGCAGCAGGTGTGAAAAAAGTGACTACAGGATAAGGGAGATTTTGAATTTCTGCAGACACTGGACACTTGGATTGTGTGAGGCCCAATGAATATCACAGCGCTATGTCACAGGCTCGATGCAGCAGGTGTGAAAAAAGTGACTACAGGATAAGGGAGATTTTGAATTTCTGCAGACACTTGTGGACACTGGACACTTTTGGATTGTGTGAGGCCCACTGAATATCAGAGCGCTATGTCACAGGCTCGATGGCACAGGTGTGAAAAAAGTGAATTGTAGAATTGGGCAGAATAGGAATCTCCCTAGAGTGTAGGTCTGTAAGAACGGAACAAGTCCTCCACAGTGACACACAGATAGCTTCACTGTGGCTGTGATAACAGCCGTTACACGGTACTGTGTGAGGAGCGTACACCGCTGTATGGTGTGAATAAATGCACACTCAGTACCTTAGCAGGACAAAAAAAAAATTGGGATTGCTTTTAAAAAAGCAGTTTGCAGAGCAGTGGGGAAACAGCAATGCAGCTGTCAGGAAGCCTTAGAAGGCAGCCTAACAACCAACACCGCTGATCCACCACAATATAGCCTCCCCTTGCACTGCACACACAGTGACTGGTGTGTTGCACAGGCAAAATCGCTAGCAGCAGAAGCAGTTTTTTTGTCTTCTTCCCTGCCTAACGCTCTCCCTACAGAATCAGCAACCTCTCCCTATGCTAAGATCGGCAGAAGTAAGATGGCGGTCGGCGTGCACGCCCTTTTATAACCCCTGTGACGCCCACCAAAGTAAGCCAATCACTTGCATGCCCTTCTGAAAGATGGTGGCGACCCCTGCCTATGTCATAACGTTGCCCACAGTGTCCGTGGATCCTGATTGGCTGAAAAAGAGCGCTAAACAAACTTTTGAAACGCGACTTTGGCGCGTAAGTCGCCGACCTCGTGGCCGACCTCATCCTAGGGTCGGGTTTCGTTTCATGAAACCCGACTTTGCCAAAAGTCGGCAACTTTTTAAATTGTTCGACCCGTTTCTCTCAACTCTAGTTAGGAGCATGTTGACACACTTTTACAGTCTGTCCACCAGCGACTTGACTGTCTGGAAACCGACATACAGAGGCCAGCACATCATTTTTTTATGGCCAATGAACAGGGCATGGCGGAAAACCTTACACCTGAACTTCAGCTTAACGTGATGCAGGCCTGCAATGCTGCATACATTCAGGCTATACAGCAGACTTAGATGTACCCGCTGGCGCTGGTTTTTCCAACTGTGCCACCAGTTACCCAGTCCACAGCTCGACCGAGTTCTGCTGCATACCTCTGTATGGCCACCACCATGCTGCCATCCACTATAGCACCTCCACTATGCCGAGTGCAGCGGAGAGCCACTCCACCACCATGCCTACTCCTGTTCCTGTGTGGATTCCCACCGCCACCATCACCTAGAGTCCTGATCCAGCAACACCGTCCACTCCACAATCACTCAGGTTCCAGCACCATCTATCCTGTCCACCAGCTCCAAAATACCGGGTCCCGGTTCCTCCACTGCCACCATGCCTTCTCATCACATGACTTCAAGGAGAAGAAGGACAAGCAGTCACCAAACACATGGGAGACAGAAAAAAAAGGAACCGAGGCGGGAAAGGACAGTGGTGCTCCCGCCACCACCCTCACCTCCCAATGTGTCTGTAATGTCCAATTTGTCCCTCTCTTCTAATGTGTCTCTTCCGTCCCATGTTTCCACTCCTAATGTGTCCACCTCCATCCTTGATCTCCCAGACCCCACACATCTAGTGGCCCCTTCCCCTAGAACCCCTTCAGCATCCACCCCAAGCCAATCCTCCAGTCTGCACACCCCCGTGGTCCGTAACATTTC
Organism: Dendrobates tinctorius; assembly: GCF_039654945.1. NCBI lineage: Eukaryota > Metazoa > Chordata > Amphibia > Anura > Dendrobatidae > Dendrobates > Dendrobates tinctorius. The sequence continues at coordinate 68,894,204 of NW_027361690.1, read as the reverse complement.
CCCCTCAGTATGTAAAAAAAAGAATTTTTTATTCTTGTAAATAAAACTTTTTGTTGTTTGCCCCATACCACTGTTTGGTCTTTGTCTCTTTCGTCACCGGCAACATACACCGTGCGCCGCCAACACACAAATCGCCATATACACAAATAGTGTTTTTTTCCACCTCATAGCTCCATGAAACACAATTTTAGTTTTATTTTTTGTTTTTTTCTCTCATGTAAAAGCTATGAGGTGTCAAAAAAACAGAGAGCTTATAATCTTCACACCAAAAAAAAAAAAAAAAAAAAAAGGTAAACAACAGAAATGGTCAGGGTTCTGAAATACTCACCTGCCCAGGTATTACAGTTAGGATGCTGTATTTTTTGGCATCCTTATTGCAGTAGTTCTTATACACGGGCTGGTGAGTAAAATTATGATGCACATTTTCTCAATCATCTATTCAGTGTGCATTCATATATTGAAATATAATGCAGACTGAAGAGATGATGGAGATTATGAGAACGAAACATGATTGACACAGAGAACAAGTTAAATTTAAAGCATGGGAACAAAAACAAAGTAAACAGGTGTTTTACAAAATAACATAACATACAATTTAAACATTAATCCATTGCATCTTGCCATGCCACACATCCATTGCTGGAAATGGAGCGATGATAAGCTCTCTCCGGTAGCAAGGAATCTGCCAGAGAGGGAAAATTTTTTAATGAATAATAATAATAACTACAAGAGGTTTTGAACAAAAAAAAATAAAAAAAGGGACATTGCATAACAATACTAATTATAACAGGCGTGCGTTTATTTTTAAATATACATACCTTAGTGTCACCAGCAGACGTTCCTCAGCTGGAATAGCTCTACGGAGCTGGGTGTCCTGTCTGCTGATCGCTCCCTCTACATGACCCAGCAATTCCTGGAAGCTCTGTTGAGCTGTTGAGCTCTGTTGAGACATCCTTGTCTATTTGTCTGGGTTTTCACGGATCTCCCTGAACAAGGAGTGGTAGGCTCCAAGGCTCTCCCTGACTTCAAGAATGGGGTGTTGCCAAAAGTGCCGACACCGTCTTCTTCTCCTTCTTTCTCTTTCCCTTTCTTGGTGGTCACAAGAAAAGGCAAAGGCAACAGCCAATTTGTTATCCAAATCCAGTTTAAGCAAGAAACTCTCCTTGGAAATATCCATCTTGACACAGCATACAGAATCAAAATCTGCTGTTTTCAGCTCTACAAGGGTCTATATAATGAAATGGCATGAGTCACGCCCATTGGGCGTGGCTTGTGTCCCAGAATATCTCCTGGAAAAAATTTTCCAAATGGGAAGCACGAGCATAAAAAATGCAAATGCATGCAAAAACGCATAAAAACGCCGCCTTTTTTTACGTCTGCGCAAGATGATGCAGCAAGAAACCGCTGCGTTTTTACGTGTTTGCATGTGTTTTTACATGCATTCATGATTGCGGACAATGCGCAGCGGACTCAACCGCAAATGTGAACTTTTTCTTAAATAATATCACAGAAATTTAGCTCAGACCATAGAATATTGTATGGCTGAGAAATATAGCCCTACAAAATTATTAAATGCTTTTTTTTCAGTTTTAGAGATCACAGAAATGTATCCAAACCCTGTAATATTGTACTGTCTGAGAAATAACCCTTCAAAATTTTTAAACGCTTTTTATCAGTTTTAGACATCACAAAAATGTACCCAGACCACAAAATACTGTATGATAGAGAAATGTAGCCTTACAAAATTTTTGAATGCTTTTTTTCAGTGTTAAAGATCACAGAAATATACCTAGAAAATGTAATACTGTATGGTTGAGAAATGTAGCCCTTCAAATTTTTTAAATGCTTTTTTTCAGTTTTAGAGATCACAGAACATAATACTGTATGACTGAGAAATGTAACCCTACAAAATTTTTTAATGCATTTTTTAAGTTTCAGAGATCACATAAATGTTCACAGACCATGTAATACAGTATGGCTGAGAAATGTATATGTGCAAAATTTTTAAACACTTTTTCTCAGGTTTAGAGATCCCAGAAATGTACCCAAGCCACATTATACTGTATGACTTAGAAATGTAACCCTACAAATTTTTAAACGCATTTTCTCAGTTTTACAGATGACAGAAATGTACTCCACACTACAGAATATTGTATGGGTGAAACATTTAACCCAGGAAAATGTTTAAACAATTTTTGGGAGTGTTATATAACAATACACAGCAAAGGAACAACAAGGTTTCCCCGTACAGGCCTCCAGACAATGCACTATCAGGGTGCAGTGGACCCATATAATTAGGATAGCAACACAGGTGCAAAAATACCAACAAAATAACCTGCTCACATCCTACCAATATATGGAGGGGGCGGTTATCTGGTATATAGATGCACATGAAAATTGTGTTTGAAACCAAATGGGCCCAGCTGCACCCTGAAAAAAAGGGCAAAGAAAACACATTTAAAAAAATGTGGAGTATTAGCTGATATTTTGGCCAAAATACGTGAGCCCGTAACCTGCGTCAAAGATCTCCACGTTTACGGGTACCTAACACTAATATATACTAATACAGCAAAGCACAGAAAGAGGAAAAAATCCTCCAATAATGATACACAGCAAAGGAACAACAAGGTTTACCCGTACAGGCCTCCAGACAATGCACTATCAGGGTGCAGTGGACCCATATAATTAGGATAGCAACACAGGTGCAAAAATACCAACAAAATAACCTGCTCACATCCTACCAATATATGGAGGGGGCGGTTATCTGGTATATACACTCACTGGCCACTTTATTAGGTACACCTGTCCAACTGTGTGTTAAGACTTAATTTCTAATCAGCCAATCACATGGCTGCAACTCAGTGCATTTAGGCATGTAGACATGGTCAAGACAATCTCCTGCAGTTCAAACCGAGCATCAGTATGGGGAAGAAAGGTGATTTGAGTGCCTTTGAACGTGGCATGATTGTTGGTGCCAGAAGGGCTGGTCTGAGAATTTCAGAAACTGCTGATCTACTGGGATTTTCACGCACAACCATCTCTAGGGTTTACAGAGAATGGTCCGAAAAAGAAAAAAAATCCAGTGAGCGGCAGTTCTGTGGCCGGAAATGCCATGTTGATGCCAGAGGTCAGAGGAGAATGGGCAGACTGGTTCGAGCTGATAGAAAGGCAACAGTGACTCAAATTGCCACCCGTTACAACCAAGGTAGGCAGAAGAGCATCTCTGAACGCACAGTGCGTCGAACTTTGAGGCAGATGGGCTACAGCAGCAGAAGACCACACTGGGTACCACTCCTCTCAGCTAAGAACAGGAAACTGAGGCTAAAATTTGCACAAGCTCATCGAAATTGGACAGTAGAAGATTGGAAAAACGTTGCCTGGTCTGATGAGTCTCGATTTCTGCTGCAACATTCGGATGGTAGGGTCAGAATTTGGCGTAAACAACATGAAAGCATGGATCCATCCTGCCTTGTATCAACGGTTCAGGCTGGTGGTGGTGGTGTCATGGTGTGGGGAATTTTTTCTGGGCACTCTTTGGGCCCCTTGGTACCAATTGAGCATCGTTGCAACGCCACAGCCTACCTCAGTATTGTTGCTGACCATGTCCATCCCTTTATGACCACAATGTACCCAACATCTGATGGCTACTTTCAGCAGGATAATGCGCCATGTCATAAAGCTCGAATCATCTCAGATTGGTTTCTTGAACATGACAATGAGTTTACTGTACTCAAATGGCCTCCTCAGTCACCAGATCTCAATCCAATAGAGCATCTTTGGGATGTGGTGGAACGGGAGATTCGCATCAGGGATGTGCAGCCGACAAATCTGCGCCAACTGTGTGATGCCATCATGTCAATATGGTCCAAAATCTCTGAGGAATGCTTCCAGCACCTTGTTGAATCTCTGCCACGAAGAATTGAGGCAGTTCTGAAGGCAAAAGGGGGTCCAACCCCTTACTAGCATGGTGTACCTAATAAAGTGGCCAGTGAGTGTAGATGCACATGAAAATTGTGTTTGAAACCAAATGGGCCCAGCTGCACCCTGAAAAAAAGCGTTGTTCCTTTGCTGTGTATCATTATTGGAGGATTTTTTCCTCTTTCTGTGCTTTACTGTATTAGTATATATTAGTGTTAGGTACCCGTAAACGTGGAGATCTTTGACGCAGGTTACGGGCTCACGTATTTTGGCCAAAATATCAGCTAATACTCCACATTTTTTTAAATGTGTTTTCTTTGCACTTTTTTTCAGGGTGCAGCTGGGCCCATTTGGTTTCAAACACAATTTTCATGTGCATCTATATACCAGATAACCGCCCCCTCTATATATTGGTAGGATGTGAGCAGGTTATTTTGTTGGTATTTTTGCACCTGTGTTGCTATCCTAATTATATGGGTCCACTGCACCCTGATAGTGCATTGTCTGGAGGCCTGTACGGGTAAACCTTGTTGTTCCTTTGCTGTGTATCATTATTGGAGGATTATTTCCTCTTTCTGTGCTTTGCTGTATTAGTATATATTAGTGTAGGGTACCCGTAAACGTGGAGATCTTTGACGCAGGTTACGGGCTCACGTATTTTGGCCAAAATATCAGCTAATACACCACATTTTTTTAAATGTGTTTTCTTTGCCCTTTTTTTCAGGGTGCAGCTTTGCCCATTTGGTTTCAAACACAATTTTCATGTGCATCTATATACCAGATAACCGCCCCCTCCATATATTGGTAGGATGTGAGCAGGTTATTTTGTTGGTATTTTTGCACCTGTGTTGCTATCCTAATTATATGGGTCCACTGCACCCTGATAGTGCATTGTCTGGAGGCCTGTACGGGTAAACCTTGTTGTTCCTTTGCTGTGTATCATTATTGGAGGATTTTTTCCTCTTTCTGTGCTTTGCTGTATTAGTATATATTAGTGTTAGGTACCCGTAAACGTGGAGATCTTTGACGCAGGTTACGGGCTCACGTATTTTGGCCAAAATATCAGCTAATACTCCACATTTTTTTAAATGTGTTTTCTTTGCCCTTTTTTTCAGGGTGCAGCTGGGCCCATTTGGTTTCAAACACAATTTTCATGTGCATCTATATACCAGATAACCGCCCCCTCCATATATTGGTAGGATGTGAGCAGGTTATTTTGTTGGTATTTTTGCACCTGTGTTGCTATCCTAATTATATGGGTCCACTGCACCCTGATACTGCATTGTCTGGAGGCCTGTACGGGTAAACCTTGTTGTTCCTTTGCTGTGTATCATTATTGGAGGATTTTTTCCTCTTTCTGTGCTTTGCTGTATTAGTATATATTAGTGTTAGGTACCCGTAAACGTGGAGATCTTTGACGCAGGTTACGGGCTCACGTATTTTGGCCAAAATATCAGCTAATACTCCACATTTTTTTAAATGTGTTTTCTTTGCCTTTTTTTCAGGGTGCAACTGGGCCCATTTGGTTTCAAACACAATTTTCATGTGCATCTATATACCAGATAACCACCCCCTCCATATATTGGTAGGATGTGAGCAGGTTATTTTGTTGGTATTTTTGCACCTGTGTTGCTATCCTAATTATATGGGTCCACTGCACCCTGATAGTGCATTGTCTGGAGGCCTGTACGGGTAAACCTTGTTGTTCCTTTGCTGTGTATCATTATTGGAGGATTTTTTCCTCTTTCTGTGCTTTGCTGTATGAGTGTTATATAACACAAAAAGGACATCAAAGCTCTCAATACTTGATGGAACAAAATATGCTCCATTTGTTCTGCCGTCCACATCCCCCCAAAAAATCTGCAGCTATTTGCCAACGAACTGCACAACCCTAATCCCTGTCTGCAAACTGTATTCAGTCACTCTCCCTGCTTCTGCAACTCTCTCTTCCTCCCTTGGCTAAATGCAGATTGTTTGTGATAAAAACAGCAAAGCAAGCGATAAGCCCTTAGAAGGGCTTTTAGTATGATGGTTCAGCTTCAGCACCAGTATCTATACTACAGGCCTCTGATTCATTATACTGTGCACAAACATACCTAGATAAGCACTCTCTACCTCCAATATGAAGTGTCGCAGAGCTTTACAATGGTGTCAGTGTGCTGAGTCGAGTGGCGCCTGTCCTTTTATAACCTCTGATGATTTCATAAGGCCAGTCAATCACAGTAATGCCTTAACCAAGATGGCTATAACATTACAGTGACATGCACACAATCCCTGCATGCTTGGCTGTGTAGCAGAGTACATCCGAGCACCGTGATAATCCAGTGATAAATGAGTATCACCAAACACATTCGCTCATGCCTACTAGAAAGCTAATTGAATATTTTGCAAGGAGAATACTGCACAGATGAACAGTGAGGAAGAAAACAAGAAGACATTTTATGTCTGCATTGTGATTGCTATAAGTGTGTGCTAGAAGTGTGAAGATTAATTTAAGAATTAAAACCAGAAGGATGAATACAGACTGTGCCCTGCTACCTGCCACCATCGCACTCTAACAAGCATCTCTATTCTTCCGACAGGTATGTCCATCCACCCAGCTCTCCTGCTCTCCTGCTGTCTGTCTATGAAGGACACACAGTGCGTCACCCAGCTTTGCACATAGACTTGCCTCTGCACCTAGCATTCACATGGTATGTCCATCCACCCAGCTCTCCTGCTCTCCTGCTGTCTGTCTATGAAGGACACACAGTGCGTCACCCAGCTTTGCACATAGACTTGCCTCTGCACCTAGCATTCACATGGTATGTCCATCCACCCAGCTCTCCTGCTCTCCTGCTGTCTGTCTATGAAGGACACACAGTGCGTCACCCAGCTTTGCACATAGACTTGCCTCTGCACCTAGCATTCACATGGTATGTCCATCCACCCAGCTCTCCTGCTCTCCTGCTGTCTGTCTATGAAGGACACACAGTGCGTCACCCAGCTTTGCACATAGACTTGCCTCTGCACCTAGCATTCACATGGTATGCCTTTCAGCTAACCCCAGCTTACCCCAGTGTTATTTATGACCTTGTTTACTCTGGCTTGATCATATACATCTGGTCCACTCTTAATTGTCTGGCCAAGATGAGCAGAGACCACTCCTCTCTGCTTCACACCTGACTGCACTTAGTTGTACATATATTGCAGAGCACAAGTCTGCATAGACTTCAGTCTGCATTGTGATTGCTATAAGTGTGTGCTAGAAGTGTGAAGATTAATTTAAGAATTAAAACCAGAATTGAACCAGAAGGGAACTGAAGGTAACTGGACACAGTCACTGTAAACAATGTTTCTGTTTGTTTTCACTTTCAACCCAATAATCCTTCACTTTCTGCTAATTCCCCTAATCCCTACTCCTAGTACGGAACTGTTCATCTCTTCTTCAATCCTCCCCATCCACCTCACCTCCGCCTCAAAACTGTTCCTTAACATACATTGCTCTGTCTCCAAACACAGACAGCCCCCTCATGCCCTCTCCTGCTCCCACCTGGTAACACTTTCTCTGCTCCTTCTCACTGCTGGTGATATCTCTCCAAATCCTGGTCCTCCTCACCACATTCCCACAGTCATTTCTACCTCCCATCCACGCTCTATCACAACCTTCCGTAACCTCTCCAACCTTATACCCATTCACCCAGCCCCCGCTTCCCCAGTCCCACTAACAGGAGCTCTGTGGAACGCTCGCTCTGTCTGCAACAAGCTTGCCTACATCCATGATCTTTTTGTTACTACCAAACTCTCCTTCCTCGCCATCACCGAAACCTGGCTCACCCCTTCTGACACAGCCTCTCCTGCTGCACTTTCGTATGGCGGCTTCCACCTTTCTCACACCCCCCGCCCCAGCAGCAAACATGGTGGAGGAGTTGGTTTTCTCCTGTCAGATACCTGCTCCTTCACCCCAATCCCATTGCCACCCTCTGTTACCCTCCCTTCCTTTGAGGTGCACTCTGTGCGCATCTACTCCCCCTCCAACCTCCAACTGGCTGTCATCTACCGCCCCCCAGGGCCAGCCACCACCTTCTTTGACCACTTCACCACCTGGTTACTTCATTTCCTTTCCGCGGACATCCCTACCATCATCATGGGCGACTTCAACATCCCCATTGACACTTCCCTCTCAGCTGCCACTAAACTTCTATCTCTCACTTCCTCCTTCGGCCTCACTCAATGGTCTTCTACAGCCACCCACAAAGATGGCCACACACTGGACCTCATCTTCACCCGCCTCTGCTCCCTATCTAACCTCTCTAACTCACCTCTTCCTCTCTCTGACCACAACCTGCTCACATTCTCTTCCCTCTTCACTCCATGTCTACAATCCCCACCCCACAAACTTTCACACCCCCGCAGGAATCTTAAACACCTTGACCTACACTCATTCTCCGAATCCCTCCTCCCTCTTACAGATATAAGTTCCTTACACAATGCGGATGACGCTGCCGCTCTATATAACACCACAATAGCTGTAGCTTTGGAATCCGCTGCCCCACTTACACATACCAAAACTCGCAAAATCAACAGACAGCCCTGGCACACCAGCCTGACCAAAGAGCTGAGGCGAGCTTCCAGGGCTGCTGAGCGCAGATGGAAAAGATCCCACTCCAACGAGCATTTCATCGCATTCAAACAGTCCCTCACTACTTTCAAGACCACACTCGCCACAGCTAAACAAACCTACTTCTCATCTCTCATATCCTCCCTGTCTCACAACCCTAAACAGTTATTCAACACCTTCAATTCTCTCCTCCGCCCCCCAGCACCTCCTCCCTCCCCACTCATCTCAGCTGAAGACTTTGCCTCATTTTTCAAGCAGAAAATTGATAACATCAGGAACAGTTTTGGTCAACAACCCCCAGAGCCCTTCCTCCCGACTTCCCAGCCCTCCACCTTCAAAACCAACTTCTCCACCATTACAGAAGATCGACTCTCCACTCTACTCTCAAGATCACATCTCACCACCTGTGCACTCGACCCGATCCCATCCCACTTCATCCCAAACCTCACCACAGTCTTCATCCCAACCCTAACCCATCTCTTCAACCTATCACTAACAACTGGTGTTTTCCCCTCAAGCTTTAAACATGCCTCCATCACACCTATCCTCAAAAAGCCCTCTCTTGACCCATCCTCTGTATCTAGCTATCGCCCTATATCACTTCTCCCATACGCCTCCAAGCTACTGGAACAACACGTCTACCTTGAACTGTCCTCCCATCTCTCTTCTTGCTCCCTCTTCGACCGCTTACAATCTGGCTTCCGGTCACACCACTCCACTGAAACTGCCCTTACTAAGGTCACCAATGACCTCTTAACTGCCAAGAGCAAGCGACACTACTCTGTCCTCCTCCTCCTGGACCTGTCGGCTGCCTTTGACACAGTGGACCATTCCCTATTATTACAGACCCTCTCATCCCTCGGCATCACAGACTTGGCCCTCTCCTGGATCTCATCATACCTAACAGACCGGACATTCAGCGTCTCCCACTCACACACCACCTCCTCACCTCGCCCCCTATCTGTCGGAGTCCCACAAGGTTCAGTCCTAGGGCCCCTGCTGTTCTCTATTTACACCTTTGGCCTGGGACAGCTCATAGAATCTCATGGCTTTCAGTATCATCTTTATGCTGATGACACACAGATCTACATCTCTGGACCAGATATCACCTCCCTACTAACCAGAATCCCTCAATGTCTGTCCACTATTTCATCCTTCTTCTCCACTAGATATCTGAAACTCAACATGGACAAAACAGAATTCATCATCTTTCCCCCATCTCACGTGACCCCCCCTACGAACCTATCAATTACAGTAAATGACTGCCCACTCTCCCCAGTCCCACAAGCTCGCTGCCTCGGAGTAATCCTTGATGCTGATCTCTCCTTCAAACCACATATCCAAACCCTTTCCACTTCCTGCCGACTTCAACTCAAAAATATTTCACGCATCCGTTCATTCCTCACCCAAGAATCTGCAAAAACCCTAGTCCATGCCCTCATCATCTCTCGCCTTGACTACTGCAACCTCATGCTCTGCGGCCTCCCCTCAAACACTCTCGCACCCCTCCAATCTATTCTAAACTCTGCTGCCCGACTAATCCACCTGTCCCCCCGCTATTCCCCAGCTTCTCCCCTCTGTCAATCCCTTCACTGGCTCCCAATTGCCCAGAGACTCCATTACAAAACCCTAACCATGACATACAAAGCCATCCACAACTTGTCTCCTCCATACATCTGTGACCTCGTCTCCCGGTACTTTCCTGCACGCAACCTCCGATCCTCACAAGATCTCCTTCTCTACTCCCCTCTTATCTCCTCTTCCCACAATCGCATACAAGATTTCTCCCGCGCATCACCCCTACTCTGGAACTCTCTACCACAACATATCAGACTCTCACCTACCATCGAAACCTTCAAAAAGAGCCTGAAGACCCACCTCTTCCGACAAGCCTATAACCTGCAGTAACCACCGATCGACCAAACCGCTGCACGACCAGCTCTACCCTCGCCTACTGTATTATCACCCATCCCTTGAAGATTGTGAGCCCTCGCGGGCAGGGTCCTCTCTCCTCCTGTACCAGTTATGACTTGTATTGTTTAAGATTATTGTACTTGTTTTTATGTATACCCCTCCTTACATGTAAAGCGCCATGGAATAAATGGCGCTATAACAATAAATAATAATAATAATAATAATAATAATAATAATAATAATGATAAGGGGTATGGTTCGTCATGATCAACAATAGCTATGTGGCCCTTTTAGTGATTCTGTATCGGTGCCTAATTGGGTCAAGTTACATCATTATAGCAGACATTTTAATTCATTCCTTGAATTTCTAATGTTAAATTACCACATTTTTATGGTTTCTATAACAAGTGAATAAATGTTTATTCTTTTTAATGTTACAGTATACACTGTAAAAATTAACATTTACATTTATGATATATGGTTCACCAGAGTTACTGACTAAAAATCCATAAAAGCAAGGCAGATTTCTTCTTTTCCTTTTCTTGGAAGTCTGAAAATGACCAACTATTTCAGGCGAAAGTCTCATTAAACGTGTAAGGAGATAAATTTGCAGCTACTAAGCTGGTTTTCGGAAGACCAAAGAACAGTGCAAACAAATCTATGATACCGTGATTTTAGGTATAGTAAAAAATCAATACAAACAAAATTATATCTCAACAGCGTTTATTACAGCTAGTTGGGAAGGAGGCTGGAAGTAACTAGAAAGGTTTGAAAATGGATTTCTGGAGCGAGTACATGTAATTTACTGAATTATATATAGATATGGCACATACAGTATAGCAAAACAGCAGCATCCTCAAGATACAATTTAAAGTATATTAAAACAAAAAAATAATATTGTACCTGCACTGAACACAAAATAGTTTAAAAACACTTAAAATGAGAAATGTTTTCTAAGCTCCAGTTATGATAATACAAGCAATAAGGAAAGGTTATTCCAGAATATTGCATTGAACTAAAAACAGTAATTTCATAACAGTGATTTATTATATCAAATGTTCCAATCAAATAGCAATAAGAAGTGGTATATGAAAAGTTACCATAGAGAAAAATTTGAACTGATTAAAGCACTCTCACTATTTATCACTTGTTGTCAGTTTTAAACAGAGGCAAATAGAGTATTTGTGTTAAAATTCTGTATAGAATAAAAATAATCCACTCACATTCCATGCTATTAGGTATTTCTAAAAAATATATATGATACTGTGCTGAGTGTCACCATATGATGTCAATATAGCATAGTATGGTTTCTCATAAGGTATTGTGAACCTCACTATAGACTTAAAACATGGCTTTGTTGTATGTACTATGGTCAAAACTGATCAGAGGGTACTGTGGCTGTGAGCCTCCTCAATTACAGTGGGGAAAGAAAGTATTTAGTCAGCCACCGATTGTGCAAGTTCTCCCACTTAAAAAGATGAGAGAGGCCTGTAATTGACATCATAGGTAGACCACAACTATGAGGGTCAAAGTGAGAAAACAACTCCAGAAAATCATCTTTTCTGATTTGGCAAGAATAATTTTTCAAATTATGGTGGAAAATATGTATTTGGTCATTAACAAAAGTTAATCTCAATATTTTGTTATATATCCTTTGTTGGCAATGACAAAGGTTAAACGTTTTCTGTAAGTCTTCATAAGGCTGGTCAAACTGTTGGTGGTATGTTGGCCCATTTCTCCATGCAGATCTCCTCTAGGGCAGTGATGCTTTGGGCCTGTCGCTGGGCAATACGGACATTCAAATCCCTCTAAAGGTTTTCTATGGTGTTGAGATCTGGAGACTGGCTAGGCCACTCCAGGACCTTCATATGCTTCTTACGAAGCCACTCCTTCATTGCCCTAGTGGTGTGCTTTGGATCATTATCATGCTGAAAGACCCATCCACGTTTCATTTTCTATGCCATTGCTGATGGAAGGAGGTTTGCACTCAAACTCTCACAATACATGACCCCATTTATTCTTTCATGTACAGTTGTGGCCAAAAGTATTGACACCCCTGCAATTTTGTCAGATAATACTCAGTTTCTTCCTGAAAATGATTGCAAACACAAATTCTTTGGTATAATTATCTTCATTAAATTTGTCTTAAATGAAAAAACACAACAGAATTGTCCTAAAGCCAAATTGAATATAATTCCACACCAAACATAAAAAAGAGGGTGGACAAAAGTATTGGCACTGTTCAAAAAAACATGTGATGCTTCTCTAATTTGTGTAATTAACAGCACCTGTAGCTTACCTGTGGCTCCTAACATGTGTTGGCCATAACTAAATCACACTTGCAGCCAGTTGACATGGATTAAAGTTGACTCAACCTCTGTCCTGTGTCCTTGTGTGTACCACATTGAGCATGGAGAAAAGAAAGAAGACCAAAGAACTGTCTGAGGACTTGAGAAACCAAATTGTGAGGAAGCATGAGCAATCTCAAGGCTACAAGTCCATCTCCAAAGACCTGAGTGTTCCTGTGTCTATCGTGCGCAGTGTCATCAAGAAGTTTAAAGGCCATGGCACTGTGGCTAACCTCCCTAGATGTGGACGGAAAAGAAAAATTGACAAGAGATTTCAACACAAGATTGTGCGGATGTTGGATAAAGAACCTCGACTAACATCAAAGCAAGTTCAAGCTGCCCTGCAGTCCGAGGGTACAACAGTGTCAACCCGTACTATCCGACGGTGTCTGAATGAAAAGGGACTGTATGGTAGGAGACCCAGGAAGACCCCACTTCTTACCCCGAGACATAAAAAAGCCAGGCTGGAGTTTGCCAAAACTTACCTGAAAAAGCCTAAAACGTTTTGGAAGAATGTTCTCTGGTTAGATGAGACAAAAGTAGAGCTTTTTGGGCAAAGGCATCAACATAGAGTTTATAGGAGAAAAAAGAGGCATTCAAAGAAAAAAACACGGTCCCTACAGTCAAACATGGCGGAGGTTCCCTGATGGTTTGGGGTTGCTTTACTGCCTCTGGTACTGGACTGCTTAACCCTGTGCATGGCGTTATGAAGTCTGAAGACTAACAACAAATTTTGCAGCATAATGTAGGGCCCAGTGTGAGAAAGCTGGGTCTCCCTCAGAGGTCATGGGTCTTCCAGCAGGACAATGACCCAAAACACACTTCAAAAAGCACTAGAAAATGGTTTGAGAGAAAGCACTGGAGACTTCTAAGGTGGCCAGCAATGAGTCCAGACCTGAATCCCATAGAACACCTGTGGAGAGATCTAAAAATGGCAGTTTGGAGAAAGCACCCTTCTAATATCAGGGACCTGAAGCAGTTTGCCAAAGAAGAATGGCCTAAAATTCCAGCAGAGCATTGTAAAAAACTCATTGATGGTTACCGGAAGCGGTTGGTCGCAGTTATTTTGGCTAAAGGTTGTGCAACCAAATATTAGGCTGAGGGTGCCAATACTTTTGTCTGGCCCATTTTTGGAGTTTTGTGTGAAATGATCAATGTTTTGCTTTTTGCTTCATTCTCTTTTGTGTTTTTTCATTTAAGACAAATTAAATGAAGATAATAATACCAAAGAATTTGTGATTGCAATCATTTTCAGGAAGAAACTGATTATTATCTGGCAAAATTGCAGGGGTGTCAATACTTTTGGCCACAACTGTACACGAATCAGTTGTCCAGGTACCTGTGCAGAGAAGCAGTCTCAAAGCATGATGCCACATCCATGCTTCACAGTAGGTATGGTGTTCTTTGGATGCAACTCAGCTTTCTGTCTCCTCCAAACATGATGAGTTTTGTTTCTACCAAACAGTTCTACTTTGGTTTCATCAGACCACATGACATTCTTCCAATACTCTTCTGGATAATCCAAATGATCTCTAGCAAACTTCAGACATGCTCGGATATTTACTAACTAAAGCATGGGACACGTCTGGCACTGCAGGATCTGAGTCCCTGGAGGCGTAGTGTGTTACTGATGGTAGCCTTTGTTACGGTGATCCCAGCTCTATGCAGGTCATTCACTAGGTCCCCTCGTGTGGTTATGGGATTTTTGCTCACCGTTGTTGTGATCATTTTGACCGCATGGGGTGAGATCTTTTGTGGAGCCCCAGATTGAGGGAGATTATCAGTGGTCTTGTAAGTCTTACATTTTCTTATTATTGCTCCCACAGTTGATTTCATCACACCAAGTTGCTTGCCTATTGCAGATTCAGTCTTCCCAGCCAGGTGCAGGGCTACAATTTTTTTTATGGTGTCCTTCAACGGCTCTTTGGTCTTCATCATAGTGGAGTTTTCAGTGTGACTGTTTGAGGTTGTGGACAGGTGTCTTTTATACTGATAACAAGTTCAAACAGGTGCCATTACTACAGGTAATGAGTGGAGGACAGAGGAGCCTCTTAAAGAAGGTACAGGTCTGTGAGAGCCAGAAATCTTGCATGTATTTGGGTGACCAAATGCTTATAATCCTCTATAATTTGAAAAATAAATCTTGCCAAATCAGACAAGGTGATTTTCTGGAGTTGTTTTCTCACTTTGACCCTCATAGTTGTGGTCTACCTATGATGTCAATTACAGGCCTCTCTCATCTTTTTAAGTGGGAGAGCTTGCACAATTCATGACTGACAAAATACCTTTTTCCCCACTGTAGCTATTACTGCAGGGGGAATTGCAAGCGTATTGAATTCACATAGTCATCCAGGTTTAGAAGCTCAGTTAAAAGGGGATTGTACCTACCAGATATCACTGTAAATATTGGGTATCAATTAACATAAAGCACCATTCGTCCTCATTTCGCTTATCTGATTACAAGGACAAAACTGTTGTGCTTTATGATTTCAAAAAATATTGTAACTACAATACATATACAGTACAGTCTATTATCACTTCTGAAAACTGGGCAAATGTGCCGCTTCACAGTTATTCTGTCTTAATAGGTAGATGATAGAGATGAGTAAAAAAATGATGATAGCTATAGCTTAGATAATTATGTTGTAGATAGATACCGTATTTTTCAGATTATAAGAAGCGCTTTTTTTTACAAAAAATTTGAGCAGAAAATGGGGGTGCATCTTATAATCTGAATGCAGCTTACTTGGGGGAAGCTGTGGGGGAGCGGGGTCACAGGAGGCAGGTTCGTTGCTGCAAGAGGCCAGCGGCAACAGCAGTGGGGCAATGTAGCGGGCCTTGAGCTTTCAGAACATGTCAGCACTGAGTAGAGTCCCCGCACCTCCCATTAATTTCACTGTGGTGAGCTTTGGGAAAATGTCCTTCAGAGATGGCGCATGCGCAGATTGAGATTTTGGCTTCTGAGATCTCAATCTGTGCATGTGCTGCTACTGGTGGCTTTTTCTCAAAGTCCACCACAGAGAAATCAATGCGAGGTGTGGGGATGCTGCTCACCACAGACATGTTCTTAAAGACCAGGCACCGCAGCCTCCTCCCAGCCCAGGGCCGCAGCATCACCCTACTAATGCTGGCATCACCAGCTTCACGCAGCATCGACTCTGTCTCCTGTGACCCCGCTCCCCCCACAACTGACCCCCCAGTAAGCTACAATAAAATCAGACTATAAGATTCACCACAATTTTATTAAAAACATTTTTTCCTTTTTTCCTCCCCAAATTTTTGGTGAGTCTTATGGTCCCATGATTCTTATAGTCCGCAAAATATGGTAGCTAGATAGATGATAGATAGATAGATAGATAGATGAAAAAATAGAGGCAGCACTAGCAATCATAAGTCGAATGCATAGCCCCCCTGGTATCCACCAAACCTTAAAATAGATATTCAGAGATTTGAGACAGCAAACCATTCAAAATGTGGCTCAACATGGCGACGTTTTGGTTTATTAGTGAGAGCCATGTTGGTCCATATGGGGCTATTAAAAGAAGGTTTTTTCACTCTGAATGGTGTGCTGCCTCAAATCTCTGAATGTCTAGACTCTAGATTGATAGATAGATAGATAGATAGATAGATAGATAGATAGATAGATATCACAGGATCGATAGACATGTTAATGGTAATATTTGCAAAGTGTTGCAGAATATATGACTCTATTTAAGCGAGTATGGTGAAAATAAATAAATAGGTGGATATTGAAAAAATGGGAACAAAATATTCAAAACATCTTGATTCATTCAACATACACTAACAAATTAATCTAATGCCCAACTGTTAGTGCACCTGGAATTGAGACTAGAAAAGTAGGACCAGTCTGACATTCCTTTAGAAAGGCTTCTTCATAGCATTGCCTTTGTAGTCTCCCAATGTAAGGATTCTGGACTTTCCTCGTGACTGTTCGCCCTGATCCAAGATGGAGTCTTGGATTTCGCCCTGTCATGGAACTTCCTGTCTGTCCAGATTATTTAAGTCCAGGTCATGTGTTCTCCTATGTCTGAGTATTTTGTTGCTGTCTTGCTCCTGCCCATCTGCTAGTGGACACCCTGCTGTGGCTGCTGCTCGTTACTCGGTGCTCTTCCTCTCTACATTCTGCTGCCTATGCCCTATTATGCTCAACTACTGTCTGGATTTATAGTGTGGAGCTGCTGTGACCAGTAAGGAATCCTGACTTTTGCCATCTCCTTTGGGTCTGTGCCTGTTGGGACTGCGTTGATGGACTTGTACGGGACTTTCAGTCCTTTAGGAACATATAGCGACCTTCTTCTGTTTTGCCTCTCCTGTGTCCCGCTGGACTTCTACATTTGAGTATCATGTGCATTTCACCCTTTTGTTTGCTGGAATTATGCACCCTAATGCTGAGTGCATGCTGATTTACTACATTGTGGGGTTGTCTCATTAATACGGTGTACTTGCATACATCTGCTGCTGGTCTCCTACCTTCTGTGCCTTGTGCGCACTTGAGTATTAGTATATTGCTGGACTGGTTATCATTAGCGGTCTTACCCCTTTCTTCAGTCACTTAGGACATTTCCATATTGTGCTGAGTTTTCATTACAATTGCAGAAAGTGTACAAGTGTACTGCCAGTTGTGCTTTACTTATATCATTTCCATATTGTACTGAGTTTTTGTTACAGTTTCAGAAAGTGTACTGCCAGTTTTGCTTTACCTGCATTATTTCATATTGTGCTGTGTTTCTGTTACTGTTGCAGGAAGTACTGTTTAGTTTTGTCACTATTGTGAAATATACTTATTTACATCAACTTTGGTCTCAGTCTCATATTGTCCCTCTCAATCAGATTCCGTAGTACCCATATAATTATTACACCCAACCAATCCTCAACCATGACAGCATTCAAGACAAAAGCGAAACATGTCCATTCCAGACAACATTGCTCCATTTCAGCCTCCAGTCTCCATTTGGAGACCACATGAAGAGGCCTTCACAATGCTGGTTCTACTCCTGCGATCATGGAGTGGAATGGAATGATGTATGGTAGCCAATGCACTTTAATCTTCATTCCAGGTACACTAACAGTTAGGTGTTACATTGATTTGTTGGTGGAATCAGTAGTACGGCCATATCTCCAAAACGTTTTTCAGCACAACACCAGACCGCATTTTGCCTGTGCTATTTTTAGCAGCAACTTGCGGGTTCTGAACAAAATGCCAACAAATAAAGTTGCACTTTGTAACGCTAAAGTATGAAAACATGAAATATATGAAGTATGAATTGAATTACTGCTCCAGAAAACAGGAAAAATTGAGAATACTTGAGAATACTTACCACCTAAATTGGATAATTCATGTGTACCCAGCAGCCATGATAAGGCAATTCTCATTGCTGGGAACCTATCTAATGTGAATTTTCTCCTAGGGTGAAGTCTACATTTATATGAGTACTTAGGATCCTGCTATGATTAAATCACCCAGAAGCTGATAAGTGGAGTGGTCAGTCAGATAGCTTATGCATACAAATATCAAAACTTCTTACTGTCACTTCTAAACATAAACCAGGTACGTACAGGTGCAAACTAAGAGTAGCCATCTCTATATATAACCCACAAATAAACTTGCACTCTGTAGCGCTAAAGCATGAAAACATGAAATCTGAATTGCGTTACTGCTCTAGAAAATAGGAAAAATTGTGAATGCTTCGCCCATAAATTGTCCAATTCATGTGTACCCAGCAGCTGCAATAAGGCAATTCTCATTGCTAGGAACCTATCTAATGTGAATCCTCTCCTAGGTTGAAACCTGCATTTATGTGGGTAGATAGGATCCTGCTATGATTAAAATAGCCAGAAGCAGAGAGGTGGAGTGCTCAGTCTTAGATTGTATGCATACAATTAACAAAAGGCTGACTATCACTACCAAGCAAAAACCAGGTGTGTACAGGTGCAAACTAAGAATTTTTCCTATTTTCTAGAGCAGTTTTAATCATAGCAAGATCCTATATGCCCACATAACTGCTGGCTTCAGCTTAGGAGAGGATTCACATTAGATAGGTTGCCAGCAACGAGAATCTCCTTACTGCAACATTTATGTTAAGTCTTCTAAGTCCTGGCATTATCCCACTAAAGGAAAGTGCTAATTGTTTTCTGGTACTTGCAGCATCTTAGAAGTGTTGAGATTAGGCTTTTAGAATAGAAATCAATTTATTAGTAGAGCATTATTATTATTAGTTCATGAATTTATAAATAAATTGCTCCCACAAGTACAGTATATGGCATCCTACATGGTCACCTATATTGCCTACCTCTTTTAAGGGACTTAGAAAAGGAGTTGCATTCATTTCACAAATTCCTTTAAATTCACTCATTTATAGCTTTTATTTTTTTTTAAGCTGTAGAAATGTAAGAATGTGCTCACAAAGATCGAGAATCACTTCTGCTTCGATGTGGTTTGCTTTAATAAAAAGGATCAAGCAGGTGAAAGCAATTATCTGAACCATTTCATGAAATTGCTGTAGGGTGTATATCTTGGGTTATTTTATTTCCAATCATGCATTCATTGTAATGACTGCTAGATAGGCCTAGCACAGTCATATGTGGTTACAAGGGTGAAGGGCTAAGTATTGGCTTGATATCAAACACATAATGCTCTACCTGCTGCCTCCATAATGAGGAGCAAATTCACTGGAGGATCCAATTGATCCAACATTAGAAACACCACATCTCTGCAGGCAAGTGTTACTGAAACCCATTATCTGCTTCTGTTATATGTAAAACTGGGATTTTTTTAATGCTTGTTATAAACACCACCTGACATCGTAATAAGTGGTAAGATAGAACTAAACCTGCTCCTGAATAGAAAATGCAAAGAACAACACTTAGGTTATTGCCATATAAACAAGAGTTTGTGCTAAATTTATATGCTCTTCTCAACATTGAAATACAACACCAAGAAGGAAAATCCATGTGAATGGAAATCACAGGATCGATAGACATGGTAATGATATGCAAATGATGGAAAATGGAAGCTAAATTTTCAAAAGATCTCAATTTATTCATAATCAAATATGAGCGCCACTCTCAGAAATACATTTCCTTAGACGCCTTGGCATACTATCAATGAGGTTATTAATTGTTGTCTAAGGAATGTTCTTTCACGCTGAATATACTTGGGCATCAAAATCCACAGCTCCGTTTGCAATTGCCAATCAATGGCGTCTCAAATGTGCTCGATGGGAGACAAGTCCTTAGACGCTGAGGCAATGGTATTATATCCAGAAAACAAAAGACTGACTGTCACTTCCAAACAGAAATCAGGTGTGTACAAGTGCAAACTAAAGGCCCCGTTACACTAAACGATGCACCAGCGATCCCGATAACAATACGACCTTGTCAAGATTGCTAGTGCATCGCTACATAATCGCTGGTGAGCTGCCAAACAGGCAGCTTCACCAGTGATCAGCACCAGCGAGAACGCTGGTCTCTAAGGTAAATATCGGGTTACTAAGCGGCACGCGTGACTTAGTTACCCGATGTGTACCTTAGAAACCTGCGTGCTCGCGCCGGGAGCTGCGAGCATGCAAGTTTCTAAGGTACACATCGTGTAACTAAGTGACGTGCACCACTTAGTAACCTGATATTTACCTTAGTTACCAGCTCCCAGCACCTGCTTAGAGCGGCTGGGAGCGTCGCTGATCGTTGGCTCCTGCTGCCACACGCAGCGATGCGCGCTGGCCAGTGGGAGAACAATGATCAAAAAACGACCATGCACGATAGTGCACGATCAGCGATACCTGGCAAGGGGTCCAGTCACTGATCCCCGTCACACACAGCGATCACGCTGGCGAGATTGCAGTGACGTCACAAAATCAGCGATCTCGCTAGCGAAATTGCTGCTGTGTGACGGGGCCTTAAGAGTAGCCATCTCCATATATAACTAACAAATAAAGTTGCATTTTGTAGCACTAAAGCATGAAAACATAAAATATGAATTGCATTACTGCTCTAGAAAATAGGAAACATTGAGAAAGCTTAGCGCATAAAATGACCAATTTATGTGTACCCAGCGTACATAGTATTTACAGACCACGTAAAGAGGGGAAATCTCTTTTTTGGGACAATTCACATTAGTCATAGCAGAAAATTATAAAAAGTGAATGCCTAGTCCCATTACCCAAATGTTTTGATCTTCATTAGAATTCTGAATCAAACGTCATCTAAATAGACAATGTAGGACAATGTCCAATTTCTATATGGGTTTCCTGCATGAGATCAATATATATATATATTTTGTATTCATTTTATGCAATATATTATTTGTTGTCTGTACTTTTGCATATGTTCCATTTTGTTGCTCTATTTTTTTAGATCTCAAATGTACTTTTCATTGAAAAATATTTTCCCTTTTCTATATTTTTAGCTCTGATGAAGGTCAAAATAGGCCAAAACAGCAAATTTATCTTCCAAGTTAACTTTTTATTTTATATTACCTTTACAATGAATTCATTATTAATATAATATTAATAAAATCATCAGTGATAAATTGCTTCTACTCCAGTGTAGACTAAGACTTTTCCAGCTGCTAACACCTATTATCTTCTCATTTGTAATCTTCATGACAGTCATTAAGATTTCTGATGTGCTGTCTTCATCTTCGTGAGAATAGAATAAATAGTTTTTCGGTAATTGGCATCTAAAGCTTTCTTTTTACCCATGGGCCTTACCCTGACAGCAACTCATCTCTTCTACAGCTAGAGAGGCTTCAAATGTCAGAGCTTATTGATCAGACGTTAACCTGTTTACTGCTGGGAAACCAATATCCAGCATATAATTCTGTATGTCGGCAGTGAAAACATGGGCCGAAGTAGTTAAATTCACTCAGCTTCACAATATATTTCTTTGGAATGAGTGTTCCCTCCAGTTTAATAGAAGACATCTTCTAAGTGATTGCAACCACAATCAAAATGTGAGAAGAACAGACTTTGGCTCAGATAAGACAATCATTGTATAGCAGCACTCATTGCTTTACATTTATAGCGGCTGAAAAATGGAGGTGATTTGATGTTACCAGGCCCTGCAAAATATTATGTGACTTTTGTAACCTTCTTAACCTATAACAACTGCACATCCAGTAATGGATATATATACAGGAGCACACAGAGACCATGTATGCTTATATTAAAAGTATCACAGAATATTGCCTCTGGAATACAGAACTAGTTTGAGAATTGTTGTGCAGAACACATTAAAGGGCATTTGTCAGTAGGATCTACCATCTTAAGCCGTCTATATGAGTATGTAGATCGTAGACACCTTGATATCTATCTGATGTCTTATTACTAAGAAATCCATGTTTTTATTATATGTAAATGAGCTCTAAAGCGCAATGGGCAGTACAGTGATAGAGAATGCTCATAATAATAATACATTTTCTATTCTTGCACATATAATGATAATGTCCCAATTTCCCCTGAGTCCCCTCACGTGTAATAATAATGCCCCAAATTCCTGCATGTTAACTTTTATGTTACCTTATATAGTAATAGACCCTTGAGTTTCCCTACAATAAAGTTATAGAAAATAAAAAAAAATTAAAAAATCATAAATTTATCACCTATCCCAAGAACCTGGTGTGTCCTCCAACACAGTCAGTTTCCTTGCATCACCTACGCAGTGATCCTGACGTCCTGTGCGTGGCTCTGTCGCAATCTATTTTGCAAGCCCAAATCAACCTGCAGCCTACAGAATGGAGTTAACACCAATGTGCGAGTGAGCCACCCCTGTAACTATGCTACTAGTTTTTATTTTTTAAGAAACTTTCAATCTTTTGAAATCTGAATTTGGCAGATTGTGCCTTTTCTTGCATCTTCTTTTGTAATCTTCACTGTGCATCAGGCTTCTTGCACTGAACAGACCTCAGATGTCCCAACAACCTGACGCACGTCATCCAAGGCCTTATTTGTGCCTCAAGTAGTGTGTCTTGTGACACATACAAAATCTGTCCATTTTTGTTTGCACAGTTAAATACTAACATATGGCATTTTAAAGCTTACTGAAACGATCTTTTGACTTTTTAGTCAAAAAGGTGTAAAAAATAGCCAAATAATTAAATAGCTTTCAATTTGAGCCAATTCATCAAACATTGTCCACCCATTTTTATGAATTGATGGTGGACCAGGTTTGGGAAAGATATCTCCTGAAATAGGTAGCAGTAGAAAAAGAAAGAGCAAGTAGTTCTTGGATTTGTGACATGGTTTATAGCTGGGCCTGATGGACAGAGATTTTTCAGGAAGGTGAACATGGGAGAGGCAAGTAGAAAGGAACTGATGTGGATGTGTGATGATGGAGAGGGGATGGGGCGGTGCATGTAGATGACAAATGCACACATGGAGATAGAGATAACGAACATGGTAAAAAAGGAGTTCAAAGTGTAGGTTACCCAACTTCTGCCCTGTCTGACTGCCATTGAATTAACTGCAGCTTCTGGAAACTTAGCAACGAGGATACTTTTCTGAAGGTGACACCACATGCATACACCCCAAACACGTGCACCCCTTAGGATGCTTCTAAATTTATAGGCTGGATAGTGGTTCAGATCAGAGGGATTGTGGGAACTGGTTTGGGATAAATTAGCAGCTGGTCAACACACCAGGGGGTGAATAGATGATCCAAGATGGCCAGACCTAACACTAGGCCTGACTCCATCTATATGCTATAGCACCTTTCACCAGATAACATCTGGTGACCTAAGGATGGACCTACAGCAGTGAGAATTGAATACAATGCAACAGATGACTTATAGCAGGGATTCAGCAGGCAGAGATGATATACCATTAACCTCTTAACGACCAGGGGTATTTTTGGTTTTGCATTTTCATTTTTCACTTCCCCTCTTTACAGAGACATAACTTTTTTATTTTTCCATCAATATAGCCATGTGAGGGCTTATTTTTTGCGGGACAAGTTGTACTTTTGAATGACATCATTGGTTTTACAATGTCGTGTAATCCATAATGGGAAAAAAATTCCAAGTGTGGTGAAACTGCAAAAAGAGTGCAATCCCACACTTGCTTTTTGCTTGGCTTTTTTGCTAGGTTCACTAAATTCTAAAAGTCACCACCCATTATGATTATCCATGTTATTACAAGTTCATAGACACCAAACAAGTCTAGGTTCTTTTTTATCTAAGTGATAAAAAAAAATTCCAAAGTTTGTTAAAAAAAATGCGCCATATTCCGAGACCCGTAGCATCTCCATTTTTCGGCATCTGAGGTTGGGTGAGGGCTTATTTTTTGCAGGCCGAGCTGATGTTTTTAATGATACCACTTTTGTGCAGATACGTTCAAAAAAATGTAATTCTGGCGTTTTGATTTTTTAGCGATCAGGTTAATGCTTTTTTTATTGATAGATCAGGCTATTCTGAATGCGGCGATACCTAATATGTGTATGTGTCATTTTTTTAATTGTTTTATTTTGAATTGGGCGAAAGGGGGGTGATTTAAACTTTTATATTTTTCTAAATTTTTTTCATATTTTTTTCAACTTTTTTTAATTTTCAATTTTTGGCATTAATTTTGTTGATGACAAGACACTGGTGGTTTGATGATATGCTATCAGAGAGTGAAGCAAGGTATAAATCTTCTGAACCTGAGTACCACCTGCATGATGAAGCATCTGAAATCTAAGCACGACCTGCAATGGAGTACACATGTTAAAAAGCATGGCAGGTCAGAGCCTCCTTCTGCTCCCTCTACTGCTGTTATGGTCTCAGCCTCTTCCTCCCACTCACGATCAACAGGGCCACCTACCTCCCCACAAAGAGGAGATGTGATAGCACCACTATCACCACCACAAATGTCAACAAGCATTTCCACACCGTCCCATGGAAGTATTCAGCTTTCTCATCCCCCATACCCTCAAGAGATAGTGGGGATCCCCCCACCACCCACGAACCATGGTCCTGAATGACAGCATTTCAGAATTACTCATTTTCAGCTGGTGGAGACAGACAGTTTAAAAAAACTGATGGCGGTGGCCGTTCCACAGTATGTTGCTCACACCCTCAACTACTTTTCCAGGTGGGCCATCCCTGCCCTGCACACACATCTGGCAGAATAAATAAGGTGTGCACTGTGCATCGCCATCAGTGGCTAGGTCCACATAACCACTTATACGTGGACCAGTAACCACAGTCAGGTATGTTACAACTCCCAAACTGCCCACTCGGTAAATCCAGTGGTGGCTGGGCCAGAAGCAGAAGGTATTGTAGGTCTTGCTGGATGTTCCTTTGTCCAGGTTGCCTCTTTATCCTCTCCAGCTTCCTCCACTACCTCATCATCTACTCACAGTAAGACCTGCACCACCAACTTGAGCACAGTCAGGGAAACAACAGCAGGTGGTTCTGAAACTGATCTTTTAGGGGGACAGATCTCACACCATACAGGAGCTGTGAATGGGGATCAAAGAGCAGACAGATGAGTGGTTTGTGCCGCTGCACCTCAAGCCTGACCTGTTGGAGTGTGATAAAGGTTGAAATCTGGTAGCAGCTCTAGGCCTATCCGGTTTGAAGCACATCTTTTGCCTGGAGCATATGCTTAATTTGGTCTTGCAGAGCTTCCTCAAAAATTACCAGAAAAATGTCCGATCTGCTGGTGAAAGTGCATGCAGCGTGTGCGCACTTTCAGCGTTCTCACCCTGGTGTTGCTCGCTTATCTGCCTTCCAGTGTCACTTCTGTCTTCCTGATCATTGCATAATATGCAACGTACCAACAAGTTGGAACTCCACCCTGCATATGTTGGAGAGGTTATGTGAGCAGCTGCAGGCAATAGTAGAGTTTCAGCAACAGCACGCATGGGTGAGTTGCTCTGAGGAAAAACTCCACTTCACCACTAATGAGTGGGCCTCCAAGCGGGATGTTTGTGCCCTGTTATGCTGCTTTGAATATTCCAGTAACATGGACAGCGCTGTTGACACCATCATCAGCGTTGCAATTCTACTTGTATGCCTTCGGGAAACAACACTTCAGGCAGTGATGCAAAAAATATTGGCACAGGAGGAAGAGCAGCAGGACTATTTTCAACATTATTAGGCCTGTCAAACACACATGGCTCTGACTGTGGGTTATTGTAGCAACAATGGCCAGGTACACAGGCATCCAGCCAGGGGACATCAAGCTGGGCATCTATCGGACAACCCTATTACTAATCCAGTAAGTGAATAGTTAAAAAGTAACACACAGGAAAATATACTTTACTTGAATAAAGACTCCCTCACACTCCTTTTTTCACAAATTTATTATAGAAAAATAAATATATAAATCTAAAAAACGGTGTGGGGTTCCCCCCTTTTTTGATAACCAGCCAAGGGAAAGCAGGCAGGTGGAGGCTGCCCGCAGCTGTCTGCTTTCCCTTAGCTGGTTATTGAAAATAGGGGGGACCCCACACCATTTTTATTCAAATAACTGCTTAAAAAAAGGGTGGGGTTCTGCCAATTTTTGATAACCGTCCAGGGGATAGCAGATAGCTGGAGGCTCCCCCTATATTTAATAACCAGCAAAGATTATCACCTGACACATGCAGCTACGTGTGAGCAGATTGCCAGGCTGAGCAGTAATATTTGTAGCCATCAAGAAGTGCAATAAGATGTAGCAGAGTTGGGGATTGTTGTGGGACCTTAGCATTAGGGATTATTGGCAGAAAGGTAAATATAACTTTGATTCTGATTTTTATTTTTACAAT
The DNA here is from genome assembly GCF_039654945.1 of Dendrobates tinctorius. Taxonomy (NCBI): domain Eukaryota; kingdom Metazoa; phylum Chordata; class Amphibia; order Anura; family Dendrobatidae; genus Dendrobates; species Dendrobates tinctorius. Next base: position 68,867,681 of record NW_027361690.1, on the reverse strand, counting down.
AATAAATGAGTGAAATAGGGTGTTTGTGGGGGAGTGTTTTGTTCAATTAAAGAACTTTTTTCTGTGCGTGTCTTTTCTTACCTTTCATTACAGGGTTAGTAATGGGGGGTTTCTTATAAAGGCCTCTGCATTACTCACCCCTGGGCTAGGTGTCAGCAGACATAAAACAGCTGACATGATCCTCAAAACTATTATCCCACTTGCCATCACACCAGGGAAAGTGGGAATAGCAGGGCAAAGCGCCGGAATTGGTGTATCTCATGGATACACATATTTTGGGGGCAGGTGCAATCTACTATTTTTAGGCTGGGGAGGGCCAATATCTATGGAAAATACCCAGTCTGAAAATACCAGCTAATAGCTGTCTGCTTTAGCATGGCTGGTTATAAAAAAAAGTGAGAGATCTCACATCGTTTTTTTAAATTATTTATTTAAATAATTTTAAAAAACAGTGTGGGGACCCCTCTATTTTTGATCACCAGTCAAGTAAAAAATGACAACTGAGGGCTGCAGCTTTTTAGCTAAGTATATGTACAGTAAGGCCGGGGTCACACTAGATAGGAATATGGACGAGTGAGAGGCATTAAAAGCATGCATTACACACGGACAAATGATTCTCTATGGGTTTGCTCCCAACAGCTGTGTATTTCTCATCCTTATTCTACGGTCCGTGCCAATCGCAGCATGCTGCGATTGTCAGCGTACTACGCCCGTAGTATGCCAATGCAAGTCTATGGGTGCGCAAAAAATATGGATTACACACGGACCACACGTGTGACTTGCGAGAAATACGCAGGTCTTTTGGCTGGTGACAGGAAATGGGCCAATCCATCATCAGGAAGCCTAGACATGCAAATGAGCTCAAAAAGCGCTCCAGACATCCAGGAAGTACGCCTCCACGGAGTACAGCAGCGTCATGGCACCATATTTCCTCAATGTGGAGATGCTTATTGTATTAGTGCAGGAGCGGCCCGAACTCTGGGACCAACGTGATGCCCATTATGTCACCCGGGCAAGAAAGGAGGCGTCATGGAGGCGCATATGTCACCAGATGTTCCATGATTTTGGTGATCGGCCACGTGAGGAGCAGCAGAAACTGAGTAAGTACAACCCAAAAACTGTTTAAAAATACCTCACATCAAAAAATGCATATAGAATCAGCCCCCCCCCCCTTCCTGTGCATGTACTTTTTTCCTCATGAGGTGGGTAGATTTGGATGTGACACATGGTTTCACACTGCCATAATTTGGGCCAGGCCACAAGCTCCTCATCCTCCTAGCCAACCAAGTTATTAAGTGTAGTTACTTGATACATGAACTATTGTGGCCCTGTGTATCTGGCCTGGATGCCCCAATTAGATATGCCACCCTGGGTAGAAAGAACACCCCAGAAGGCCACATGCCTAGACTACTGGTAGCAAATTTGACCTATCAAATATGATAAATTGAGAATTTTTGCTGTCACATTGCAGTGGAAGATGTGATGAGACACTGGCGCAGCATCCGCGATCAATACCGGCGGGAACGTCAGCAGCGGTCCAGGAGTGGTGATGCGGGCCACATAAAGCACAAATATATTTATTATGACCGGCTCTCCTTCCTCGCCCCTATTCTGGATCTGAGACCGTAAGTAGATACCTCACACCATATTACACAGATACTTTACAGGGCCAAAAATATTGATTCATTTTTGGCTCTGTTCTATTTCATAACAGAACTCACTCCAACCTTACGGAGAGAGGAACTGGCTCAGATACAGAGCCCATCATTGATCCAGGGTCTGCAGGGGATGAGGTGGCTGGCCCATCTTCTCCCCCTACAAGAAGCATGGGTGAAGAATCCAGTCAGGAAAACCCAGTGGCTGCGCCACAAACACCACCACCAGGACCGTCTAGTGCTGCACCATCAGCCACACTGGAGGAGCAGGGCAACATGAGCAGCAGCCCAACTGGCCAGATCCGGGGCTCCCCACAGCCTGCTGGACCATCCCGGCGAAGAAGAAGAAGGCGGCATATCCCTGCTCAAGATACCTGTACAAATGTGGACACTGGGGTCCTCAACTATTTGGCTAGAGTCAATAATGATGATGGCGAGGAGGCATACTCGCGCAGCCTGGCCCTTTATCTTCATGCACTTTCCCGTGAGGTGAGGCTCCGTATTCGATACCCCATATGAATTATTTGAATATCTGGAGAGGTGGCAGCTTTCACCCAGAAATCTAATGCGCCTTAGACACCCCACACACATGCTTGCTCAAGCAGGATCTGAGGATCCTCAAATACGTGGGCCTACACCTCACCCCCTTCCTTCCCCTACCCAACCTTATCAACAGCAGCCACATATTATGTCTAGCTCTAGCCAACCTCACCAATATGGCCACTTGTTCCCACCCACTGTTGGAGGCTGGTCCCAACCTGGTTGGGGACGACATGGCTATATTGGTGGGTATGAGACACGGGCCTACCCAACCCAACAAGATGCCCCTGGTCAGTATCACTCTGGCCAGTACCAAGACCAATCCCAGGAGGCAGTACAATACCCACATCATGGGCAACAGTATGCCCCCACACAGGGCGATGTTGGGCAAAGTAGCCAGCAGCAACCACAGGCTGGTGTTCCGCCTTCTCCTTCCCCAAATTACCAACATTTATAATTTATCCATTTTGGTATTGCATTATGTTGGGTTTTTTATTCATTTTGCACAAAGAGTGCCAAAGGAACACTCCACCAGTCGCCGAGCACGTGATAGGCGCAAGTTAAAAATTCTGCGCCTGTGGTAAAGGTTGCGCTGGGGATATGGCCTCATGACATTGCGCGTTAACTGAAACGCCTCATCTGCCACAAGGACATAAGGGACAGATTCTTGAGTGTAGCCTGGTAGCTGGCGTACTGGTGGTAGATCCAACTGGTTGGTGCGTAGCCGCCGAGCCATAATGGAAGTATTGAAGACTCTAGAGTCTCCCGTCCTTCCATAGGCCCCAATGTCAACAATTATAAACTTGTATTGAGGGTCAGCCAGAGCCAACAATACAACAGAAAAGTATTGTTTATAATTGAAGAATTGGGAGCCAGAGTTCGGCGGCTTACGCACCTGGATATGTTTGCCATCAAGGGCCCCAATACAATTAGGAAACTGGCATTCCTCCTCAAAGTCTTCCATCCTGGGCTCGGGCATGACGAGTTGATGTAGTCTTGACCATATTTCACTACATGTCGACCTGACTATGCCAGTAATGGTAGATCTTCCAAAGAGAAACTCATGGTGGAGGGTGGCATAAGACAGGCCAGTGGACAGGAAGCTGAAGAACAGCAGAAAAGGAACATTTTAGAATGCACAAATTAACCAAAAACCAGGTATATACATACAAAACTTGTTATGATTTCACATCTACTAACACACACATATTTTGTCGCACAATGACGAAGTGAGATTCAGTACATATTACACATAACATTCTGGTCTGTAAGTTTCAACATATCTGGAATAAGATGAGGGCATTAAAATTAGTCCATGAAGCAATAAATACATACTTTGGGCAACACATCATCAACATAGAGAATGTGGTTGTGTAGTGCATACCGTAATGTGAGTAGAAGTCGCTCCTCTGCAGATATAGCTTTGCGCATCCTTGTGTCCTGAAAGGTTATCCCAGGGCGCACTGTCTCCAAGAGTCGAACAAATGTTGCAAGGTTCATGCGACAGTATTGGTAGAATTTTGCAGGATGCTCCCGCAGAGAAGAATAGAGGCGGTGAAAATGACCTCTTGTGAGTCGTTGCCTCAAAAGTGGATGTACCCACATGCGTCTCCTCCTCCGCGGATCCACTATCACTGGGTATGGTTGACCAAAGCGGCGTGACAAAAGCCAGTTGAAGAGGACCTGCTCAGTCGTGTTGAAAGTCAGACTGTCTGCCATGTTGCACATACAACACCAATACACCTAATGAAGGCAAGGTCACAAATGGCCAGAATGGAAGCGGCCACCTGTTCCTGAGGAAATAAATAGGGTGCAGGCTAATGATTTAAATAGTTTGCAGGCCTCAAAACCGTTAAATGTCCATTTTGCAAGACTGCGAGAAAATATTGCCATACGGATGCCATACGGATCACATACGGATGCTGACATGTGCAAAATACGTCACCACACCTTGCTTACGGATGACATACGGAGCACTATTTAGGGGTCATTCATCCGTATTACGCTTGTAAACCATGGACCGTATTTTGCGTCGGTTAGTGTGACCCCGGCCTAAAATATACATGCATTGCATTAATTATCTCACTGACATCTTTATTCCTATAGACAGGTGCCGGCTGGTGAATACTGTCATCAGCGTCACATGCTCTCACTGCTATCAGCGAGACCAGGCATACACTGATGAGAGAAGTACTCATCAGCCGATATTTGACTATCGGCAACTTTTTCACCCGAGGTCGCAACTGCTGGCTGTCATCTGCATGACAGAGTGGAAATTGCAGCGCCGTTACTGGCAGTAAAGTGTAAAGTTACCACCGATCAGATCCAGTGTTTCTCGCACTGTCACACAGATGACGAGGAAATGTTCGGCCCCCCCATTCATTTTAATGGGGCCCAGGTTTGAGCTCAAGTTCTGGTATCCAAAACAAACGCTATTTAAAGTTTGGCCGAACTCGACGGACCTGTACATCCACGAGTCCGTGCATCGCTATACGTGAGCAAACATGGATGCCTGAGCAAGACCGAATGCTTTGCATTGACGCTGTTAACATTTTTAAGTCAGACTATTGTTGCACTTACGCCTCAATATCATATAAGCTACAGCAATTGATTAGTCCTATTATCGATAAATCAGCCAGTTGTATCATTATGGCCCACAGCTGTAAGGATTGTCTAGATCATTTATATTTCTAAAGGGTAGATAAAATGTAAAATCAGCCTGCGTCTGATATAAAATTGTCCAAATTATAAGGATAAAATGTGAATGTTTCTGGCAATGCACTAAAATGTTTGTTGCTCTTGAACTGTAGGATGGCCACTTCCAAACTATTGATTTCATTATATAGTCACACATCCCCTATGTATATATTATTTAATAGTGACATTTGATGTCAGGAGAAAGCAGTAAATAGTAATTGAGTTGTAAATGTGGAATACAAATAAGGAAATGTCAGCCTGAATCTGTCCATGGCAGAGGTAAGAGCACTTAGTGCTAACAAGGGGAAGATTCACAGCTGTGTCTGCCTTTTAAGTGAGCTCTTTATTCACAGGACCAAGCTCCGATAATCTTGTCTGCCCTATTCCTGAAATAACCCCTGTCCCATTGGAATCCAAAATACATTATTATATCCCCAAGTGACCTGTCTGACCTATTAAATATTTACATTATTTTTTTAACTAATTTCAGTTTTGTGAAAGAAGCAATATTCCGCCATTAGTAAGTAAGCGCTAGAAGAAAACATTTATTCAGGAGAAGACCTTTTCCATCTCTCATTAAACATTAACACAGCACGGCAAGATATGGTGATGAGATCACCATCTTCTTCGGTAGTCAGGGATGCAAAAGTAGGGATGTAAAAAATGTAGTCCAACAGCAGTTTTAATGGATAAACTGAAACTGGCATTGATCTAATAATAAATAATAATAATAATTTGTATAATTTTATTTGCCAGAATTTAAAACCAAAACCTTAGACCAGCCAATATTAGTTCTACGTTGAATGAGAGACCTTGTTCTTAGCATCCAATACTTGTTTTTACTTATAGGTCTCCCATCATGGCTCTAGTTCATGATCTGTTTTACTGAGGCTTCTCCTCAAGTCTAGAGTCTTTAAGGTCTGGCTCACAAGTGCGATGATTTTCTCATGTGAGAGGATCAGGCTGATTATGTTAATGACACTCCGATGATTCTCTGTTAGAGTTTGAGCCAAGTGTCAGTTTACGAAGGTGCGAAGAAGACGGAGAACTTATTTTCTCCATCTTTTACAATGCCTGTGTTCACGTAAATCGGACTGCACTTAGAATGCATCCAAGTGCAGTCCAATATTTTACATGCACCCATAGACTTGAATGGGTGCGCTTCCTCTGATTTGCGTATCCACTTACAGCATGACAAATTGTCATGAGAAAAAAATAGCAGATCTTTACTCCCCATAGTATAACATTGGGCGGAGTGCTATATGACAAAACATCAGATAGCACTCGTCTGAGTTATATGCTTGTGTGAGTGAGCCTTAGCAATATTCCTTTTCATAGCATGACAGGGGTACAAGGGAAAGGAACGGATGCCTTCTGTGGCCGATGGCCATTTCGCGCAAGCGGCGCTTCAACGGGTCCTATGCATAGGACTCGTTGAAGCACCACTAGGGCGAAACATCCACAGAAAGTATCTCCTGCTGTACCTGTGTCATGGACTAAATAAAGGAATGTTTTATCGGATGGTGAGCGCCACCATTTTTTTCTCTGTTTTTGGACTACAATTGATTCATTCATTTTTGGTGTGCACCCGTATTCCCTCAGATTTCAAACTCAGCTGAGATAATCTCAGGAGTAGGTGCCGGCAATACACCTCTTTTCAAACAGTTTTAACATTACAAGTTAATGTGCAGGAACTCAGGGGGCATTATTATTATACATGGGGGGAAGCAGAGGACATTATAACAATATGTAACAGATTTCAGAGGGTAATTTTTACTATGTGTATTATCACTGTCCTGCCAGTAGCTCTGAACAAGGCATTGGATCACAGATATCAAGGTAATATTTTATTGAGCTTCCTTTGACCAACATGCCTGTATAGACAACTTAAGAGGGTGGATCCGACTGACAGGTTCCCTTTAATGTGTTCTGCAGAACTGGTATCTACCACTGTATGGCTACTGTATGGTGCTTGTCATTATCAGTCTAGGTCTTTATATAATGTGTTATTTTCAGTAACAGAATCGTTATCTGCTGAGGATCTGTTATGCTCTCTATGATTAGGGTACACCATTGTATTTGTGAATTTTGCCATTGCTTAGGTTAGAAGCCCACTCAGATGTCTTTTATCCCCCAGGCTCCCCCCATGCTGAACCTCTAGCTATGACTCCTGTGATAACCATTCTCTAAGGGTTCATTTACAAGAGCAAATAGTCATTTAAATGATGAACAATGTGATCGTTACTCACAACTAATAAACAATATCAGACAAGAGTTTATACGGAATGAGAATCATGAATTAAATGCTTGAATAGCGATCCTCACATTAGAACATTGGACGACTGCTTTTGGACACATCGTTTAGTTACTCAACCCATACACATTACTCAGTTATCGTGAACAATGGCTCATTAGAATCTCACAGATTACTGGCCAATGTAAAAGGGCCCTATAACATAAAAATGTTCCAATTACTTGCCACATTAATAATCAGATATGCACATTATATCAGGTTTATGAATGTAATGCAGTGATAAAACTGATGAAAAAAATATAAGAAAAGGTATATATTGATATCTAGCAGTTGAACTTTGACTTTTGGCCCATAGCCTTATATTAACTTTTTAATGCGCTTCACCAAATGTAGCAAATTGATATAAAGCCATGAGCTTTTTTTTTTACATAATTCATAATTGCTTATCAAAAACAACATCACTCCGGCATATCCTCAGGGAGAATAAAAGTTGGCAGAGACATGAACATTTCTTTGCCAAAGACCCTATAACTTATTTATCAGAAAGATTCATCTGGATGGCAAAATTAATGTACGGTATATATAAAAAGTAACACATCCATGGGGTTTTTATAGACCAAAAGTATTCTAAAAGAGCATCTTTTGGTACACGTAAACATTGGGTTATATTTTATTTCATTTACTTATTTATTACCGCTGCATGCAAAACTTAGCTCTCTAAGGCCGGTTTCACATTTGCGCTTCAGGGCGCAGCGACGGCCTGCGCACGGCTGCCGCTAAGCCCCGCCCCCTGTGGCGCCTCCACCGGTAGCTCCGCCTCCGGGCGCATGACGCTGCATGCATCATGCGTCCCCTATGTTTATCAATGAGGATGCAGGCCATGCGCAGTATGCATTTTTGCAGCGCCTGCGTCCTTTTGATGGTGCGCCGACCAGCGCCAAACGCAACCTGTTGCAATTTAGTTGCGCTCGGCGCACCGTCAAAACGGCGCAGGCGCTGCCAAACGCATACTGCGCACGGCCTGCGTCCTCAGTGATAAACATAGGGGGCGCATGACGCATGCAGCGTCATGCGCCCGGAGGTGGAGCTACCGGTGGAGGCATGGCAGGGGGCGGGGCTTAGCGGCGGCTGTGCGCAGGCCGTCGCTGCGCCCTGAAGCGCAAATGTGAAACCAACCTAAATAAGATTTCCTAAAACAACCAATTTGTAACATTTCAATAATTCACTTTTATTTTAGAAAATATCATGCCTCATCTACATGGCAAAAAATGTAATAAGATCAAGGTATAATTTCTAAATTGTGGAATCTTTTAACATCCTAAATGAAAATTGTTTACCGCAAGGTGGCACTTAGAACTCCTGGCCCAGAATCCTGTTTCATTGCCACACACTCTCCCAAGAAATTGAGTTAAAGTGGTAATTTTCTTGAGGTGCTGATCCCTTATTAAATATGCAGCAGAATTACGCCTGGCTTCCTAGTGTCTTAATATCATTTTTTACAGTACCAGAGAATAATAATCCTTAATTGATAGCTTTTCCAACTGTTGTCAGATGATTTATCCGGAATATATTCTGCACTGAAACATAATTGCATTAGCTCGGCAGCTGATTTATTGCTTTTTTTCCACAGTTACTAGGCATTTAGGACTAATTATTTCTCAGATCCAGTTTGGCTTTGGACACATGGTGAATCATCTCTGTGTGACATGACTAACGTTAATGAAACTTCTTTATTCCTAATTAAACAGCAAGGGGCAAAAGTATTCTTCTTTCTCGAATGAGAAATTAAAATTGGGCTACAATCACAAGCGGGCAAGTGAAACAGGAGTGAAAAGGAACTCGGGAGCAAACAGGGAAACGCAGATGAAAGCACTAGCTTAAAACAACACTCTTATTGGACGCTAGTGAGAGATTAGCGCAGCATATACGGGCGCACGGTGTACAATAAAATGGGAACATTTAATCATGAAACAAAATGTTATGAGCCTTATCATATATTCATAGCTTGTTCATAATGGGACACAAGTGTAGGAAACAGTATGGAAAGACAAAGGGTTGAATCCAAACAGAGCGTTACAAAATCTTCCGGCAAAATCTCCAAAACCTGTCGTATCCGGCTAAGACATTAGATTGCGAGATAATATAGTTATACATAAAAGCAACATTGCAACCAAGCTCATTGTTATAATAATGTCATAATAACGGTTTATACTCCCCACCATGTTCCTTAGTCTGTATCAGGACAGTCTTACAACCTTTTGTTTATTAATTATGGCTTTTTGTAATATTTTTATGTATTGGAAAATGGAAACAAAATCTTGAATTTGAGTTGAAAAAAATAATAGCTTATTGGTTTGGGGATTTTTTTGTTAAGGCACACGTTCAGTATTTGGTCACTATTTCACATGAGCCAAAGCTAGGAGTGGAGCATAAAAAGTATAATGGAAACACGTCATTACTTCTGTATTTTCACCCACTCCTGATTATGGTTTACAAATACTAATTTAATACACTGACCAAATACTCAACATGTGAACGTGGTCTTACTGATGTAGGGAGATGGACCGGGCCAGTGGTACCTCTCTCGTGTCAGGGCCGGAATTATTGGGGCTGTCACCAAGAGGGTTCTTGAACGGGGTTTATCTTTTGTTCCAACTACTAGATTTGACCCATTTGTTAGGATAAAGGATATTAATTTATTCATACGAAAACTGCAGTGGAAAAAATTCTTTGCCCTTAATGAGAAAAATAAATGTCAACAACTTGGAATAACTAAGGATGAACTTCCTGATGTAATGCTTTTAGCTGATTTGGCTGAGGAAGGACAGAGAGATATTGGGGAGGGCCCTTTTTCTGATTTGAAACTAAAAAGTAAAAAAATGCCACTAATTGGTGACACTGGTAGTATTCATATTTTTCAACAGCTTGTCTCGGCAGAGATCTGTAAGATTGATTCTAAGAAAGACAGGGTTCCACCCAACCTCTCCTTCCGTGAAAGAAAGGCGTTGGAGGCAATTGGTGATAATGACCAGATTGTTTTGAAGCCTTCGGACAAAGGGGGTAATACGGTTATCCTTAATAGAGATCGATATATTCAAATGTGTATGACGATTCTCTCTGATAGATCAACATATGAGATACTCAGGGGCGACCCGACGAAGGAATATAGCCTGAGACTGTCGGCATTGTTAAAAAGGGCTTTGGATTCGAAGCTGATCTCAAAAAATGAGTTTAGCTTTCTACTACCTAAGTGGCCAGTCATAGCGGCGTTTTACTCCCTGCCCAAAATACATAAGGGCATAGATCCCCTTAAAGGAAGACCGATTGTTTCGGGGATCGATGCCCTTTGTCAGAATTCCAGCATTTATTTGGATCAACTGCTGAAACCATTTGTACTATCTCTCCCCTCGTATTTGAGAGATACAATGGACCTTCTTAATAAACTTGAAGGAATTATGGTGGATCCAGGTACAATACTGGCCTTCATTGATGTTGAGGCACTTTATAGCAGTATTGGCCATATAGAAGGTTTAAGAGCTGTGGAGTATTTTCTTAAGGGGAGAGGTATTCATTTTGGAGCACATAACAATTTTCTGCTGGAACTTCTTGAATTTGTTTTGTGTCATAATTTTTTCCTCTTTAATGGGAGGTACTACCACCAGCTCAGGGGCACAGCGATGGGGAGCCCTTGTGCCCCTACTTACGCTAACTTGCTCCTGGGTTGGTGGGAGGACACTAAAGTCTTTGGGGATGAGGATGTCGTCTGGTCCCCTAGAATATTATTCTGGGGACGTTACATTGACGACATCCTCGTTCTCTGGGCGGGATGTGGAGAATCATTCAAATCCTTTGTGGATACTTTAAATAACAATGAGATGGGTCTTTTCTTCACCCATGAGGTGGGTGGTGATCAGATTACCTTCTTAGATGTAAATATCTCCATTTCCCCAGATGGCTCTCTAAAAACCTGCCTGCATCGAAAATCAACCTCAACCAATAGTCTTCTGAGGTGGGAGAGTTATCATCCCCCCCCTTTAAAGCAAGGTATACCGAAGGGTCAGTTCCTCAGAGTTCGGAGGAACTGTTCTGATTGGAGTGATTTTGAATCACAGTCAAAAGACCTATGGGGGAGGTTTAGAAGCAGGGGGTACCCAACAAGGGTGATTGAACCTGCTTATAAACATGCAAAACAAGTAAGTAGGGTGTCCTTGCTGGCCCCGAGGGTTAAGGAGGATTCAAATACAATCACTAGATTAATAGGAACCTATGACGATCAATCTGAAAAAGTCATGGATATTCTTGAGAAGTACTGGTCTATCCTTAAAATGGATAATGATATCAGTGATTGTATTACCCCGGGTCCGTCAGTTACATTTAGGAAGGGCAGGTCAATTAAGGATCGGGTGGTGAGTAGCCATCTGGAACCTCAGAAGAGAGAGGAAACGTGGCTACGGAATAGAGCAACAGGCACTTTTAAGTGTGGGCACTGTACTTTTTGTAAATATATATCTGTATCTCATACTTTTAGTAGTGCATACACGAAAAGGGTGTATGAAATGAAAAGCTTTGCAAACTGTAAAACCACTGGAGTTGTATATCTGTGTACCTGTACCTGCCCCCTTGACTATGTGGGGAAAACAAAGCGTGAATTACGTGTCCACATAGGTGAACATCTGGGGGATATTAGACATGGGAGAGATACCCCCCTGGCCCGTCATGTCAATATGATACATGGAGGTGATGACAAACAAATTAATTTTCGTGTTATTGAGTGAGTGCAGCCCGCAGTCAGACAGGGAGATTGGGATAAAAGAATTCTACAGCATGAGACACGCTGGATTTTTTGGCTTGAATCTCAGAGCCCGAAAGGCCTAAACGAACAGTTAAACTTTAGTAGTTATTTATAATTAATGTGGTCCCTTCACCTCCCCAGCCTGCTGTTTTGAGTGATGATTGGGTCAGTATATTATTACTTATTATTATTATTATTATTTATGTTCTTTTTTTATCTTTTGTGAGGATACATTTGTTTTACTCCATGCCATTGAGGAGTGTATTCACTATCTTTGTAATGTGCCTGGTGCTCTGATTAACAAAATTATTTATCCTTAATATATATGAAAGGTGACATGCACTAACTAGCGGTAAATCTTATAATCAACTATGTTATCTTAATAAGAAAGGACCTTCTGCACATTGTCTGTGGAGGGTAATTTGTATTTGTGAGCGTTTTGTTAGTGAATGAGGACGTATTATGTCTGTGATTCATTTGTCCTCTGGCACTATTGAGTGAAGCTCTGTTTCTGGGAGTGCAGTTTATTCGGGTGCGCGTCACCCACGTCATTCAAGTATTAGCTGCATTGAACAGCATCCCTGAGCACTGTTGGTCCCTCCTCAATATTGTTCCCTTCCGGTTTTTGGAACGCATGATGCGCTCCATTATACCACCATCTTGGTTTCACAGTGACCGGAAGTGGGCGTTCTATACTAACGCGGAATCTTTAAACAACGGCGGTGAACGCGCCTGGAGCAAGCCGCACATTGCATTTCTCTTTCGGCCAGGGGTAATGAGACCCCATTTCCTGACCCCTGATGAACCCTCATAGGACCAAGAGGGGGAAACGCGTCGGGCTTTCATCTGTATCAATTGGCTGATAAGTACACAATTTTTTGCACATGATATTTTGGCAGATTCCTCTTGTAGTGGGGAGATTAACCCTATTTGAGCTATTATACTCGGTTGGTCTACACTTTGTATGCATTACTATTGGAATGGAAATTACAATTGAGGTGAATTTGTTAGCCTCATTTTTTCATCTATAACCTAGATAAGACAGCACAATTATCATGCAATCTTTTTGATGTGCAGATAGTGTATCGGAGGTGGATTGTGTCTCTTAGTGAAATAGGGTGATAAAATACCTCTATTTCTAAAATAATGGTCGCTGCATGTGCAACACAAGATTTTTCTGCCTTTAATGTGCAATTTTTGACTGTTAATTGTGCTATTTATTGAATTTTCTTGTAGTCGTTTTTTTACTGACTATATTATCTGATATTTGGGTCTGTTTTTTGCAGCTTATTAGTATTTTTGTAACTACGAGATAAGTTTTACTTAAAGCTGCATTTTTTTGATACTCCCTATTTTTTCCTTTCTTCTTTTTATTACGAGATAAGTTTACATTGTGGGGTATCTATACTATCAGAATTACTACGAGATAAGTTCACAGCACATCAGTATTATCTATGAGACTATTTATGTCTCTTTAAACAATTTTTTCGGTATTGTATGTGTGTGTGTGTGTACAATTTTTTGTGTCCTTTTTTGTATATTTAGGGAGGTTTAGGGATTACTAGGGATACCGACGTTGAGCGGGGGCGCCATATTGTCAACAACTAGGGTGCCAACCTCCGCGGCTAGGAAGGGCTGAAATAGGGTGGACTAGGGCGATTTAGCCTGTGGCCCTTAATTTGGTATAACTGATTAGTAACAAAAATAGCATTTCAGCTAATCATTATAACTCTTTGTCCCATATCCCTCCCCTCCCTTTTTTAGTCATTTCAACTAATGTTTTTAGTGATTGAATTAAAAGCTATATTTTAGGGATTTGTTTTTGTATCTGGTGTTTCACGCTGTCACCACTGTTGCAATCAACTGTAGGGGGCGTCAGACTTAAAAGGGATGGTGCGCTCCAATGCAAGGCTCTCAGCGGGAAGACAGAGTGCGCAGCAGGAGAAGGTTGATTCATTCTCCGCAGAGATGTCACAGTACAGGACCGTGCTGCATATTACCAGCTGTCATGCCTACTGACTGTGAGCAACTTGTGACTGTGTGCCCGCTCACCTCTGATACAGAGAAGACGTCTCGTGCCATTCTGCTGACTATTGCTGGCGTGTGACTTAGTTCTGACCAGGAGGAACACGCAGAGCCAGGTAGCATAACCCGGCCTCCTACTCTGAACCCACTCATTCTTCTGCGGTGCCACGGCCAATTCTGCATTGTGTGCTTCGGCCCAAGACCGTGAGGCTGCGCCTAGGGGAGCCAGGATACACCGCTGCCGTCAGGAGACAGTGCCTCACTTTCCTACAAGATCAGGCCACAGACTTCACATGTCACTTGTGTGCCACCGTGGGATTTCAAGCCTTCACCATCCAGAAACATCAAACTGTTAAGTTTACTTGTTATATGAACATTTATTCTCTTTCTTTTACTATACTGAGCCTTACCCTTTATACCTCTTACACTCTCCCTGCGTGGAGTAACCCCTGTAATAAACCCGTTAACTCTTGCTCTGCCTCCTGCTCGTCACTGCATCCCACGTTCCTGCTTATTTCTTACACTGTTACCCTCCTTCTCCAAGCTAGAATAGGTAAGGTGATACAAAATTGTTAAAGCTTTTTAATGTTTTACTACTATCAAAAAAAAAAAAATAGCCATAATGTTTTTTATTTTTTTCCCTCAGTTTTAATGTGATTAGAAAAAGGGGTTATTTAAACGTTCATATTTTGATATAAAAAAAAATTGCTTGTTTCTTTAATTTTTTTTAGTACCACTAATGTCAACCTACAATTGCTTGATAGGAACAATACAACAATACACTGCAATAGATCAGCATTGCAGCTCTCAGTTGCTCAGTGGTTACTGGGGTCCTGGGTTTAAAAACCCTTAATGACCACAAATACATCTTTTTACTGACCTGAGATATAAGAGCCTAGCTTCCCCATACAGGTGACAATCCAGCAGCTGTAGGCAATCCACTATAGTTGACAACTTGATGCATTATCCAAGATCAGTGTTTGCACCAACCATAGCCATTTAACCCCTTAGATACTGCTATCAATAGTGATGGCATCTAGATGGTTAAAAGAGCTAGGGGTCTCCCTCTTTAACCCCATCAGCATTTTTAACTGTGTGGTCCTGATGGCTGCCATTGCAATTCAAGGCCAAATAGCAGCCTTAGAGTCTGCCATATATAGTAACCTGTTCAGAAGTTAGCAACATTTAGGTGACAAAAATATTTTTTATGATTCCTGTCATGACATTTTCAATAATTCCTGAAAAGCACCTGAAGGGTTAATAAATTACCTGAAAGCAATTTTAAATGGCGTTAAGGGTGCTGTTTTTAAAATGGTATCACATTTGAGTTTTCCAACACATAGGACCCCCAAAGTCACTTCAAAATTTCCTTGAAAAAATGAAAAATTAGTGCTGCATTTTTAAACCTTCTAAAATGCTAACAAAATAAAAGAACATTTCACAAATGGTGCCGATGTATAACCGACATGAGGGAAATATTATTTACTAATGTTTTTTGTGTGGTACGACTATCTGGATTAAAGGGATAATCATTCATGGTTTGAAAATTGCTAATATTTTGAAATTTCTGTCAAATTTCTGATATTTCTTAAAAATGAACACAAACATATGCCCTACATTTACCATTATGATAAAATATAATGTGCCATGATGAAAACTGTGGCGGAATATAATGAGGTCAATCTGGGCAGTAGCCCAGGGCCCAGTGGTGTGGAGGGGCCTACCAGCCCAAGGAAAATTGCCCCATTGTAATCTGCCACCATAGCGCCACGCCCCCCCATGTACAACCCTTTCCTCCCCCTCCCAGACCCACCAGCCACCGCAGCACCAGCCCCTCACCAATAAATCCCTGCTCTGTGCGCACAGGACCTGTGATGAGGTCACAGGAGGGGAGGAGTCAGGGGTTACATGATCAGGGGCCCTTCAGTGGATCATGTGACACCTGACGCCTCCCTCCTGTGACCTCATCACAGGTCCTGTGCACACAGCCCTCAATGTATTGTATGTGGGACTGCTGTGCTGGTTGTCATGGTGCTGGATGAGGGAATTATGTGTGGGGTCAGGAGGGGTTTACAGGGTGAATGTAGCTGCGTGTATGTGCGAGTTGTACGGAGCGGAGTTGCACATGTACGAGGTGTACAGAGCAGAGCCGCGAATGTGCGAGGTGTGCGGAGCGGAGCTGAGCGTGTGCGATGTGTACGGAGCGGAGCTGCGCATGTGCGAGGCGTACGGAGCAGAGCTGCGCACGTGAGCGGTGTATGGAGCAGAGCCGTGTGTGTACGAGGTGTACGGAGCGGAGCCATGTGTGTACGGAGCGGAGCCGCGTGTGTGTACGAGATGTACGGAGTGAAACTGCATGTGTGTACGAGGTGTGCGGAGCGAAGCCGCACGTGTACGGAGCAGAGCCGCATGTGTATGAGGTGTACGGAACGGAGCCCTGTGTGTACAGAGCTGAGCCGTTTGTTCACGGAGCAGAGCCGCGTGTGTATGAAGTGTACGGAGCAGAGCTGCACGTGTGCGAGGTGTACGGAAAGGAGCTATGCTCGTGCGAGGTGTACGGAGCGGAGCCGCGTGTGTGTACGAGGTGTACGGAATGAAGCTGCGTGTGTACGAGGTGTACGGAGCGTGGCCGCATGTGTATAAGGTGTATGGAGCAGAGCCGCATGTGTATGAGGTTTACGGAGTGGAGCCATGTTTGTACTGAGTGGAGCCGTGTGTGTGCGAGCTGTACGGAGCAAAGCCGTGTGTATGAGGCATACAAAGTGGAACCGTGTGTGTATGAGGTGTGCGGAGCCATGCGTGTACAAGGTGTATGATGTGGAGCATTCATACCTCCCAACCGTCCCAGATTTTGAGAGTCTGCCCCACTGCCCTGACCTGGAGCTTACTTTTCCTGCTGACACAGGAGTATACGGCGGAGCCCCAAAGAGCACTTGAAAACTCTCACGTGACATTCCATCGGAAGTAACGTGCTGGAAACTGACCGGAGGAGATTGTGACGGAACCATGGAGGCACTTCAGGGAATGTGTTATGATTGAGTCACCGTAGGAGGCAAAAACAGAAATGCTAGCTAAGTCCAGAAAACCAGAGAAGTTGGCAACTATCAGATTGCAGACCCCTGAACCTATCAACACAACTAGCAGTAGCCGTGGGGGGTTCCTACGATGACCTAGACCCCTCGATCACAGCCGGAGAGATACATAGGCATAAAGAAGGAAAGGGGAAATCTAACTGCCCCAGAGCAGACCCCAAAGCAATAGGCAGCCCCCCACATATAATGACGGTGAAGCAAGATGAAAACACTTACACAGACAGAAAGACAGGCTGAGCAAAGACGGGGCCCAAAAACTACCTAGATAGGAACGGATAGGAAGGCTGCTGTCTTCAATCTGCCAAAACCCTATCAGAGACAAAAGCCAAGAAGCTGATATAAAAAATGGCCCTGAAGCAACTAAGCTTCAAAAACTAAATCAGCACTCAGGTACTTTCAGAAGACAGAGCTCACGGAACACTGCACACTCCAGCAGGGAGTGGCAGAATCCAAAAAGCAAGAAAAACAAAAACAAATCTTAGATGCAAAAGGCAAAACAGAAAACTTAGCTTTAGTAGAGCAGGAATCAGACTGGTGTCCAAGAGTCCACAGAGAAATCACCCGCAGGGCAGAAGGGCGTAGGCTGCCTTAAATCCAGTCAGTGACTCCACTCAGCCAATCGTCTTCATTAGTCCCAGGTGCCTGATAATCAGGCTCACTACCTTCCTTCACTAGAATAGGGAGTTCACCAGGCCTCAGTGACGGAGGGGAAAATGAACTCACAACAGTACCCCCCCCTTGAGGAGGGGTCACCGAACCCTCAACAACGCTACCAGGGCGATCAGGGTGAGCCCGATGAAAGGCACGCACCAATCTTTTGGTATGAATATCAGAGGCAGAGACCCAGGAATTATCCTCCTGACCATAACCCTTCCACTTAACCAAATACTGGAGTCTCCGTCTAGCCAGACGGGAATCCAGAATTTTCTCTACCTCATATTCCAAGTTACCTTCAACCAACACAGGGTCCGGAGGTGCCACCTCAGGCACAACTGACTCAACAAACCTCTTCAATAAGGACTTATGGAACACATTATGGATCTTAAATGCGACAGGAAGAGCCAAACAAAAAGAGACCGGATTAATAATCTCCAAAATCTTGTAAGGTCCAATAAATCTAGGCTTAAACTTAGGAGAAGCCACCTTCATAGCAATATTTTTTGATGATAACCACACCATATCACCAATCTTAAACTGGGGACCAATGGTCCTATGTCGATTGGAAAACCGCTGGGCCTTTTCCTGGGAGAGAGATAACTTATCCACCACTTGGTCCCAGATCTGGTGCATTCTCTCCACCACAGTGTCAACACCTGGGCAGGCAGAAGGCTCCACCTGCCCTGAAGAAAATCGAGGGTGAAAACCAAAGTTACAAAAAAAAGGTGACATCAAAGTGGCAGAACTAGCTCTATTATTTAAAGCAAATTCGGCCAAGGGCAAAAATGAAACCCAATCATCCTGATCAGCGGAAATAAAACATCTCAAATAGGACTCCAAGGTCTGGTTTGTTCTCTCTGTCTGCCCATTGGTCTGAGGGTGAAAAGCAGAGGAGAAGGACAACTGAATTCCCAACTTGGAACAGAACGTCCTCCAAAATTTAGATACAAATTGAACTCCTCTGTCAGATACAATGTTCTCAGGAATCCCGTGCAAGCGAACCACCTGTTGCAAAAACAGGGGCACCAACTCAGAGGAAGATGGCAACTTAGGGAGTGGTACAAGATGAACCATCTTAGAGAACCTATCACAAATCACCCAAATAACAGTCATTCTTTGAGAGACCGGCATATCAGAGATGAAATCCATTTTAATATGGGTCCATGGCCTCCTGGGGACCGGCAAAGGCATCAACAACCCACTAGAGCGAGAACAAGATTTAGACCGGGAGCAAGTCCCACAGGACTGCGCAAAATTCCTGACATCATGAGACAAGGTGGGCCACCAAAAAGCGCGACTCACCAGATCTCTAGTACCAAAAATACCTGGATGACCAGCCAATGCAGAGCAATGAACTTCAGACATCACTCTCTTCTTCCACTGGTCAGGAACATACAACTTTCCACTGGGGCAACGCTCAGATTTGTCCACCTGGAACTCTTGCAGAGCAAGTCTCAAATCGGGCGAGATGGCAGAAAGAACTACCCCTTCGCCTAAGATGGTGGAAGGCTTGGTCACCACAGGAGAATCAGCAAAGAAACTCCTAGAGAGGGCGTCTGCCTTGACATTCTTAGTTCCAGGAAGGAAAGAGACCACAAAATCAAAACGTGTAAAAAACAAGGCCCACCTAGCCTGTCTAGGGTTCAAGCGTTTAGCTGACTCTAGGTAAATCAAATTTTTGTGGTCAGTGAGGACCACAACTTGATGTTTGGCTCCCTCCAACCAATGTCTCCACTCCTCAAATGCCCATTTCATGGCCAACAGTTCCCGATTCCCCACATCATAGTTACGTTCAGATGAAGAGAACTTACGGGAAAAGAAAGCACAGGGATTCATTTTAGATGTTACCGGATCCTTTTGGGACAACACCGCTCCTGCACCAATCTCAGAAGCATCCACCTCTACCTGGAACGGGAGTGAGACATCAGGTTGCCGCAGAACCGGGGCGGAGGTAAATCTACGCTTCAGCTCCTGAAAGGAAGCAACCGCCTCCGGAGACCAATTCAACACATCCGCACCCTTCCTGGTCAGGTCAGTCAATGGTTTGGCAATACTAGAAAATTTTGCTATAAATTTCCAATAAAAATTAGCAAAACCCAAAAACTTCTGGAGGGCCTTCAAAGAAGTGGGCTGAACCCAATCATAAATGGCATGTACCTTGGCCGGGTCCATTTCAATAGTTGACTGAGACAAAATAAATCCCAAAAAAGAAATTCTCTGTACTCCAAAAAGGCATTTTGATCCTTTGACATACAGAGAATTCTCTCTCAAGATCCGGAACACAGTCCGAATATGTTCCACATGAGAATCCCAATCCTTGGAGAAGATCAAAATATCATCCAGATAGATAATCAAAAATTTATCGACAAAGTCTCGGAAAATATCGTTCATGAAGCACTGGAAGACAGAAGGGGCATTAGTGAGCCCAAAAGGCATCACCAGGTACTCAAAATGTCCCTCCGGAGTATTAAACGCCGTCTTCCATTCATCCCCCTGCTTAATGTGGATAAGATTATACGCCCCCTGAGGTCAAGCTTGGTAAACCAGCAAGCACCTCTGACTCTAGAGAATAGATCTGAAATCAGGGGTAACGGATACTGATATTTAATAGTAATTTTATTGAGGGCACGATAATCAATACAAGGCCTTAAAGAACCATCCTTCTTGGCCACAACAAAAAAAACCGGCACCTAAGGGTGAAGAGGATGGTCTAATATGACCCTTCTCCAACGCCTCCTTAATATAGGACCGCATAGCCTCGTGCTCGGGTACAGATAAATTGAAGAGCCGACCCTTAGGAAATTTACACCCCGGGTTTAGTTCAATTGCACAGTCATAACTCCTATGAGGAGGCAAGGACGCAGACTCATTCTCAGTAAATACAGTGGGGCAAAAAAGTATTTAGTCAGTCAGCAATAGTGCAAGTTCCACCACTTAAAAAGATGAGAGGCGTCTGTAATTTACATCATAGGTAGACCTCAACTATGGGAGACAAACTGAGAAAAAAAAATCCAGAAAATCACATTGTCTGTTTTTTTTTCATTTTATTTGCATATTATGGTGGAAAATAAGTATTTGGTCAGAAACAAGCAATCAAGATTTCTGGCTCTCACAGACCTGTAACTTCTTCTTTAAGAGTCTCCTCTTTCCTCCACTCATTACCTGTAGTAATGGCACCTGTTTAAACTTGTTATCAGTATAAAAAGACACCTGTGCACACCCTCAAACAGTCTGACTCCAAACTCCACTATGGTGAAGACCAAAGAGCTGTCAAAGGACACCAGAAACAAAATTGTAGCCCTGCACCAGGCTGGGAAGACTGAATCTGCAATAGCCAACCAGCTTGGAGTGAAGAAATCAACTGTGGGAGCAATAATTAGAAAATGGAAGACATACAAGACCACTGATAATCTCCCTCGATCTGGTGCTCCACGCAAAATCCCACCCCGTGGGGTCAGAATGATCACAAGAACGGTGAGCAAAAATCCCAGAACCACTGGGGGGACCTAGTGAATGAACTGCAGAGAGCTGGGACCAATGTAACAAGGCCTACCATAAGTAACACACTACCCCACCATGGACTCAGATCCTGCAGTGCCAGACGTGTCCCACTGCTTAAGCCTGTACATGTCCGGGCCCGTCTGAAGTTTGCTAGAGAGCATTTGGATGATCCAGAGGAGTTTTGGGAGAATGTCCTATGGTCTGATGAAACCAAACTGGAACTGTTTGGTAGAAACACAACTTGTCGTGTTTGGAGGAAAAAGAATACTGAGTTGCATCCATCAAACACCATACCTACTGTAAAGCATGGTGGTGGAAACATCATGCTTTGGGGCTGTTTCTCTGCAAAGGGGCCAGGACGACTGATCCGGGTACATGAAAGAATGAATGGGGCGATGTATCGTGAGATTTTGAGTGCAAACCTCCTTCCATCAGCAAGGGCATTGAAGATGAAACGTGGCTGGGTCTTTCAACATGACAATGATCCAAAGCACACCGCCAGGGCAACGAAGGAGTGGCTTCGTAAGAAGCATTTCAAGGTCCTGGAGTGGCCTAGCCAGTCTCCAGATCTCAACCCTATAGAAAACCTTTGGAGGGAGTTGAAAGTCCGTGTTGCCAAGCGAAAAGCCAAAAAACATCACTGCTCTAGAGGAGATCTGCATGGAGGAATGGGCCAACATACCAACAACAGTGTGTGGCAACCTTGTGAAGACTTACAGAAAACGTTTGACCTCTGTCATTGCCAACAAAGGATATATCACAAAAGTATTGAGATGAAATTTTTTTTCTGACCAAATACTTATTTTCCACCATAATATGCAAATAAAATGAAAAAAATACAGACAATGTGATTTTCTGGATTTTTTTTTCTCAGTTTGTCTCCCATAGTTGAGGTCTACCTATGATGTAAATTACAGACGCCTCTCATCTTTTTAAGTGGTGGAACTTGCACTATTGCTGACTGACTAAATACTTTTTTGCCCCACTGTACATCATAGTAGTCTGCCAAATAGTCAGGAACCTCATGCGACTGAGGAGAGGTGGAAAAAACCGGAGCCTCACTAAAGGTACACCGGCAACCCCAACTCACCACAGACACAGACTTCCAATCCAAAACTGGATTATGAATCTGCAACCAGGGAAACCCCAGAACAACGGCATCATGCAGACCATGCAACACCAAAAATCTGCAATTTTCTTGGTGGTCTGGGGCGACCCGCATGACCAACTGGGTCCAAAACTGAGGTTTATTTTTAGCCAGAGGGGTAGCATCAATCCCCCTCAAAGGGATAGGCGTCTGCAGAGGTGCCAACGGAAATCCACAACGTTTAGCAAAATCCAAGTCCATTAGGTTTAGCGCTGCTCCCGAATCCACAAAAGCCTTGGCGGAAAATGTGGACAGGGAACAGATCAGAGTAATCGCCAAAAGAAACTTAGGCTGAACCCCACCAACAGAAAACATGCGTGCAAAGCGTTTCTCACATTTAGGACAAACAGAAATAACATGTGAGGCATCTCCACAGAAAAAACACAGCTTATTACGCCTTCTGAATTCCTGACGTTGCGCCTTAGACAAAACTCTATCACATTGCATAGGTTCAGACGTCTGTTCAACCTGTGGCAACACCTCTCGTGTAATCCTGCGTTCACGTAAACGCCGATCAACCTGAATGGCTAAAGACATAGAATCGTCCAGACCAGAGGGAACAGGAAATCCCACCAGAGTATCTTTTACGGCTTCAGACAAACCCTTCCGAAAGAGAGCAGCCAAGGCACTATTATTCCAGGTAGTAAGGACCGCCCACTTTCGGAACTTTTGACAGTACAACTCTGCAGATTCTCGACCCTGGTTCAATGCTAATAGGGTCTTTTCAGCCTGATCAATAGCATTAGGTTCGTCGTACAGCAACCCCAAGGCTTGAAAAAATGCGTTCATATTAGTCAGAATAGGGTCATCTGATTTCAAAGAAAACGCCCAATCCTGGGGATCGCCGCGCAGCAAAGAGATGACAATTTTAACCTGATGCGCGGGGCTCCCTGACGAGTTAGGCTTCAAAGCAAAAAACAATCCACAATTATTTTTGAAACTCAAAAATTTAGATTGATCCCCAAAAAATACATCAGGTGTGGGGATCTATGGTTCAACAGCATGTGAACGAGCAAGATAGGCGGAAATTCCTCGCACTTCAGCAGCGAGCTGCTCCACACGATCAGACACTTGCTTTATCTCCATTGAGAGAAGAAAAAAAAAATTCCCCCTACGGCCTCAGAGATATAGAGGAAAGAATATACACACACCTTTTTTTTTTAAACACAATTCTTTCCTGCTATTGAGTACCCCAGGATCTGCGGTTTGGCGGGTGATTCTGTTATGATTGAGTCACCGTAGGAGGCAAAAACAGAAATGCTAGCTAAGCCCAGAAAACCAGAGAAGTTGGCAACTATCAGATTGCAGACCCCTGAACCTATCAACACAACTAGCAGTAGCCGTGGGGGGTTCCTACGATGATCTAGACCCCTCGATCACAGCTGGAGAGATACATAGGCCTAAAGAAGGAAAGGGGAAATCTAACTGCCCCAGAGCAGACCCCAAAGCAATAGGCAGCCCCCCACATATAATGACGGTGAAGCAAGATGAAAACACTTACACAGACAGAAAGACAGGCTGAGCAAAGACGGGGCCCAAAAACTACCTAGATAGGAACGGATAGGAAGGCTGCTGTCTTCAATCTGCCAAAACCCTATCAGAGACAAAAGCCAAGAAGCTGATATAAAAAATGGCCCTGAAGCAACTAAGCTTCAAAAACTAAATCAGCACTCAGGTACTTTCAGAAGACAGAGCTCACGGAACACTGCACACTCCAGCAGGGAGTGGCAGAATCCAAAAAGCAAGAAAAACAAAAACAAATCTTAGATGCAAAAGGCAAAACAGAAAACTTAGCTTTAGGAGAGCAGGAATCAGACTGGTGTCCAAGAGTCCACAGAGAAATCACCCGCAGGGCAGAAAGGGCGTAGGCTGCCTTAAATACAGTCAGTGACTCCACTCAGCCAATCGTCTTCATTAGTCCCAGGTGCCTGATAATCAGGCTCACTACCTTCCTTCACTAGAATAGGGAGTTCACCAGGCCTCAGTGACGGAGGGGAAAATGAACTCACAACAGGAATGCTTCAGATCATCACCATGTCCTATATCCTCTTCCGACAGCGCGGACAGCGGGATCGCCTTGGACTTGGGGATGTCAGCCATGTGAGTGGATCATGATATGTCCTGCACCAGGAGGCTCAGGTGGGCACTACAATGTGAGCCGGGCTGGTATAGTATCTTTATAGAATCTTTCTTTCCCTTTTTCCTTGTCTTTCTTTCTTTCTCTCTCTGTTCTTTCTTTCTTTCGCTTTCTGTTCTTTCTTTCCCCTCTTTCTTTCTTCTCCCTCTCTGTTCTTTATTTTCCCTTTCTTTCTTTTTTCTCTTTTTGTTCTTTCTTTCAACTCTTTCATTCTCTTTCTTTCCTTCTCTCTTTGTTCCTTCTTCCCCTCTTTCTTTCTCTTTCCCTCTCTGTTCTTTCTTTCTTTCTTTCTTTCCCCTTTCTTTCTTTTTTCTCTCTGTTCTTTCTTTCCCCTCTTTCTTTCTTTCTTTCTTTCTTTCTCTCTGTTCTTTCTTTCTCTCTCCCTCTCTGTTCTTTCTTTCTTTCCCCTCTTTCTTTTTTACTCTCTCTGTTCTTTTTTCTGTCCTCTTTCTTTCTCTCTGTTCTTTCTTCCTTTCTCTCTGTTTCTCTCTTTCTTTATTCTTTCATTCTTTCTCTCTGTTCTTTCTTTCCCTCTCCTTTCTTTCTCTCTCTTTTTTCTTTTTTCTCTCTCTCTCTGTTCTTTCTTTGTTTTCCTCAGTACCAGTCAGTGAGCCCAACGTACCAGCCACTGTGCCCTCAGTACCAGTCAGTGTGATCAGCAGTGCAAAATGGGTGTGGTTGGGGCATGGACATGGGTGTGTCTAGTTGTGAAATGGGTGTGGTCGGGCGGCTGGTAACCAATCATCATAGTGGAAGTCATCTGTTTCCATCAACTTTGTTATATGTGGGCACCTCTAGTAAGGTGGGCACGAGATGGCGGGTCTTGTCACCTCTGCCTCACACATAAGTTACTATGAGGTGTACTTTATTCCTTCCACATTTCTTTCTTGGCCTACTGAGAGAAATGTTTTGACCAGTTGAAAGTTATACAACCTGAGGATTGTGCATGTGTGCGCTGCCTGCATATATATATATATATTTACTTACTCCGACCCCTATATAAACCCTGCCCCTCCGACCGCCGTCCACTTTCCCATGCTCCTGTTCCAATCATGGGGTCTTTTTTGGTCCTCCACATGCTGAACATCTGGGACATGACTAACATTGCGCAATGTGCGCTTGTTCGTCGCCAGATGCAGCGTCGTGTCCAGTGTGTGAGGAGAAGGCGACTTGTCTGTAGCGTTAATGCCTCTGCTGACATATTGGGCACAGCCTGTGACGAGGAGTGTCTCTTCCTGTGTATCCGGTCACAGGCTGCACGTCGGAGGCTGCTTGTTCTATCTGGGAAAGTTCATGAAGCAGAAGCCTCTGTGTGACTCATGTGAAGTAACTTGTCTGACAGGTCATGGGTCCTGGTCAGCAGGTGATTGCAGACTATTAGCTGGTTTCTATGTTAGGTACAGGTGAGTCAGGACTAGATGTTGGGTGGAAGCCTTCCAGTATTTGTAAGGCCTCGTGCACATGCTGAGTATTTGGTGCGTTTTTACCTCAGTATTTATAAGGCCTCATGCACACGCTGAGTATTTGGTGAGTTTTTACCTCAGTATTTACAAGGCCTCGTGCACACGCTGAGTATTTGGTGAGCTTTTCACTCAGTATTTGTAAGGCCTCATGGGCACTCTGAGCATTTGGTGTTTTTACCTCAGTATTTGTGAGGCCTCATGCACACATTGCGTATTTGCAGAGGTTTTCTTACCTCAGTATTTAACCCCTTCCCGCCCTTGACGCACCGTATGCGTCATGAAAACTAGTGACTTCCTGACCCCGTCACATGACCGGGGGGCCCACAGAGTCTGAACAGCCCGGGGCCCTGGCTACACTTAATCTGCCCCTGCATGAAAAAACAATCTCAGAATCAATTAGATATGTTGAAACATTCTATAGTTATTACCAAATAAAGTGACAGTGGTCAGATTTAAAAAATTTGGCCCGATCACTAAGTGGTTAAATCCCATCAAGGACAACATCTGCAAGAAGTTTATATGTTCTCCCCTTGTTCGCATGGGTTTCCTACGGAATTTAGATTGTGAGCAACATTGAGGACAATGATGATAATGTCTGTAAAGCAATCTCTTGCGAGCAGTAATTCTGTTTAGATGCTATTGTTGCTCTTGACTGCAGCATTTAAGGGGGTTAAACAGCTGCATTATAAGATAGCTCCAAATGCTGCATTCACAAGCAAGTGCTGGCTGTATAAAGGTGTGTTTCCATGTTTCCAAGGTCAGGAATCATTCAGGAATTGCTGCGGATTGAACGCTGCGTCCTGCCGCAGCGTTTAATCCGCAGTGGCCAGATGTTCCTGCGTAGTGGAGGGGATTTTATCCCGTCTCCACTATGCGTCCGATTACGTGGGTAACACACCCACTAAACCGGACATGCGGCGCATCTTTTTAGACCGCAGAATGCCGGTTTACCTTGCGGAGGTGCTCAGTCTCCGCACTGCCTACTCTATGGCTACCCTGCGGCGATTCCGGATGTGTTCACTGAGCACATCCGGAATCACAGCGCGGCCAGAAGGAGGCAGGGCTTTGGGCAGAGCGGGGTTTCCGCTCCATCCAAAGCACAGACAATCTGGTACGTGGAAATGTACCCTAATACAGCCAATTCTCACTCTGTATGGAGAGCCAACTCCATACAACTCCTGTGTCCTTCTGCCATGTATACACAATCAATGTTGCTGACAGATTAATGTAAGGGAAATTTTCATATCACCTCTATAAAATTTTGGGTATAAATACATCATAAGATCTTTGTATGGATCAATGTGTATATAGTTTACTAAACTAAATAACACCAATGTTATTTATCTGTCTTGACACTAGTCCACATTTTCCATTTATGAGCCTTGTCGGGCTCTGATACTTGAACGTTGGTACTCAAAATCCCACATAATATTCCATGTGTGGTCTTAATAGGAACTTGTATAGAAGTAAAATTGTGTTGTCATCATCTGCATGTATGCCTATTTATATGCATCCCATGATCTTATTTGCTTTGGCAGCTGCTGCCTGGCATTGGTTTCTACAGCTCAGCTTTCCCTCTTCTTATATGACCAAGTCTTTTTCCATGTCAGTAATATACAGTGATTTCCAATTTAATATGCAATGATGACACTTATTTTCTTTTCCTTTCCAAATACATAACCTTTTATCGGCGTTGAATCTAATTTGCCATTTTTCAATACAAACTTTAACCGTAACCAATTCCATTTGTAACATTATAATGTCTTTGTCTGTGTTTATTACTTTACACATTTTTGTAATTGGGCTTTGGTGGGATTGCTATGAGTATCAATTAATGAAAGGGCAGAAATAACATGGGAGAGTGGGACCATAATGCCCTGTAGTATTGGGGATGAGAGTACCCATTCTACATAGTACTGTGTAACATATACATTCTCTTATATTTTGTAATGCAATAATAATAACATAATTACTGTATTAATATTTTGTGAGATTTTCACTGTTGCAACGTATTTCCCATTATTATTTTATTGTGTCGCTTGAAAATTTGACCAATTATATAGTTATGCAAAAGGTTTTAGGCAGGTGTAGCAGAATTGCTGCCAAATAAGATACTGTAATTAAAAATAAAAGATTGAAAAGTATTTTTTTTTATCAATTAACAAAATGTAGGTTGTTTCAAACATCTTGGATCTTCTGTGGATGTAGGTTGAAGGAAATCCTTCTGTCTCCTCATGCATCCCCAGACAGACTGTATGATGCTGAGATCAGGGCTCTGTGAGGGCCAAATCTTCACTTCCAGAACTCCTTGTTCTTCTTTATGCTAAACATAGTTCTTATTAACATTAGTTGTATGTTTGGGGGTCAAATTCCTGCGCAGAATAAATTTGACACTAATCAGACATCTTCCCTGATAGGATTAATAATGTCTTCAATACTGAAAAATACAAGCAGTTACATATCCATCATGCAATAGCATAAAGGAGGCATCTGATTGGCTCCAAGTTTATTAGGCATCACAACAATGACCCAAACAATGTTATTAAGAACTATCTTAATTGTAAAGAACAAGCAATCTTGGAAGGGAT
The DNA here is from genome assembly GCF_039654945.1 of Dendrobates tinctorius. Taxonomy (NCBI): domain Eukaryota; kingdom Metazoa; phylum Chordata; class Amphibia; order Anura; family Dendrobatidae; genus Dendrobates; species Dendrobates tinctorius. The sequence continues at coordinate 68,839,133 of NW_027361690.1, read as the reverse complement.
GAAATGCCCACCACAGAGCCCTAATCTCAACATCATCGAGTCTATCAGCATTACGCAATCTAAATCTACAGAAGATCTGTGGTTAGTTCTCCAAGATGTTTGGAACAACCTCCCTCCCTGACAAGCTCCTTCAAAAACTGTGTGCCAGTGTATGTAGATGAATTGGTGCTTTGATGCTGTTTTGAAGATAAAGGCGGTCATATCAAATATTGGTTTCATTTATAACTCTCTTTTATTTTCTTTCTTTTTGCATTTTGTTAATTGATAAAAATAAATTATTAGTTGTATTTTTAAAGCATTAGTACTAACAGCATTTTTTAACACCTATCTAAAAACCTTTGTCTGTTACTGTGGATTGTCTAAGTAGGGTAGGAATTATTTGATTTCTTAGTTTTAGTAAATATTCTCAGCTGTTCGCTTAAAGATTATAAGACAAGTTAATAATATATAACTATCTCTCCTAGTACAACAGCTATTTTAGAATATGGACAAGCCTTTGCCCTTACTGTAGTAATTCATTGTCCCGTCTTTTTATTGATGGTTAATGAAAACATGCTTCAGCTTTTCAGATGTTGGCTTTATGTAGCATTAAAAAAAAGCTTTGAACTACAACAATCTACAAACTAGAAGTAGATTAGACATTATAAAGTCAAATTCTGTATTGCCAGGCACTGCAATGAATTATATGTCTCTTTGAAGGATGAACCAGTGGTTGTCCTTGACATATATTTTACATAAAGTCACAACGATATCCCAGCTGGTTATTGCCAGTGGTGCGCTCAGTCTTTATGTATATTTTGTTTCATTCACCTCTCTCTGCCTTTTCTTAGAGAAAGATTTACTTTATAAACTTGATTCAACAGATTTTAATTAGAAGGGATACGATAGAAGCTTTACTGTCATGCAACAAATACTGATACCCACATTTTGTTTTCGCTTTCAAATTTAGTCAGTTAACATCTTTGATTCTCAAGGACTGCAAATGTTTTGTCTCACCAAATTCATACAGTTTTAAATTTTATCTACATCATTGTTAAAATCCTTGTTTTTTTGCAAGATTTTAAGTTTTAGTGCCCATTAACTTGTTACTATGGAAATCATTAATGTCACCACCAGGTTTTCCCAGTATAAAGTATGGCCACCACCTTTAGTAAGCTGTATGTGAGTGTAACAACCCTGCTGGCATTGCTGCATGGCCTCCCATTCCCCACTCACCAACTTGCTCACTGCTCCAGGCCTTGCTGTGATTTCTGTATACTGCCAGCTCTATGCTCTGTCCCTCTTATCTCCTGTCTGCTGTGTTCATGTTTCCTGACTGTGTGTATAGGAGGGTGGGGCCGGAACTCTCTGCTTCCTATGGAGTCAGGGTGCACCTGTCTAATGTGTCCCTGAACAATTACCTAGAGCCCTCTACTATATAGGTCTGCCCCACCCACCGGATAATTGCCTGTGCAATGTCTCAACTCAGTTAGTATCTTGCTACTGAGCCTGCCAGGTCCTGTCCTGTGTATCTCCTCCTTCTCTGGAGGATTATTCCTAGCCTTGCTTAGCATTCTTTGTCTGCCCGACAGGAGGCAGAATATCCTGGCATCTGTGTCTCCATCCTAGCTTTGTCTTATACCTAACCTTCCGCCCTCCAGGAGGCAGCATTTCCTGGACCCTGTACCTTGTCTCGTGTTGTCTCCCTGTCTGACTTCAGTCCTACCCCTGCCTCCTTGTCTTTGGCTTCTCTCCCTGCTGTGTCTTTCCTTGTGTCCTCCCTGTCTGTGCTCTGCACCCTTGCAGCTCTGTCTGCTCTGCACCCATGCAGCTCTGCCTGCTCTGTACCCGTGCAGCTCTGCCTGCTCCACACTCTTGTGGCTCCATTCGTGCTCCGCTCTCTTGCGACTCTGCCTGCTCTGTAGGCTCTGCCTGTTCTCAGCACTCTTACGGTTCCTGCTTGGTTCTACTGCTGTGTAGAACCTCTTGCCTACTCCACACTCCTGTGGCTCCACCTACTCCACACTCCTGCTGCTCCGCCTACTCCACACTCCTGTGGCTCCGCCTACTCCATACTCCTGCGGCTCTGCCTACTCCGCACTCATGCGGCTCTGCCTACTCCGCACTCCTGCGGCTCTGCCTATTTCGCACTCCTGCGGCTCTGCTCCTAACCTGCTTTGTCATACTCCACTCCTTCCTGTCAATATCCGTACCTGCGCCTCATGTGTGAACAGGACCCTACCTGTTCCTTCGTACACCACGCCTGCCTGCCCTGTGTCTCAAGCCGTGTCTGCCTGTCCTGTGTGTCGTCCGTGCCAGCCTGCCCTGTGTCTCGTCTGTGCCAGCCTGCCCTGTGTCTCATCCATGCCAGCCTGCCCTGTGTCTCCAAGCCATGCCTGCCTGCCAGTGCATCAAGTCGTGCCTGCTTGCCCTGTGTCTCAACCGTGCCTGCTTGCCCTGTGTCTCAGACATGCCTGCTTGCCCTGTGTCTCAGCTGTGTCTGCTTGCCCTGCGTCTCAGCCATGCCTGCTTGCCATGTCTCAGCCGTGCCTGCTTGCCCTGTGTCTCAGCTGTGTCTGCTTGCCCTGTGTCTCAGCCGTGCCTGCTTGCCCTGTGTCTCAGCCGTGCCTACTTGCCCTGTGTCTCAGCCATGCCTGCTTGCCCTGTGTCTCAGCCGTGCCTGCTTGCCCTGTGTCTCAGCCATGCCTGCTTGCCCTGTGTCTCAGCCGTGCCTGCTTGCTGTGTCTCAGCCGTGCCTGCTTGCCCTGTGTCTCAGCTGTGCCTACTTTTCCTGTGTCTCAGCCGTGCCTGCTTGCCCTGTGTCTCAGCTGTGCCTACTTTCCCCGTGTCTCAGCCATGCCTGCTTGCCCTGTGTCTCAGCCGTGCCTGCTTGCCGTGTCTCAGCCGTGCCTGCTTGCCCTGTGTCTCAGCTGTGTCTGCTTGCCCTGTGTCTCAGCCGTGCCTGCTTGCCCTGTGTCTCAGCCATGCCTACTTGCCCTGTGTCTCAGCCATGCCTGCTTGCCCTGTGTCTCAGTCGTGCCTGCTTGCCCTGTGTCTCAGCCGTGCCTGCTTGCCCTGTGTCTCAGCCGTGCCTGCTTGCCGTGTCTCAGCCGTGCCTGCTTGCCCTGTGTCTCAGCTGTGCCTACTTTCCCTGTGTCTCAGCCGTGCCTGCTTGCCCTGTGTCTCAGCTGTGCCTACTTTCCCTGTGTCTCAGCCATGCCTGCTTGCCCTGTGTCTCAGCCGTGCCTGCTTGCCGTGTCTCAGCCGTGCCTGCTTGCCGTGTCTCAGCCGTGCCTGCTTGCCTTGTGTCTCAGCTGTGTCTGCTTGCCCTGTGTCTCAGCCGTACCTGCTTGCCCTGTGTCTCAGCCGTGCCTGCTTGCCCTGTGTCTCAGCCATGCCTGCTTGCCCTGTGTCTCAGCCGTGCCTGCTTGCCCTGTGTCTCAGCCGTGCCTGCTTGCCCTGTGTCTCAGCCGTGCCTGCTTGCCGTGTCTCAGCCGTGCCTGCTTGCCCTGTGTCTCAGCTGTGCCTACTTTCCCTGTGTCTCAGCCGTGCCTGCTTGCCCTGTGTCTCAGCTGTGCCTACTTTCCCTGTGTCTCAGCCGTGCCTGCTTGCCCTGTGTCTCAGCTGTGCCTACTTTCCCTGTGTCTCAGCCGTGCCTGCTTGCCCTGTGTCTCAGCCGTGCCTGCTTGCCGTGTCTCAGCCGTGCCTGCTTGCCCTGTGTCTCAGCTGTGCCTGCTTGCCCTGTGTCTCAGCTGTGCCTGCTTGCCCTGTGTCTCAGCCTGCCTGTCACTCGCACCTGACCAGGTGTCCTGTCCCCAAGTGGGATCAGCAGTCACAGCCAAACACCACCCTGGAGTGGCACCTGGCAGCTGCCTGCCGCACAACCCTGACCTCACCATTGGAGGCTCCAGAGAAGACCAAAGCAGCTGTCGTAATCACACCCCTTCCCGGGTAGTCTGGTCTGTGGCACAGTGGGGCCACAACCCCCCGGCTCACGCCAATCAGCCAAGGCGTGAGCGTGACAGTGAGACACCAATCCCCTCTGCAGAGCACAACAATATATACTGTATTTTATTATATCCATATACAGTGCAGTCTCTGTTCTTGATCTGGCACCTCCACTATCCTCGGCAGTTGCTATCTTCTTACTCTCTTCATGTGGATGACGCATCCACACAGTGTCCTCCTTCATGCTCCTGCGCAGACACAATTCTATCAGCCCTGCTGAGGAAATATCAAAGTGCTGTTGTGCGCATGTGCCGGCTTTACTTCCTGGTTATTGGCACTATTTGTCATTTCCTGGCACACATGCACTACAGTACTTTGCTCTGCTGTTCTGCTGTTACTAGAATGCTGTAAAACTGGCCTTAAAGGTGGAGTCGTACTTTATATGGTAAAAACCTGCTGAAAGGCTCACTTTAAATTATCAAGATCTGAGTTTTCACCAATCCCAGTTCTTAGATGTAAGACCTGCAGGAAAGGGGCTCTTCTTATAATTAATACATACTACAGTATATGTTATTCTGTGGGAAGTGTTTAATACAAATAGAACCCTGAGGATCAGGAGTGGGCAATTCATTTTCCCAATGGGCCACATCAAAGTCCATGACTGTTGTCAAGGGTCAAACCAACTATCCAAACTTAGTTTTTCTCACTATTATAGCTTTATATAAATTTTTAACACTTAAATCTTGAGCAGAATTAAGTCTGGTGACTCGTTACTACTGTTAATAAATGTAAAGTGTTCTTCCCTGTAGAAGCTAATAAAAAAACATAATTTAATACTTTTTAGAAAGGTTATATAAAGCAGCAAATTATTCTGCTCCTTTTATTCAGCTGCCTTTATACGTTAATTAACAGCTGACAACACAATATGATGTCCCCACACTCTCCACATTCCCCAACCCGGACGTGGGCTGGATATACTGTATCCTCCTTTTGAATTGTACTCCCCACACATAGTATGATGTCCCCACATAGTATATATTTATTTTACTCACGTATATAGCGCCATTAATCCCACCGCGCTTTAAAGACATTATTGTCATTGTCCCCATTTGGGCTCACAATCTAAATACTCTATCAGTTTGTCTTTGGATTGTGAGAGGAAACTGGAGAACCCAGAGGAAATCCACGCAAACATGGGGAGAACATAAAAACTCTGGCAAATGTTGTCTTGGTGGAATTTGAACCCAGGATACCAGCACTACAAGGCTATAGTGCTAACCAATGAGCTATTGATTATGGTGTCCCCACACAGCTCCCCACATAGTATTATGCATCTACACAACCCCTCAGACAGTATTATGTCCCCACAAACTCTCTCAAACTGTATAATATACTCACACACAGTATGATGTATCAACAAAGCCCCCCACACTGTATGAAGATGCCAGACAATATAAGATACACAGAGAGCTTCAATACAGTATATGCTCAAACAGCCCCCCTACACAGTATGTCCCCACAAAGCTCCCCTAGATTGTCCCCACATTGTCTGATGTTGCCATATAGAATTCAGAAGCAGTATAATATCCCCACAGCACCCCCTACACAATATGCCTCCACAAAGCCCCAACAAAGTATGATGTCCCCACACAGTATGATGTCCCCACAGAGCCCTCCACATAGTATGATGTCCTAACAGAGCCCCCATCCATTATAATATACCCACAAAGCCCCCTGCACAGTATGTCCCCACAAAGCTGCCTACAGAGTATGATGTTCCCACACAGTATGATGTCCCCAAAGAGGCCCCCACAATGGATTTCCCAACACAGTATGGTGTCTCTCACACAGTATGTCATCACAGAACCCCTTCACCCATGATGATGTCACCCAACCCCTTACATAGTAAAATATCCACAGACAGCTCCCCATGCAGAATGATGGCCCCACACATGCAAATTAGGGCGCAGTTTTATGTCCCTACACATACCCTTTAAGGCACAGCATGATGTCCCTAAACATCCCCTTAGGGCACAACATGATGTCCCTACATATACCCCTTAGGGTCATTGCTTGGAAGAAGCCATAGCGAAACGCTTGTCAGATGCTTAAGGCATTGCATCTAGAGCTGTGAGCATCCCATAATTTACTATCTATTTAGTGAACTATTTGGGGACTAGTTTGGTGATACATTTGTAATATATGTGCTTGCTTGGAGACTCTCTACTGGAATTAACGCCTTATACTACATTGCACGTTAAATAAAAAAACTGTTATAAGCTATTATTTATTATTTCCTCTCACCTCAAAGTGTATTGCCAGTCATCCTCTCAACAATCACACACTAAATTACCACTTTGTACTTACTTCCTTTTTTTTACATATGAATCAACATCACAGTTATTGTAGTCATCATCACCTTAACCTAATGGTAATTAGTATTACTATTATCCTATTTTTATTGCTGTGATATTTTAGATATGAACGATTTACCTGATGTATTCCTTGCATCTCATCTTCTTTGGAACATTTTTTAGATGTAATCGGCCACTTTTTATGTATTTGTACTATCTTTTTACTACACTGTTATTCATTTAAAAATATATATATATATATTTTATACTTTGTATGCAGTTATTTTGTAGAAAATAGGGGGGAAGCCAGCACTGCTTAAGGTTAGAACGCATAAATTGGAGTGCATATGCACATAATGTCTAGCTGTATTCAAAAATGAGATATTTAGCAAAAAAATTGATCAATTCAATTGAGCCACGGGGTGGCTCAATTGAATTGATCAATTGTTTTGCTAAATATCTCATTTTTGAATACAGCTAGACATTATGTGCATATGCACTCCAATTTATGCGTTCTAACCTTAAGCAGTGCTGGCTTCCCCCCCTATTTTCTAGTTATTTTGTAGGTCTTGTGTATATGGATAGTGTAGTGCTGCCTTCATTTCATGCATCTGGTTTACATGCACAGACTTGGTGCAAGTCACTAAACTTAGCAAGTCCCAAGGTTTATGTTACTTGTCTTCTACATTAGAGGTTTGGCCTTCACTGCAGAGGCCCAAGGTTGCTTCCATGGAGAAGTTGCAGGTGTCTTCTGAGGGTGATAGAGTACAGTAGCCAGCTAGCCTGTTCAGTACCAGAGAAGCAGGGACAATGACAAAATTGTATATCAGAGACACAGTCAAGGGATACATGGGTTCAAGTCCATAGGGGCAAGCACATATATGATATATGATGAAGAAGAGAAAATTCAGATCGGATTTCAAAAGATTAAACAGAGGAATCAATATAAAGAAGAACACTTTGGGTCAATTCAAGAATAAGCAGGAGCAGTGCTAAAGCAATTACTGGTAAAGTCAGGCTAGAAATAGGATACTTAAATAGCTCTCTCAGCATTGGTTCTCTGAAGGACCTTCATTGACATCATCATAAGCTTTATTATACCTAGCTGGGTGGCGTTAACTTTGCCAAACAATTATATCACATTCTGCATCTGCTATAGAATATATAGAACCAGTGAACCGGTGCCTTCATACTATTCATTCAAATCTACAAGCTACGATACATTATGCTGTTCTCCAAAATAGCCCTATGCAACGTAAGTCACTTTTGGGGCATAAGTTGAATTTGCTTGTTAAAGTCAGATGTTAGTCCTAAATTTCTTTTCCTTTATATTTAAGTTTAAATTATCCATTGCAATAAAATAAAAAAATAATTATGAGTTTTACATTGTCCAATACAATATTTGCTTAGCTGTTCACTTGCGTTTGTTGAGCTGATTTATTTACAATGACTACCAATCTTTGCATTTTCCTCGACTTCACTTTTCGCCAATATCCACATTGCCACCAGACATTGAAATGAATTAAAGCGGAGAACCGAGACTAAACGCGATCATCTAAAATGCTGAAAATGTAAATGAAAAATGTTTTAATAGATTTGTGTTGGCCATGAAAACAGATTGGAAAATTAACATTTTAGGTCACAATGCATACCCGAAAAGTAAAAATGCAGGAACTTGCTCAGAATAAACAGGATAGCAGTAATTTGGAGTTACACTATAATTGTATTTATTTAATCATGTGGAGCCCATGCAAATCTGCTTTGTTAATTAAAGTCTGAAATGAGAAGGCAGCAAAATGAATTACATCCAGAAAACACTGAAAAAAAATACATGAATACTATTCTTTTCCATTAAGCTCCTTTTAAGTTAATTGTAATAACTTCTCTGTGATCGTTTACATACTGATTTTCAACGTGGTGACCATTTCTAGGCTTTTTCTGTCTCTTTTTTTTACCTTGTTTCATATCATGTGAGATGTTAAGGGTTAAAAAGTGTATGCCAAAAGGATACCATCCATCAGTAGTCTATCGACCATCTATCAATGATAGGCTCTGATGCTGAAGACCAGTTAAAAATTTTTGAAGGGATGGTGTAGGATTGTGCTGAATTTTGTACAGGTATTATGAAAAAATTGTATAATATGACCCCTGAGATTTGATTTATATAAAAGTGATAGATCGAAGCCAGAGCAGAACCCACACTTTATACAGGTGCTGGCTGTGTCATACAGCCTGCAACTTCCTCCAGCAGAAGCCACTGGAGTTCTGATTCCTGTTGTTTAACCGTTTAGGATCACCGTTGACTTCTGACAGCAGCTTTTAAATGGTTGTGATCTTCTAGTGTTCCCAATTTGGCACCCATCAGCTTCACGTGACTCAATCAAAGACTAGAGTTTGGCTGCTATGGAAGCAAGGGACCTGCTTTAGGCCATCATCTTATACTTTCATGTAGCTTAGCAAGTTAGCATCATAGTAGATCATTCAATTTCATGTATATTGCAATACTGTAAAACTGTAGCACTGCAGTATTGTGGCATATGGAGCAAGCGATCAAATGATCAGATTCAATTTCATGTCCCTTATGAGTCTACAAATTATGTAAAAAAATATGTAAAAAGTAGCTAAAAATTAAGTATAAGAAAAAATACAACATAACACATTAAATCATTATTTTAATAACAAAAACTTGATTCCAGCTCACCAAGTTGCTCTATGCTCATCCACCTGGGGCACAGACACCGGCCTCGCCCTGGCCTCACATCAAGGATAATAGAAAAAATTGGAGTCTGGCTCAACAGGACTGGATTTTTCTTTTGTTTTTATTTTTCAAAAGAAAATATAGTGCAAGCAAAAGAAAATTTTCATGGTCGACATGACCCAGTCGACGCATTTCGAATGCACTAAGCGTTATAGCTATGTGTTGAATGGACTGCTTTAACGCAGTGTGACCCTAGCCTAAGACTGCTTAGTGCAGTCAAAAAGCGTCGACTGGGTCATGTCGACCAAGAAAATTTTCTTTTGTGCGCACTATATTTTCTTTTGAAAAATAAAAAAAGAAAAATCCAGTCCTGTTGAGCCAGACTCCATTTTTTTCTAAAATCATTATTTTACCAATGCTAAAATAAAGAAAATTTAAAACATAAAATCTAACCCATACCATAAACACTGTAAATAAAAGCAAAATCGAAATACAAAAATTGTCATTTTTCAAACACCACACTTCTCTAAAAATGCAATGAAAACCTATGAAAATGTCCCATGTACTCCATAAAGGTATCAATAAAAATAACAGTTCACCTACCAAAAACAAACTCGTACTCAGCGTCAACAATAGAAAGATGAAATAGTTATGAGTTTCAGGAAAAGGCAATACAAAACACTTGGTTTTGTTTGTTATTTTTTTTTAAATAAAATAAATAAATAGAATAAAAATATCGAGATTTTGCATCGTCACAATTATAGTGACCTGTCGAATCATGTTTTCAGGTAATTTTTACAGCGCAATGACCACTGTAAAAACAAAACCCAAAAAGCCGTGGTGAAATTGCATTTTTTTCACCATTTCATCCCCATTTGAAACTTTTTTTCTACTTTTCAGTCCTGCAAAAATATGCGCCCAGATGGCAATGCAGACAGAAGAATGAAAAATTGGGCCTCTTGGAAGAAGGGAGGGAAAAAAACTAAATGCAAAAATGAAAAATGGCTGCAGTTCACACAATCGAAGAAAAAACTGTAATAAAGGTTTCCCCTCTATGATCCAGAGAGGAGAGACACCAAGTAAGTGCATCTTGTCATGGGTAATTTTTCCCCTGCAGCTCTACCACAGGAGAAATTAATCTTTATACAATATACATTAAAATCAGTACATTTTTCTGTGTTTGAAAACTAAACAACCCCTTTAAAGGGAATCTGTCACCTCATTTTTCCAATATGAGATGCGGCCACCGCCATCATCTACAGCATTCTGCAATTCTGTAGATAAGCCCCCGATGTAACCTGAAATATAAGAAAAATGAGCTAGTTTATACTCACCCCGGGGTCCGGTCCAGTCCGAAGGGTGTCGCGGTCCGGCGCCTCCCATCTTCTAGCGATGACGTCCTCCTCCTTACTTCTGTCGCTGCTCCTGCGCAGGCGTAGCATATCTACCCTATTGAGGGCAGAGCAGAGTACTGCAGTGCACAGGCATTGGGAAAGGTCAGAGAGGTCCGGCGCCTGCGCAATGCAGTACTTTACTCTGCCCGGAGGCGCCGGACCGGACCGCGACACCCATCGGACCGGACCCCCGGGTGAGTATAATCTAACTCGTTTTTCTTATCTTTCAGGTTACATATGGGGCTTATCTACAGCATTGCAGAATGCTGTAGATAAGCTCCTGGTGGTGGTTGCCGCATCTCATAGGCCAAAAATGAGGTAACAGATTCCCTTTAAAGGGAATCTGTCTGCAGGTTTTTGCTAATTCATCTTAGGCAAAGAGACCCTGAATCCAATGAAGTATCATTTAGGCTACTGGGTGCAGCAGTTGTGACACAATCAAAACTTTTCTATGTAGAATGCAGCAGAGCTGAGAAAGCTAACACTGCCCATAACAGGCTTTGTATGTACATTGTCTGTTGACAGGAAGCTGCTTATCACATGAGGGGGTGGAGTCGGAATATCAGTTGCTTGCACATCAGACTGGCAATGATAATCTCTTAGTGTTAAAACCTTCACTGTAAGCAAACAACAGCACACAGCTTCATAAGTGACACATCATTGAATTCAGTGTTTTAACCACTACCTCCTGCTGTCCTCAGATTACGTAGCACAAGCCTGCTAACAGATTCCCTTTAAGTTGAGATTTGGCTCATTATATCAATGACAAAAAATACAGGAAGAAAAAGGGGACCCAGAGCGAAATCAAAATTTTTGCCCCCACTTCTGATTTTAAGTCTTGCCTCTTGTCTATACTCCTTATAAAAGGCCCCTAAAGCGCATCTTAATCTGTTAGCAGAGAAAAGGTTTAAAAGTTTGTTTTATCATCGTTGAAACCAAGGATTCATAGAAGTTACATTTATAGCAGCTTTGAAACTGTGATCGAGCTTTCAGACCTAAAACAATTTGCAATGAAGCTCGGCAGGATGTTCCTATGGAGGAGGAATCAGCACATTCCCTATGACACAATATTCAATTTTCAGGTACAATTTCTTAGCAATGTGTTCTGCCTTTAAGGGTTTGTTTACTTGATACGTGATCCACATGACAAAATTGTTACCTGGAAGACTGCCCGTCTATAGTTAAATTCCCCAGTATTGGTATTCTGCACACAACAGTGGAGGGCGGCAATGTCGGCAGCCTGTGATTATGACATATCTGTATAGGGTAACGACGAGAGACAATACGCTGACGCTGCACAGTAAATTGAGTTTTGCTTCATGTTTCACAGTAAAGGTACTTGCGTTTCAGTTATAGAAAATCGATCTGGTCTATAGCAGCAGAAACAAATTGCTACATTTGTCCTGATCTGTCCTGCAGGCAGTTAGGTGAGAAAAGTGACGCTTTACATTGTGCTCTTTCTTTTTACTATTAGTGTGTTTTTCTATCATAATGTTAATTTATTGCAGTAGATTATTTTATTTTTCTGCCAGCTTAGCGCGGTGATGGGTGACACAATGAGTCATCACTATTGGCGCTTGGCAAACAATTTATTTAATTTTCTGCATTGTTTTTCTTGAACAAACCATAATTGCTTGTAATAATGCTCAATGCACATTAGGCAGACATTCAGATAGGAGATCTCTGTGATAAATATTTAGCCAAATGCCTTCCATAAAGTTTCAACAAGGAAAATTTGTCACTCATTGCCCTGAGCTCATTTTCACTGTCAGAAAAAAATCAAATCAAATTGGCCCAAGGTTAGTAAGTTTCGGGCCGTATCTTTTTACATCAGTGTTATCATTAAGTTTATATGTACACTAAAATAATATACAATGCAGTGAAGCTCGGTTGAGCCTTTTATGACCAGACAATTGTAATTTTTATGTTTGTTTTATGTTACCCTTCTGTCTTTTCTGAAATCTAATTTGTTTTGAAAAATAGAACCCTGCTTTATGCTGGAGGGAACCATACGCTCTTGATCAGTTATTCTTACAGGTGTCCATATACACAACTGTATTTACATTTTCATCAAACATATTGGACCCACTATTCGTGTACTCACAGCCACACACCAAACACTGACTTTTGGGTTATGATGTGTCTGCTGATGCAGTTCAAGTAAATTCTCTATGTGCAAGTACCTATGGTTCGCTTGGTTAGATGGAACCATGCATCATCAAACTTCAGGTGTTGCAAAGGTCTAAATGGCCACCTACGATCTTATCCAGTAGCCAAATGTAATATACTACATACTTCTGCTCATTCTCCTCTTTTAACCATTGCTTAACTGAAATTCATTATGGCTTCAGTTTAACCCATTTCAGTACATGTTGACATGTAGTTCTGCTGACTGGGACTTGGTATCATTTCTGGTCTTCTCCTTGATGTCTGCAGCAACAATGGTTGATCGATCACATAGTTGTCTAATTTTTTGGCACTGGCCATGAATTCTGTGTTATGTCACTTCTACACCAAACCAGCCTAAGCTGTGTGCCCATGATGAGCTTTTGGTGCCTTTCTGATGCTGCATATTTTTACTGTGTCAAAGAGGCAGCATTTTACAGTTGCAGCAAAGTGGATGGGATTTATAGGAATTCTATATTTATATATACCTAGCTGTGGAGCCCAGCGCTGCCCGGGCATAATAACTAACTACAGTTAGTTATAACAAATTGTAACAACTATATTTATATACATATAAAGCTGAGTGCATAGCCCCGCCCTCGCCACATAGCCACATTCACTATAATATCCCACATCATCCCGTCAGCCAGAGCTACCGGATTACTAACCCTAATATCCCACATTGTTCCGTCAGCCAGAGCCATCGGAATACTAATCCTAATATCCCACATCATCCTGTCAGCAGAGTCACCGGACTACTAATATCCCACATCATCCTGTCAGCCATAGCCACTGGACAATTACCCCTAATATCCCACATCATCCCATCACAGCCGCCGGACTACTAACCCTAATATCCCACATCATCCCGTCAGCCAGAGCCACCGGACTACTACTCCTAATATCCCACATGATCCTGTCAGCCAGAGCCACCGGACTACTCCCGCTAATATCCCACATCATCCCATCAGCCTGGGGTCAGAACCAGATTGCTGAGTGGAATGGCCCTAACTTCCATACCAGGGATTCCTTTAAAAGAAGCCTGTGGTGAGAATCAGAGCGCTGAGGGATTTACCCTAACTTCCATGCCGGAGATCGCTTTAAGAGAGGCCTGGGGTCTGTACCAAAGCGCAGAGTGGATTTGCCCTCACTTCCATACCAGGGATCCCTTTAAGAGGGGCCTGGGGTCAGAATCAGAGCACAGAGTGGATTTGCCCTCACTTCCTTACCGGGGATCCCTTTAAGAGAGCCTGGGATCAGAACCAGAGCGCTGAGTGGATTTGCCCTGACTTCCATACCAATGATCCTTTTCATAGAATCCTGGGGTCAGATTCAGAGCGCTGAGGGATTTGCCCTAACTTCCATACAGGAGATCCCTTTAAGAAAGCCTGGGGTCAGTACCAGAGCATTTGAAGGCAATTGCCCTGACTTCCATACCAGGGATCCCTTTAAGAGAGCCTGGTGTCAGAACCAAAGCGCTGGATGGATTTGCCCTGACTTCCATACCAATGATCCCTTTAATAAAGGCCTTGGGTCAGAATCAGAGCACTGAGGGATTTGCCCTGACTTCCATACCGGAGATCCCTTTAAGAGTGGCCTGGGGTCAGTACCAAAGCGCTGGATGGGTTTGCCCTTACTTCCATACCAAAGATCCCTTTAAGAGGGAAGATGTGCCTATTGGATGGAGGATGTGTGATGTGTATATAGGCACGGGAGGGGGGGATTCATTTCTGTCGTGCTCTCTGCTCCTTTCTTTGTGCAGACAATGGCTGGGAGCTATATATTCCCAGAGATGCTAGATTTCTCTCACCCTGTCAGTGACTGCTGAGGTGTTTTCTGGAGTGAGAAAACTGTTGCTCATAGCAACCAATCACAGCTCAGCTTCTTTTAAACAGCTCTGGTGAAATGAAAGATGCTTCGTGATTGGTTGGTGATACACACACACATTCATTTTTATATATATAGATTATTTATAGTTTTTTTAAGCAGCATTAACTGACATGTGATGCGTGTTTCAAATCCACAACTTGTCAATTTCTCTTGATGTGACACTGAGTTTCATGTGTAGATTATTCCCCCAGAAGAAAGAACATAGCAGAAACACCCATCAGGCTCCTTGCACAACACCATAACAGAGGTGTTGGTTACACTATTAGTTGTCACTTATCTTTTAGGCTTTACCCCCCACTATTATTTATGTGTTTGTTACATATTCATATCATTATGGCATCTAGCTTTTATGCTCTTGATTTAATCACCCACTTTAGTTTACTATTTTACATAATATAACCAGCCACAATATTTTACTATATTACCTCCAGTTGTACTTTGGTGGCATTTACTGATTGACTCATCTTTTTAAATCTGTATTTCTTGTTTATAGGGGTTGTCCACTACTAAGACAACCCCTTTTCGATCTTAGTTTTTGGCCCCGATAAAATAAAAACACATACTCACCTCCCATGCCGGTGCCTTTCTGGAGGCATCCTGACTTGCTCTCCTAGAGCTCATGTGAAGGTGTTATGTCACGTGAACCCTGCATCCAATCAGCGCTTGTGTCACTGGCCCCACCTTCAGACAAATTGAACATCAACAGGAAGTGGTAGCTGCCGTTGTCCACTCACTTCCTGTTGATTAGTTATATTTCTGAAGGCGGGGACAGTGACGCGAGTACTGATTGGGAGCAGTGCTTATATGACATAACAACCTCACATGAGCCCCAGGAAAGTGAATACTATCAACACTGGAACGCTGCTGGCATTGGAGGTAGCTATAGGTGTTTTTACTTTATCAGGGACAAACACATGGGGAATGTGAAGGGGTTGTCCTAGTAATGAACAACTACTTTAATGCATTTAATAAAGTTATTGTTTATTATATCACTAGCTCTTCTTTCTTAGCCTTCTTTTATACTCAGCATAAGCTGATATGACATGTGTTATTCAAATCTGCATCATGTTAATCTCTCTTGCAGGTACGCTGAGTTCTATGTGTGGATTTTTCCCATAGGCTGGAACTAGACGTAAGGTAAAAAACACATCTGGGTTTCCACTGCAGAAATACGTTGAAAAATGCATGCAATCGCACATGACTGTATCAATAAAGTTTTGTGAAAGTCAAGTACTAGGCAGTATCAAAAACAATGCAGCTTTGTTTAAAGCATGATATACCGACAAGAGGCCAAAAAACTGCAGATTCAAAAACACATGTAAGAAAAACGCCAGTAATTTAATTTGCATAATAGGTGCAGAAATTTAGCAAAAAATCTGCAACATCAAAAATTCACCAAAAGCTCATTGTAGGAACGTAGCTTTACATAAAATGAATTTTGTCATTAAAAAACTATAGCTTGTCCCACAAAAAATCAAACCCTTACATGGCTAAGTTGGTTGAAAAATCAAAAAAAGGTTATGGCTCTTGGAAAAAGGGAACAAAAAATTTGAAAGCCCACAAATGGAAAAGATCCAGGTCCAGATATTGTATTTAAAAAAATTAATAAATACAGTTAAGAAACTTAATATCATCAGTAAAACATAATGTGTTGTCAGTTTCAGAACTGGTTACTCCAGATATCTGCAATATATTCGCGTAGAAATATAACTCCAAAGACAAAGTGAGAGGGAATTTAGATTGTGAGTCTCAATATGGGCAGTGATGATAATGTATGTAAAGTGATATGGAATTGGTAGCGCTATATAAATGAGTAAAATAAATAAATTAACACATTGTAGTAACTGAGAAGCCATAGATACAGCTGATCCCTCGTACGAATAATTTCCAAATAAAAGTATTGGTATTCAAGAGCCATAGCCTGTGCCATAAATAAACATTTGAATTTCCAAGTGGCAGAAGACATCTCAGCCAATGTGCTGAAAGTATGTATTAGTTCTTTGCAGGTGAGCTGAAACATGGAAAATATAGCACAAGCAATGCTCTCTTAAATTAGTTATTTTAGGGATTATATACATTTCTAAAATGAGTCAAACATCACAAGGTCGTCTATCATCCAAATTTACAGCTGAATTTCCCATCATAAAATGTAGTCTCTGAAAGAGACAGCTTACCTGGAATTTACTTCTTACTACTTACATAGTAATGGAATCCTAATAAATCAATATACAATGTTAAGTTTATAGCAGTTCACAATAAAACTCAAAGCAAATGTCTTTCTTTCCACATTGAAGTAAACACATTGATCAAATCAACATCAGATATTAAAGCAATACTAGAGGTTTTTTTTTTTATATACTTTACCAATGGATTAGTGCCACTAATATAAGTTTCCTGCCCCTAGTGTTATACTCCCCTGCCGCAATCTTCTACTGTTATCTGCGCCGCTTTGGTTGTCTTCTGCAGTTTTCGACCTACCAGATCTCTCCAGTGTTTGCTGGGCGAGCCGGAGATCACCTCTCAATGCAAGTCTATTGGAGCTAGAATGAGACTCTCATACACTTACATTGACAGCCTGTGACCATAACTGTTGGCTTCTAGTCAGTCAGAAGTTACAGGCTCAAAATGGCAGCGCAGGCCCAGTTGAGTTCAGGTTTCAGCACGAGGGTGGCACTAGCGGAGGTTCAGTCACCAAGTGTCTTTCGCACATATTTGCATATGCTATGCATCAGCACACTGTAATTAATTAATACATGAATTACACTATTGTTGTGCACGTAAAAAAACATGAGATACATAGTTAACTTATTTTATCAAAAAGAGAAGAATTCATCCAACTGTGACAAGGTGTATGATACCTCATAAATGGACCCTAAATATAGTCCAAAAAACTTTCTGTCATGACTTGTGCATTACAAATGCTATGTTTTAGGCCACATTCACACATTCAGTATTTGGTCAGTATTTTACATCAGTATGTGTAAGTGCGGCGCCCTGAGTCTTAATCGCCACAAAAGGGTTAAATATGTACTGTTTAGTATATGTTTTGTGAGCAATGGGAGTTATGCTTTCTCTGCTAGACACATACACACACAATTTGCCTCATTCCCTCAATTGTCTGAAGCTGCGAGCTTTGCAGACATGCCCTAACTGGGAGGGGGAGGGGCCGACTTGTTCTCAGTGTGAAGAAGGAGGAAGTACGCTTGGACGCCATGATGACATGTGGCTGATCCAGCAGTGAGAGCTAAGAAGCAGGGAACTAGCCCCTAGATCATACATGCTTTCAGAGCTGGGTGGTAAGCTGAGAGACTGCGTGGGATTACACAACCAGCAGAAAAGTGTTTTCCCTCAGAAGTACTGCAATAACCTAGCATCAGTGAAGGACAGTACAAGTGGGAACTTGAGCTGCATCACAAAGGATTCAGACTGCAAGTTGCTGAAGGTGAAATACACAGTGAGCAGAGGCAATACTGGGAAGTTCTAAATTCCAGAAAGCCTTGGTCCCAGAAGGGATAAGAATAGCAGGTGTCATGGTCCAGTCCGGAGTTTATCTTCTGCTGTCTTCACTCCGGACTGGTCATGCGGGGGTTAATCTTCTCAGCCTCATTCTGGAGCTAGCTGGGCTATTTAAATCCCTCACAGCCTGCTGACCAGTGTTAGTGATAGCTCAAGCTTGCAGTTTAGAGCTGCTGACCCTTGTACCCTGGTGATCCTCCTGCCTCTGACTGATATTCATGTGTATGACCCGGACTGATTTCTGACCCCGTCTCTTGGTATTCGTCTCTGCTGTTATGTTCCCTCTCTGGCATCTGACTCCCTGGCTTGTACCCCGACCACGTATTTCGTCTCACGTTTTGGACCCCGTGCTCATGTTCTGGCTTTCTGACTCTCGGCTTTGGTATTTTGACTACGTGTGTTGCTGCTCCTTCTGGTACGTCTGCTCCTGTTAGTTTCTGACTCGGTTCGTCTGACTATTCTCTCTTGTTACCTGTGCTGTTGCTCAGGGTTGCTGCTCTTAGTGTATAACCTCTCTTCCCTCACCAGCTCCCCCTGGTGGAGGTTTCACTACATTATCACTAACCACACATTTAAACGGGATTTTGCATTTTTTTTTTCCTTGGCCATGGATCTGCTGCATAACATGGCAGATCAAGTGTCCAGTTTGACGCAGATGGCGCAGGACTTTTCTGTGAATCATCAGTCCCTTGTCATGTCTCAGACCCTCTTACAGAAAGAACTGACTGAGACTATTAAGACCATGCAGGGAAACACCTCTCATATTGTTTGTCCACCAGGTGACTCTGTAGATGTTATTTTGCACTCTCCTGATCCCTCAGTTAAACTTCCTGACACATTTTCTGGCGAAAAAGATACATTTTATATATTCAAGGAGAGTTGTAAATTATAGTTTTCTCTTAGACCCCGATCGTCTGGGGATGAGACTCAGCGGGTGGGGATTGTTATCTCCTTACTTAGGGAAGGTCCCCAATCCTGGGCTTTTTCGTTGCCCCCTACTGCCCCTGAACGGATGTCGGTAGATAGGTTCTTTGAGGCCCTAGGACTTATCTTATGACGAACCGGACCGTGTTACGGTGGCAGAGGACACTATTTTGTGTCTGGGGCAAGGGAAGCACTCAGCCGAATGGTACAGCTCCGAATTTCGTCGATGGTCCACTGAGGTGTCCTGGGACGACTCTGCACTGAGATGTCTGTTCAGGAAGGGACTGTCGGATTGCTTGAAGGACGCTCTGGCTCTCCATCCACCTCCCAGTTCATTGGAGGAGGCTATGACTCAGGCTATCCGTATGGATCGGAGACTGCGAGAGAGAGGTGTTACTCAGCGAGGGGTTCCATTTTTCCCTGCTAACCCTGATGTTTTGCTTCCATCTGAACCTATGGAGGTGGGAGCCACCAACCCCCAGGAGAAAGAGAGGAGACGGCGATGTGATGGAAAATTGTGTTTTTACTGCGGAGATCCCGGACATTGGAAAAAAGACTGCCCCTCCTGTCCTCCAACTAACAAGCAGCTGAGTCTGGGTGATAATCGTGGAGGTCACCCAGACTCTCAGGTACCCTTTTCTTCCTTTTCAAGAGTACTGCTAAAGGTGGAACTTGGTGTTGAGAATGGCTTTTTCCATACTTTGGCTTTTGTAGACTGTGGGTCATCCCTGAACCTGATTGACTCTAAGCTGGTGGTTCACTGTAGATTAGGGACAGTTAGGTTGGGGACTCCCTTAAAAATTGTGGCTATTGATTCTACACCACTCACTAAGGATGGTCTCCATTTCAGTTCTAAAAAATTTACCCTCAGGGTGGGGGCCCTACACCAGGAGCGCATGTCATGCTTTGTTTTGGATAACCTCCCTGCTGGCCTGGTGTTAGGGTTTCCCTGGTTGCAACGGCATAACCCAGTTATTGACTGGGGGTCCAGGGATATTGTTAAATGGGGACCTGGGTGTTCTGAAAATTGTCTTGCTACTGTGTCTATGTCATCCGTCAACCTGGAGGGTATTCCGGAGTACCTAAAGGGTTTTAAGGATGTGTTCTCCGAAAAGGAGGCTGAGGTTCTACCACCACACTGCCCATTCAATTGTGCCGTGGATCTTGTTCCCGGTGCCAAATTGCCCAAAGCCCGGCTGTACAATCTCTCCGGCCCTGAGCGGGCTGCTATGAAGGAGTATATCTCTGAAAGCCTCCGTAAAGGGCATATTCGGCCATCTGTCTCTCCCGTGGCAGCGGGGTTCTTTTTTGTAGAAAAGAAGGATGGTGGTTTACGCCCATGCCTCGATTTTCGAGAACTGAATAAAATAACCATAAGAAACGCCTACCCTCTCACACTGATACCTGATTTGTACAATCAATTGTCGGGGACCAGGTGGTTCTCTAAGTTGGACCTCAGGGGAGCATACAATCTCATCTGTATGCGGGAGGGGGATGAATGGAAAACTGCGTTTCTCACCTCAGAGGGTCTGTTTGAAAATTTGGTTATGCCCTTCGGTTTGACTACCGTACCAGCGGTATTCCAGAATTTCATTAACCATGTTTTTTCTGATTTTATTGGACGTTTTGTAGTTGTTTATCTTGACGATATACTTATATATTCTTCTGATAGACAAAGTCATATGGGTCATCTTCATGCGGTTCTCCAGAGGCTCAGGGAGAACTCGCTCTTTGCCAAATTGGAGAAGTGTTCATTTTTTACTCAAGAAGTGTCCTTTCTAGGGGTCATCCTGTCCGCTGAGGGGTTTCGTATGGACCCTAGGAAGATACAGGCCATTGTGGATTGGGTGCAACCCAGAGATCTCAAGGGTCTTCAGCGATTTCTGGGTTTCGCCAATTATTATAGAAAATTCATCAAGGGGTTCTCTCAAGTGGTCAAACCCCTCACTGATCTCACCCAAAAGGGAGCGGATCTTAAAAACTGGTCAGCTCCAGCTGTGGCGGCGTTTTCTTTGTTAAAAGAACGTTTCATGACTGCTCCGGTACTGGTGCAACCTGACTTGTCTAAACCATTCATCGTAGAAGTGGATGCCTCTGAGGTGGGAGTGGGGGCTGTGTTGTCCCAGGGGCCCACTACATTAACTAACTTGAGACCCTGTGCCTTCTTTTCTAAAAAATTTTCCTCTGCTGAAAGGAATTATGATGTGGGTAACCGAGAGTTGTTGGCCATTAAATTGGCTTTTGAAGAATGGAGGCATTTTTTGGAGGGGGCTGTCCATCGTATCACTGTCATTACAGATCACAAGAATCTGTCTTACATCGAATCCGCCAAACGTCTGACTCCGAGACAGGCAAGGTGGTCACTTTTTTTTTCCCGATTTCAGTTTTCCATCACTTTCAGACCAGGTTCCAAGAATGTGAAGGCGGATGCCTTGTCTCGCAGCCTAGATCCGGTATCGCCTCCGGAGCCTCCTTCCTCCATTCTTCAGCACAGGGTGGTGGTGGCTTTGGTGTCCCAGAGATTGGAGCAGGAGATTCGTGCGGCCCAATCTCTTGCTCCCCCGTCCATACCTGAAAATAAGCTCTTTGTGCCTGTCCAGTATCGGTTAAGAGTGCTTCGGGAGTTCCACGACTCAGCTCTGAGTGGGCATCCAGGAATCTCGGCCACTCGTAAAGCCATCACTAGGCTGTTCTGGTGGCCCTCGTTGACTTCTGACGTCACTGGTTTTGTGCCCTCCTGTGAAACTTGTGCCCGCGCTAAAGCCTCCCACAACCGGCCGGCCGGGGAATTGGTGCCACTGCCAATTCCGGATAGACCGTGGACTCACCTGTCCATGGATTTTATCACCGATCTCCCACCCTCTAATGGCAAAACCGTGATCTGGGTAGTTGTGGATAGGTTCAGCAAACAAGCACATTTTGTACCCTTAACGGGCCTTCCTAATGCTGAGACTCTATCTGGGCTGTTCATTGAGCATGTGATTCGGTTGCATGGTGTGCCTGTCAGTGTGGTGTCTGATAGAGGGGTGCAATTCGTGTCAAAATTCTGGAGAGCTTTTTGTAAAAGGCTGGGCATCAGTCTGACCTTTTCATCGGCCTACCATCCCGAGACCAATGGTCAGACTGAAAGGACCAATCAGTCTTTAGAGCAGATCATGCGGTGTCTTGTCACATCCAGACAGGATGATTGGTGCTCTATGATACCTATGGCGGAATTCGCCTTCAATAATCGTGTCAATCAGTCTACTGGTACTTCTCCTTTCTTCTGCAACTACGGGTTTCACCCTCATTTTGGTGAATTCTCCAGACTAGATTCGGAGTGTCCAGGGGCTGATTCAGCCTTTTTGCAGTTGGAGGAGGTTTGGAGGGAAGTTCAGAGAAACATTGGGGAGGCTCAGGTCAAATATAAATTTTTTGCAGATAAACGACGCTCGGTGGGGCCGGCTTATCAGTTGGGGGATAAGGTATGGTTATCCACCAAAAACATAAGGCTGAGAATTCCCTCTGCTAAGTTGGGTCCCAAGTTTATTGGTCCGTATGAGATTTTAGAAGTGATTAATCCTGTGGTCTTTCGCCTGCGGTTGCCTCCGTCATTACGGATTCCTAATGTGTTCCACAAAGCACTTCTGAAGCCCTCGGTGCCTTCCTCTGACGAGTCTCCCTCGCACCCGCCGCCTGTTATGGTAGATGGGCAGACCGAGTACGAGGTGGAACAGGTGGTGGATTCTCGTATGCTCTGTCGTTCACTTCAGTACTTGGTCCATTGGAAAGGATACGGTCCTGAGGATCGGTTATTGGTGCCGTCGCATTCGGTCCATGCGGATCGGTTGGTCCGGGCCTTTCACGCTCGTCATCCAGGGAAGCCTGGGGGTCCAGTGGCCCCCCATTGAGAGGGGGGTACTGTCATGGTCCAGTCCGGAGTTTATCTTCTGCTGTCTTCACTCCGGACTGGTCATGCGGGGGTTAATCTTCTCAGCCTCATTCTGGAGCTAGCTGGGCTATTTAAATCCCTCACAGCCTGCTGACCAGTGTTAGTGATAGCTCAAGCTTGCAGTTTAGAGCCGCTGACCCTTGTACCCTGGTGATCCTCCTGCCTCTGACTGATATTCACGTGTATGACCCGGACTGATTTCTGACCCCGTCTCTTGGTATTCGTCTCTGCTGTTACGTTCCCTCTCTGGCATCTGACTCCCTGGCTTGTACCCCGACCACGTATTTTGTCTCACGTTTTGGACCCCGTGCTCATGTTCTGGCTTTCTGACTCTCGGCTTTGGTATTTTGACTACGTGTATTGCTGCTCCTTCTGGTACGTCTGCTCCTGTTAGTTTCTGACTCGGTTCGTCTGACTATTCTCTCTTGTTACCTGTGCTGTTGCTCAGGGTTGCTGCTCTTAGTGTATAACCTCTCTTCCCTCACCAGCTCCCCCTGTTGGAGGTTTCACTACAGCAGGAAGTTACACTGAGTCACAGCAAAGAGAAAGATAACTCCCATTCTCCAGAGCAGACTGTAACCTGGTGAGAGTTGTAATATCTCCTCTGAACTGCATCTGAACTACAGTAAATGATAAAGTGACTTTTCTTGTTTCCTGCCTTATTACTTCATGCCTTCTACTTGCATCACAATCTCTGGGGGTCCTGCCCTTGTTGGAGAGTGTTTTAACATCTGCACTGCCATCACCATCTACTCCCCCAGGGATCATCTGCAGTGCCGGCTATACTACAGTCGAACACTCCAACTGGCATCATGAATCACTATGTAAACTTTATCCCCATTCCCCTTTTACATAACCGCCTGGGGCCGCGGACCGGGTCACCGCCGCTGTGACATCTCCCATTGAAGTTAACGGTCCCGGTACCGAGCATCCCACGGCCCCTCGGGTGCGACATTTTTTCGCATCTATGAACAGGATTCGAACAGGATTACTGTGCATGCCTAAAGTCCTACAGGAGCAACGACCTGCAGCAACTGAAACTGTGAGTCGCACCCCTGCAAAAGTTAACTAGGTGGGAAGATGTCTAATCCTGACGATGCTCAGGGTGCAGCAGCTCCCATATTGCCTCTCACCATGCCTTATATACCGGGTGTGACATGGCTGCCACAGTACAATGGTGAATCGCACACCTTAAGTGACTTTAAAGGGAAGCTGCGCAGCATGTTTGAAATTTACCCTATGTCAGAGGAGCAGAAAGTCAGAATACTTACAAGTCAGCTCAGTAGCGCTGCTCAGAGAGACTGATAAAAAGACTGTAAAAGACATTTTTGCTAAGCTAAAGGATATTTTTGACACCCGTACTGCTTCAGAAATAAAGAAGCGATTTTTCAGCTGCAGACAGAAACCACAGGACACTGTCAGATACTATGCCCTTAACCTGCAGGAGGTGCTGCAGGCCATTAAACAAATTGATGCAGACAGTGTAAAAGATGAGAACAAAATGCTGAAAGAACAGTTTATTGAAGGTCTTCTGTCTGACTCCAGTAAGGCACAACTGCGCATGATGTCATTGCAGATCCCTGACATGGACTTTGTTCAGTTTAAGGACAGATTCATCTGTATTTTAAGAGAATCTACCTATGCTTGCTCTGAGCCAGTTAATTATCCAGCAGTTACTTACCACCAGGGGGCAGTATCCTCACCCCAGATGCCTGCAGTGTAGCACATGCAGACTCCAGTTGATGATTCTATTGCAGATTTACGGCTGCAAGTACAGGAACTGACTAAAAATATGGCTGGTCTATTTAAAACTGTTCTGACTCTCCAGACTTGTTCCCCCACAGAGAGGATCCAACTAGCGTCCAGCCTGGATGATCTCCCATGGCGACGGCCAAAGAGGATGCCACAACATCAGCGACGACTGACTCGCTCCGGCAGGAGAACAACGGACCGATTTGATTCTTCTGGGAGACCCATCTGCAGACGGTGCAATAAGGTGGATCATATTGAAAGAGAATGTCCTTTAAATGGGTGACCCCTGGGGCCAAGGACCACCCCCCAAGAGCAAGACAATCTGGTCCAACTAACTGGAGAAACAGGTATGTTGGAGGACGTCCACTTATACCTGTGGTACATGGAGGGAGGACTTGGAACTGCCACGAGATGAATCCAAGTTAGACGAGCCAATTCACATGTGGAGGGTGCACGTCCAAGCTAGTGAGCATAGCAGAATCAGGAAAAAGGAAATTGACGGCACTCCGGGAATAAAGAAAATAATATATATTTTATTGTGGCAAATTAAGCCATATTAAAATCAAGTTGCCTGACGCGTTTTGAGTGCCTGGTGTGCACTGTTAGTCATAGAGTCTTAGTCCTATGACTAAGAGTGCACACCAGGCACTCGAAACGTGTCAGAAACTTGATTTTAATATGGCTTAATTTGCCACAATAAAATATATTTTTTTTTCTTTATTCCTGGAGTGCCGTCAATCTCCTTTTTTCCTATACCTGTGGTAGTGGATTGTATCCCCTTCACTGCCCTCGAGGAGACTGGATCTCAGGTAACCACAATGCCTCACACACTGTACCAAAGATATTGGACAGAGACTGATTTCACCCAATTTCCTGATGGTAACTTGTCATTAATAGCCAGTAATGGTCAACCTCTGACACATGTGGGGTACAAAGAGGTTGTCATTAAAGTGGGGAAGGTGGAGCTCAAAGCTCAAGGTCTTGTGGTGGTAGAGGTGGAAAGAGGAGAGTGTCCACCTATCATAACATTGGGCACAAATGTGATTGAAAATTGTTTACGTGAGGTCGATGTACAATACAAAATAAAATTGTGGTACCGTGTTAGCCAGAAAAATAGATGTAAATACTTATGTTCCCCCCAAAAATTGAGAAAAGTATCCAAGGTGTGATACCTTTATTGGCTAACCAGAGAAATTATATTTGCAAGCAAGCTTTCAGGGCTCAAAAGGCCCCTTCATCAGGCTGGATTACAAGTGAAGATTACAAGATTCACTTGTAATCTAGCCTGATGAAGGGGCCTTTTGAGCCCTGAAAGCTTGCTTGCAAATATAATTTCTCTGGTTAGCCAATAAAGGTATCACACCTTGAATACTTTTCTCAATTTTTGGGGGGGACATAAGTATTTACATTTACGTGAGGTCATAACCATTTTGAAAGACATAGCCGAGTCGGCCCCATACACAGAACAGCATGCCCTCAATAAAGATATCTAGGCCCTTGTGCAGCAACAGCAGGTGGTGTTAACGGGTGGAGAGATTGGTAGTGTAAGGGTGAGTGATCCCTACTCCATTATGCTCCCCAGTAGGAGTGAGACCCTCATCTGGTGCAGAGCAGACATAGGCATCAGAAAAAGGGACTACCAAGCTCTCCTTGAACCAGTCTATTCAGATAGCAGACCTACTGTGCTGACGGCCAGGGGAATTGTTGATGTTAAAAGGGGCAGGGTTCCGGTACGTGTTCTGAACTGTGGAGAGGAGGAAGCTTGCTTGCCCCATTACGCAACCATAGCCAAACTATTCACAGTCAGTAACATTGATATTTAGGCTGTAGAACCCTTGACTCAGTCAGAAGAGACGGATGGCAATGGCTCTTCTGTTCAGACGGAGGAATGGTTCCAAAAGATACATGTTGGCACTGACACAACTCCTGTACATCAGAAAAATGGAGTGTAGTGGGTGGTGCAAGAATACAAGAGGGTTTCCAATAAGCATCCCATGGATTTTGGGCAGGTAAAAGAGTTTCAACATAACATCCCCACTGGAGATCACCCACCTATCAAAGAAAGGTATCGTCCTGTACCTCCAGCTCATTATCAGTGTGCAAAAGGTATGCTAAGAGAAATGAAATAAGCAGGGGTAATCAGGGATAGCTACAGTCCTTGGGCAGCTCCCCTGGTGTTTGTCAAAAAGAAAGATGGTACAATGCGCATGTGTGTAGATTACAACTTAACAACATTACTCACAAAGATGCATACCCCTTACTGCGCATAGAGGAGTCTCTAGCAGCATTAAAATCAGCTAGGTACTTTTCCACTTTGGACTTAACCAGTGGGTACTGGCAGGTTCCTGTTGCTGAGGCAGACAAAGAAAAAACTGCGCTCACTACCCCTATGGGGCTATGTGGATTTAATTACATGCCATTCAGATTGAGCAGTGCTCCTGGAACCTTTCAGAGAATTATGGAATGCTGCCTGGGCCATATGAACTTTGAGACTGTGCTATTGTACTTGGATGATATGATTGTATATTCCAGGACCTATGAGGAACATCTGCAACACCTGGCAGAGGTCTGGGAGGCGTTGTCCAACTTCAGCTTAAAGGTAAAACCATCTAAATGTCATCTCCTAAAGCCCAAAGTGCAGTATTTAGGCCATGTCGTGAGTTCAGAAGGAGTAGCACCCGACCCAGACAAAGTGACTGTCATCAGGGACTGGCAAGTACCCACCAACATCCATGAGGTCAGACAATTCCTAGGCCAAGTGGGGTACTACAGACGATTTATCAAAGACTTTACTAAATTGGCAGCGCCTCTTCAAGATCTCCTAGTTGGCCAATCCAAAAAGGCCAGAGGCAAGAGTTCCCTGATCGAGTGGAATGCTAGGTTGGATGAGTCATTCAACAGCCTTAAGCAAGCACTTACTGGAGAAGAGATCTTAGCTTATCCAGACTATGATCAGCCATTTATCCTGCACACTGATGCCAGCAATGTTGGGTTAGGAGCTGTCCTATTTCAAGTGCAGCAGGGTAAGGAGAAAGTCTTTGCTTATGCCAGTCGGAAGCTTTGTCCTACTGAGAGGAACCCTACCAACTATAGTTCCTTCAAGATAGAATTCTTGGCTATCGTTTGGGCAGTGACCGAGAGGTTCAGGCACTATTTGGCCTCATACAAATTTACCATCTACACGGACAACAATCTGTTAACCCATCTGGAGACCGCCAGGCTTGTTGCCTTGGAACAAAGATGGATGGCTCGGTTGTCCAATTATGAGTTCGTCATTAAATACCGAGCTGGCACTAAAAACGCCAATGCCAATGCTTTGTCCCATATGCCAAATGCTCCTGTTCCAACAGAGGATCTAGAAGACCTGGAAGAAGTAGAGATGCTGGCACGGTGCCTTCCAAAACTCTAACCACGTGACAGGGAGAAGTCTTGCAGTTCATGAAGTTTCCCTTAATCCACTACCTCCCCATGGTTGGGCAGAGATGCAGAACAGTGACCCAGCTATATGTATGGTCAAAAAACTCCTTGGAGAAGCAGATTCATCTCCAGCTCCTGATGCGCCTGCAGAGGTCCAACAGTTGTGGAAAGAGAAAAAGAAGCTGTTCCTTTATGAAGGCAAGTTGATCTGAAGAGCTATTAACCCACGTACACATGAACTGGTATGGCAGATCGTGGTTCCTAGAAAGGATGTGCCCATGGTCTTGAAAGCTTACCACAATCAAGCGGGACACTTTGGTTGGAAAAAGCTGGAAGTAGCCAAACTGTCTTCTTGACAGGTATGAGACGGTCCATTGATCAGTGGTGTAGGGAATGCGGCCCATGTAATCTCAGATGAAAGAATTCTGCCAATCAAAGGGCCCCCTTGAAGCCCATCATCACTAAACAACCTTTGGAACTGATGGCCTTAGACCACGTGCAACTAACCCCAAGCCGATCAGGGTATACCTATGCCATAACAATAGTGGATCACTATTCCCGTTTCCTAGTGGTCGTTCTGGTGAAAGACCAAACAGCAAGAACAGCTGCAAAGGCATTCCAAGAATATTTCTGCAGACCCCATGGCTACCCAGATCAAGAGCTGACAGACAGAGGTCCAGCATTCAAAGCAGAAGTCTTTCAAGAATTTTGCTCCCTCTATGGATGTAAAAAGATCAGAACTACACCATACCATCCAAAAGGCAATGGTCTTTGCGAAAAACTAAATCATCTGGTAATCAATTTATTGCAGATCCTACAACTGGAAGAAAGGAACCAATGGCCTGAGAAAATGCCTGATTTGATTGAAATGTACAACCATATCCCAAGCAGTGCAACAGGATATGCCCCAGCGTACTTGATGCGTGCACGTCCAGGTAAACTCCCCATCGACCTGGAAATGGGAGTCTTAACTCCTGAAACCATATCCAGCCAAATGGACACTGATTGGAATACTGAAAGACAACAGCAGTATCAGAAAGTTCAGCAATGTGTAGAGGAAAGTCTTGCTCAAGCTAGGCAAAAACAGGAAAGGAACTTTAATAGACATGCTGTGGCAACCCCCTTACCAACAGGTGAACAATTGCTGAAGAAAAAGAGAAGAAAACACAGGTTAGATGACCAATGGGAGGCTCAGCCTTTTACAATATTCAACCATCAAGCTCTGACAACAGCAAAGTGTGTACACTCTCCAAAGATGGCAGAAAAATGTGTACTACTGTATCCAGAGACAATCTGAAAGTATGTCCAGCTCAATTGCGTGAAAGAGTTGAGAATAAGGAAGATCCTTAGCTAAAAGAAAAGACTGATACCGAGATTCCCACTGTTCTAGGTGAATTCCCTAGTTCTTGGCTACAAGTTAACAACGCAGTGGTAGTTACAGTGATGGTGTTCCCACAAAGGTCTTTACCAGAGACACCAAATTGTTCTGGAAGCAATGAGTCGCTAATGCCAACCACTAATGCTGTGCATGAGGAAGAATCAGAAAACTTGCCCACAGTCAGCAGTGAAGCTGTTGTACCCATGGTAGGTTCAAAGATTCGTAGGAAGTCATCTCGTATTCCTATCTTGCGCAGATCACAGTGTAGCACATATGGCCAAACCCCTTCTCGTTATAGAAATGATTTGTAAAAATAGTCTAAGACTAATAATTTGTTTTTGAGTTGTACTAACATTGAACTTTGCTTTAGGTAATGTTATTGAAAATGTTAAAGAAATTGTGTCCACATGGACTAATGTGAGATTTCACTAGTTATTATGCCTTTTTCTGCTACAAGAACTCTTGTAAAGACTCTTAAACTTGAGAAGAAAATCTGTTCATCGTGCCTTGGCAGGAAGCCATCTAAAACAGCCAGTGCAGTGAATTTTCTATAATGTCTGTGTGCCCTACAGCTGCACTCAGGGACGATCCAAACAATCAGAAGTGGTTTTTGGCTGTAATCCAATACTTCAACTCAGTTAATGTGACTGTTCACTCATACTCAAGTTAACTGTTATGTCATTTTTTATATGCTTATGTTCCTAGTGTAGCCCAAGGATGTGCTACCTTTAACTAGGGGGGAATGTGGCGCCCTGTGGCTTAAACACCACAAAATGGTTAAATATGTACTGTTTAGTATGTGTTTTGTGAGCAGTGGGAGTTATGCTTTCTCTGCTAGACACACACACAATTTGCCTCATTCCCTCAGTTGTCTGAAGCTGCGAGCTTTGCAGACATGCCCTAACTGGCAGAGGCCGACTTGTTGTTCTCAGTGTGAAGGAGGAAGTACGCTTGGATGCCATGATGACATGTGGCTGATCCAGCAGTGAGATCTAAGAAGCAGGGAACCAGCCCCTAGATCATACATGCTTTCAGAGCTAGGTGGTAAGCTGAGAGACTGCGTGGGATTACACAACCAGCAGAAAAGTGTTTTCCCTCAGAAGTACTGCAATAACCTGGTATCAGTTAAGGACAGTGCAAGTGGGAACTTGAGTTGCGTCACAAAGGATTCAGACTGCAAGTTGCTGAAGGCGAAATACACAGTGAGCAGAGGCAATACTGGGAAGTTCTAAACTCCAGAAAGCCTTGGTCCCAGAAGGGATTAGAATAGCAGGAAGTTACACTGAGTCACAGCAAAGAGAAAGATAACTCCCATTCTCCAGAGTAGATTGTAAACTGGTGAGAGTTGTAATATCTCCTCTGAACTGCACCTGAACTACAGTAAATGATAAAGTGACTTTTCTTGTCTCCTGCCTTATTACTTCGTGCCTTTTACTTGCATCACAATCTCTGGGGGTCCTGCCTTTGTTGGAGAGGGTTTTAACATCTGCACTGCCATCACCGTCTACTCCCCCAGGGATCATCTGCAGTGCCGACTATACTACAGTCGAACACTCCAACTGGTGTCACGAATCACTACATAATCTTTATCCCCATTCAACTCTACCCCCATTCAACTCTACCCCCTTTTACATGACCGCCTGGGGCCACGGACCGGGTCACCGCCACTGTGACATCTCCCATTGAAGTTAACGGGCCCAGTAACGAGTATCCTACGGCCCCTCAGGCGCATCATAAGCCAAAATCAGGAGTGGAACAATCAGAGGAAAAGTATAATAGAAACACATC
The DNA here is from genome assembly GCF_039654945.1 of Dendrobates tinctorius. Lineage (NCBI taxonomy): Eukaryota > Metazoa > Chordata > Amphibia > Anura > Dendrobatidae > Dendrobates > Dendrobates tinctorius. Next base: position 68,807,998 of record NW_027361690.1, on the reverse strand, counting down.
ATCACTTCTGGATTTTTCGACCCATTCATAGTTTTGGCTACAAATACTGTTGTAAAATACTGATCAAATGCTGAACATGGGAATGTGGCCAGAGACACTTCTTCCTACTGCTCAAAAAGGGCATGGCATATTGTGAAAGTGTGTAGCGTAATATGAGCCACCAGGCACCAAAACTGTGAGTCACATTTTCGGCACAAATTATGCCAGCTTATAGGTGGTGTAAACTTAGACCTTAAATAAATTTAGAGGCTTTTAAAATCGTCAAGTTTACGTTTGCATTGACATTTTTAATGAACATGCTCATATGTAATTTCAAGTAAGACATATTTAGAAGATGTTTATGAAAAATTAATTGAAATCTAACCTAAACAGTTTACAGGAGCCAGACCTGACAGTAGATTCATGCTGACTAAACCATGGTCAGCATGAATCAGGCACTGACTGTGTTATTGAAGCTGTGCATGCTTTACTCTGAAACCCTGTAGCATTTTAGAAACACACTTTGAAAGACTAGATAATTCGCCCAAGGCAGGTTCCCAGAGGTTCTGCTTCATGCCACTCTGCTCCCCTAGACTTACATGTCTCTCCGTACATGTATGTATATGGAGATACCTAACAATCTATTGTGATAGGATGGGGAGAATCCACTGTAAACCTGCCTCAGAAATATCCAAGACACATGTGCTCAAAGTATTCTCAAGCTGCTAAAAGGTCATGGATATTGGCCATTTCCAGCCTAAAAATAGCAGCCCAGAGCCGCCCCAGAAAAGGCGCATCAATTAGATGCACCAGTTCTGGCACTTTGCCCTGCTCTTCCCACTTGCCCTGTGATTGTGCAGTACTGTTAGCATTGCGCCCCATCGGCGGGTGCTAAAGTGAAGACAGCTTAAATCACTGTACCATGCTCGTGTACGATCAGTACTAGCAGGTGCAATGTTGAGAGTGACATTCAACTGTTAACAGCGAGAGCAAGCAGCAGCTGATGGGATCATTCATCAGTTGCTGCCCACATTATAAATAAATAAAAATAAAAACAATGACGTGTGCCCCCTGAGGAAGCCCACGTGAAACGTGCGTTGGGGATGCACGTTCTGACCTTTCACTGGGACCAATTTGGGTGAGATTTCATTGTGTGCTGGGTGGTTCTTTTGGCAACTTCTAGGATGTTTATGGGGCCATATTTATGGTGATATAAATTGAGCTTACAATACCCATATTGATTTTGTGAATGCCCTGCACCATGTTAGTGTTATTACAGGTTTATATATAGATTATATTGTTATGTGTGTTTTATAGTCTTTGAAGCCCTGGTCCATATAATTTTGTGAATGTGTCAGATTTATGGTCATGTGTCCTTCACTTCTTTTATGTAATTTTTAATATTTTTCTATTTTTGGATTGAGTATCTATTGTTATGAAATAAAAAATACATATTTTTATGGGTAATTGTACTCCTTTTTCTTTTGTTTACAAGGTATGGTATATTGTTGTTTTTTATTTTACTTTTATTACAAGAGTTCGAGGGCTTCGCTCGGGTTAGGCATTTAAATTAAAATGGAAACCTGTGAATAGTCTTATTTGAAATAAAGGACTTTATTCTGGCTGTGTCTTTATTTACAATACATCTATAGGATTAGTAATGGATGAGTGTCTTATAGACGCCTCTCCATAACTAAGCTGTGAGCTTGATATCACCAGACAATACAAAGGTGACATCAACCCCATAAATATTATACCACTTGCCATCGCTACAGGGCAAGTGGGAAGAGTGATACTAAGTGCCAGAATTGGCGCATCTAATAGATAGGGCTTTTCAGGGCAGTTGCTGGCTGCTATTTATAGGCTGGGTGGGCCAATACCATGGCCCCTTACCAGCCTGAGAATACCAAACCCCAGCTGTCTACTTTAGCAAGGTTAGTTGTCAAAAATGGGGGGACCACACGCCGTTTTTTTTAAATATTTATTTAAATAATTTAAAAATACAGCGTGGGGACCCCTCTATTCTTGCTAACTAGCCTTGCTGAAGCTGAAAGCTGGGAGTTGCAGCCCCAAGCAGTGAGTTTTGTCTGGCTGGTTATCAAAAATACAGGCATACCCACGCCAGGTTTTTTTAAAATTATTTATTTACAGCGCAGGAGCAGCTAATGAAAACTCCCATCCGCCGCTCCTGCTCTCACAGTAATTAGTGGTAGCAGGTGTCAGATGATGAGAGCTGTAGTCCCATCAGCTGACACCAGTGAACGAAGGTAAAGTTTATACCTCCGATCACAGATGAGCGCTTCCATTGTCTTTTCACAGTGTCGGAACTGCGGCTTTCTGACTGGAGGGGAGGATTTCCCCGCCGATGAGAAGCGGTGTTTGCCGTGCTACCATGCATATGATACCTGGTATTTGGGCAGCTGAACCCGAACAGTAGCATGGACTTCCTGGTGAAGTCCATGTTTGGTGTCCATGCCCGAACAGTAGGTGTTCGGGACAGATGCTGTGCTTTTCTGTTCGGGTTCGCCCATCTCTAACAATGACAAAATAAAAATTCAAATAAAACATGAAAAAGTGATTTTATCTGTTTTTAACATTTGTAAATTGTAAAGGTTTCATGTGCTTTGTATTAATAGTTTCAACATGTGTTCTACTTTGTAGTAGTGTGCAGTTGTTATCTCTATGACACATTTTTCCCACACACTGAAATGTGTCAGATGCTTATGCTTTTTAAACCCTTTCTGCCATGTGACGTACTATCCCGTCCATGTGCCCTGGGACTTTATTCCCAGGGACGGGATAGTACGTCACAGCGTGAGCGCCGCTGATTGTGGCCGGGTGTCAGCTGATTATCACAGCTGACACCCAACACAATGTGTCAGGGGCGGTCACAGACCACCCCCGACACGTTAAACCCCTTGCACACCAAAGCGCAGGCACGAGGAAGACTTGTGCAGTGCCTGTGACAGATTGCACAAAAATCGCAAATAAATTAAAAAAAAAATATTCCCTAATAAATTCATTTTTTGGAAATAAAAAAAGCAATAAAAGTACACATATTTGGTATTGCCACGTCTGTAACGACCTGCCCTACAAAACTGTCCAATTAGTTAACCCCTTTAGCAAACCCCTTAAAAAATAAAAATAAAAAACGAAGCAAAAAATAATGATTTATTATCATACCGCCGAACAAAAAGTGCAATAACGCGCGATCAAAAAGACGCATATAAATATCCATGGTACCGCTAAAAATGTCATCTTGTCCAGCAAAAAATGAGCCACCATACAGCATCATCAGCAAAAAAATAAAAAAGTTATAGCTTGCAGAATAAAGCTATGCAAAAGTAATTATTTTTTATCTAAAATTGTTTTCATTGCATAAAAGCGGCAAAACATAAAACAACGACCTAAATGAGGTATCACTGTAACCGTACTGACCCGGAGAATAAAACCGCTTTAAAAGTTTTACACACGAAACGGTGTAAACGCACCCCCCAAAAGAAATTCATGAAGCGCTGGTTTTTGTTCATTCTGCGCCCCAAAAATCGAAATAAAAAGTGATCAAAAGATGTGACGTGCCTGAAAATGATACCAATAAAAACGTCAACTCGTCCCACAAAAAATAAGACCTCACATGACTCGGTGGGTCAAAATATGGAAAAATTATAGCTCTCAATATGTGGTGATGCAAAAACTATTTTTTCAATAAAAAGCGTCTTTTAGTGTGCGACAGCTGCCAAATATAAAAACCACCATAAATAGTAAATCAAACCCCCCGTTATCACCCCCTTAGTTAGGGAAAAATAATAAAATTTAAAAAATGTATTTATTTCCATTTTCCCATTAGGGTTAGGTTTAGGGTTAGGGCTAGGGTTAGGGCTAGGTTTAGGACTAGGGCTAGAGTTAGGGCTGAGATTAGGGTTAGGGGTGTGTTGGGGTTAGGGTTGCAGTTAGAATTAGGGGGTTTCCACTATTTGGGCACATCAGGTGCTCTCCAAATGCAACATGGCGTCTGATCTCAATTCCAGCCAATTCTGCGTTGAAAAAGTGAAATGGTGATCCTTCCCGTCCAAGCTTTGCCATGCGCACAAACAGTGTTTTACCCCCACATATGGGGTATCAGCCTATTCAGGACAAATTGCAAAACAACTTTTGGGGTCCAATTCCTCCTGTTACCCTTAGGAAAATAAAAAATTGGGGGCAAAAATATAATTTTTGTGGAAAAAAATGATTTTTTTATTTTCACGCCCGGGCGTTATAAACTTCTGTGAAGCACTTGGGGGTTCAAAGTGCTCACCAGTCACCACACATCTAGATAAGTTCCGTGGGGGGTCTAGTCTCCAAAATGGGGTCACTTGTGGGGAGTTTTAATAGTTTAGGTACATCAGGGGCTCTCCAAACGCACATGACACCCACAGACGATTCCATCAAAGTCTGCATTCCAAAACGTCACTACTTCCTTTCCGAGCCCCGACGTATGCCCATACAGTAGTTTGGTATCAGCGTACTCAGGACAAATTGGACAACAACTTTTGGGGTCCAATTTCTCCTGTTACCCTTGGGAAAATAAAAAATTTGGAAACTAAACGATCATGTTTGTGGAAAGAATACAATTTTTTTATTTTCACGCCCGGGCATTATAAACTTCTGTGAAACCCTTGGGGGTTCAAAGTGCTCACCACACATCTTGATAAGTTCCTTAGGGGGTCTAGCTTCCAAAATGGTGTCATTTGTGGGGGGGTTTCCACTTTTTAGGTACATTAGGGGCTCTCCAAAGGCAACATGACACCCGCAGACCATTCCATCAAAGTCTTCATTCCAAAACGTCACTACTTCCCTTCCGAGCTCTGACGTGTCCCCATACAGTAGTTTTCTCCCACATATGGGGTATCAGCGTACTCAGGACAAATTGGACAACAACTTTTGGGGTCCAATTTCTCCTGGTACCCTTGGGAAAATAAAAAAATTGGTGACTAAAAGATCAAGTTTGTGGAAAAAATACAATTTTTTTATTTTCACGCCCGGGCGTTATAAACTTCTGTGAAGCATTGGGGGGTTCAAAGTGTTCACCACACATCTAGATAAGTTCCTTGGGGGGTCTAATTTCCAAAATGGTGTCATTTGTGGGGGGTTTCTACTGTTTGGTACATCAGGGGCTTTCCAAACGCGACATGGTGTCCGATCTCAATTCCAGCCAAAAATGTCAAATGGCGCTGCTTCCCTTCCGAGCTTTGCCATGCGCCCACATAGTAATCTACACCCACATATGGGGTATCAGTGTACTCAGGACAAATTACACAATAACTTTTAGGGTCCTGTTACCCTTAGAAAAATAAGAATTGAGGGTGAAAAGATCATTTTTGTGGAAAAAATATGATTTTTTAATTATATGGCTGTTCTTTATAAACTTCTGTGAAGCCCTTGGGGGTTCAAAGTTCTCACCACACATCTAGATAAGTTCCTTGGGGGGTCTATTTTCCTTAATGGTGTCATTTGTGGGGGTTTCCACTGTTTTGGTACATCAGGGGCTTTCCAAACGCGACATAGTGTCCGATCTCAATTCCAGCCAAAAATGCCAAATGGCGCTGCTTCCCTTCCGAGCTCTGCCATGCGCCCAAATAGTCGTTTACACCCACATATGGGGTATCAGCATACTTAGGACAAATTGCACAATAACTTTAAGGGTCCTGTTACCCTTGGGAAAATAAAAATTTGGGGTGAAAATATCATCTTTGTGGAAAAAATATGATTTTTTAATTGTACCGTTGTACGTTATAAACTTCTGTGAAGCCCTTGTGGGTTCAAAGTTCTCACCACATATCTAGATAAGTTCCTTGGGGGGTCTAGTTTCCAACATGGTGTCACTTGTGGGGGGTTTCCACTGTTTAGGTACATCAGGGGCTCTCCAAACGTGACATGGCGTCCGCTCGGAATTCCAGCGAATTTTGCATTGAAAAAGTCAAACGGCGCTCCTTCCCTTCTGAGCTCTGCCATACGCCCAAACAGTGGTTCCCCCCACATATCAGGTATCAGCATACTCAGGACAAATTGCACAATAACTTTTGTAGTCCAATTTCTCCTTTTACCCTTGGTAAAATAAAAAAAATTGAACCTGAATTATTTTTTTTGTGAAATAAAGTTAAATGTTCATTTTTTTAAATATTCAAAAAATTCCTGTGAAGCACCTGAAGGGTTAACAAACTTCTTAAATGTGGTTTTGAGCACCTTCACAGGTTCAGTTTTTAGAATGGTGTCACTTTTGGGTATTTTCTATCATATAGACCCCTCAAAGTGGCTTCAAATGTGATGTGGTCCGTAAAAATAAAATGGTGTTGCAAAAATGAGAAATCGCTGGTCAACTTTTAACCCTTATAATTTCCTAACAAAAAAAAATTTTGGTTTAAAAATTGTGCTGATGTAAAGTAAACATGTGGGAAATGTTACTTATTAAGTTTTTTGTGTGCCGTATCTCTGTGATTTAAGGGCAGAAAAATTCAAAGTTGGAAAATTGCGAAATTTTCAAAATTTTTGCCAAATTTCCGTTTTTTTTCACAAATAAACGCAAGTTATTTGAATGAAATTTTACCACTATCATGAAGTACAATATGTCATGAGAAAACAGTGTCAGAATCACCAGGATCCATGGAAGCATTTCAGAGGTGTTACCTCATAAAGGGACAGTGGTCAGAATTGTAAAAATTGACCCGGTCATGAACGTGCAAACCACCCTTGGGGGTTAAGGGGTTAACAAACTTTCCTTACATACTGTAGGTATCAGCTGAAAGGACGTCCAATATTTTTTTGAGGCATAGAGAGCCTATGAGTGCTTATTTAGCTCCACCCAGGATGATCAAAAATATTTATATTCATACATTTCCATTTTCATTTTTTTTTTACCTGACCATCACTCATTATGAACTCTGGTAGTCATAAAAAAACATGAAGATCAGACATAGGCCACCGAATCCAAAGTAGTCCAAAAATGGGAACCTGAAAAACATAAAAAGCCAGAGGTAAGGAAATAAAAACAAGAAACACACCCTCATTCACCAATTTATTATGTTAAAAAAATCCCTGCAGTTCTGATATAATCCATAATGATCTCACAATTAGAGTTGAGCGAAACAGGTCGGTCAGATTCAAAAATCTCCGACTTTCGCCAAAGTCAGGTTTCGCCGATCGAAACCCGACCCTAGCGTGAGGTCGGCCATGAGGTTGCCGATCAGCCCACCATAGTCGCGTTTCAAATAATGCTTTCAGCGCCTTTTCTCACCCAATGATGGAGGACGCACACTGTGGGCAACGCGATGACATGTGCAGGGCCAGCACCATCTTAGAGAAGGGCATTGAAGTGATTGGCTGGCTTTGTGTGGCGTCACAGGGGGTATAAAAGGCTGTGAACGCTGACCGCCATCTTACTTCTGCTGATATTACAATAGGGAGAGGTGCTGCTACTGATTCTGAACAGGGAGAGCGTTAGGCAGGGAAGAAGAAAAAAAAAATTGCTTCTGCTGATAGCGCTTTTCACTGTACAGTTAGTGTGCAGTGAAAGGGGAGGATTTTTGCTATGTGCAGTAGCGCTGGTGGTGATTAGGCTGCCTTTTAAGGCTACCTGCTAGCTGCATTGCTGTGTGCACACTGCTGTTCAAACTGCTTTTTTCAAAGGACTCCAAATTTTAGTATTTTGTCCTGGTGAGTAACTGAGCGTTCATTTTTTCACACAACGTCTAGCGGTGTACGCTCCTCACACACTACCGTGTACAGGCTGGTATCACGGACAAATAGAAGCTACATGTGTGTGACTCTGGAAAAAAAAAAGAGTAGTTTGTCCGTTTTTCCAGACCTATACCTTAGAGTTGTGTCCATTTTTCAAACAGTTTCGTATATCTGCTGTTTGATTACAGTCAAAACTAGACAGAGACAGAGTGTGTCAGTCCGTATACAAATAGACGGAGCTTGACAATTTTACATACACACACAGTACAGCGGTGTACGCTCCTCACCCACTACCGTGTATTCCGGCTGGTATCGCGGACAAATAGAAGCTACCTGTGTGTGACTCTGGAAAAAAGAAACGAGGACTTTGTCCATTTTTCCACACCTACACCTTAGAGTCGTGTCCATTTTTCCAACAGTTTCGTATATCTGCTGTTTGATTACAGTCAAAACTAGACAGAGACAGCGTGTGTCAGTCCGTATACAAATAGACAGAGCTTGACAATTTAACATACACACACGGTACAGAGGTGTACGCTCCTCACACACTACCGTGTATTCTGGCTTGTATCGCGGACAAATAGAAGCTACCTGTGTGTGACTCTGGAAAAAACAAACAAGGAGCTTGTCCATTTTTCTACACCTACACCTTAGAGTCGTGTCCATTTTTCAAACAGTTCCGTATATCTGCTTGTTGGATTACGGTCCAATACATACTGTGAGAGCGTCTGTGAGTAACATAATATATACGTTGATTTAATTTGTTTAATACACCTTACACAGCTGGACGCTCCTCATACAGTACCATCTCTCTGCTGATACTTTTGGTACATTTTCCCAAACATGAGGAAGTCTGGTGGAAGAATCCGCGGATGTGGCCAGGGGGGTGTAGTTGGTACTGATGGTGGTGGTGCATCGGCTGGTTCTTGCAAAAGCACAATAGCAGCTAAGGCAGGAGGTGTTGAGCCTGTGTCATCCTCTGGCCCAAGAAGGCCTGTAAGGTTACCTTTTCTTGGAGTCGGAAAACCGCTTTTAAAGCCAGAGCATCAGGATCAGGTTTTGGCGTACATTGCCGAAACAGCCACCAGCTCTATTGCCTCTTCATCTGAACGGTCGAAAACTGCAATCACTGAGTCGTCAGTGCAGGGTTCTGGTCATAAAAAAACCCTTTCCATGTGTCCTTCACCCCCACCAAAAGTTAAGGATGCGGCAGCCCACACTTCAGATTACTCTATGGAGCTCTTTTCACATACCATGCCTGGGTTATCCCGTCAAATCCAGAATTCCCCAGTCCAAGATAAATCTTACATGTAGTGCACTGATGCACAGCCACTGCTAAATGATTCTGCTGGTACATTGACCCACAGCACTGCATTGACCTCGCAGTCTATTGAGCCAGAATCTGACCCAGATGAAACCCAGGTCCCCCTTCCTGCATACCATACCACCTAACACGGTGACACAGAGGAAGGTAAAGAGGAAGGTGCAGATGACTTTGAAGAGGAGGTGATGGATGACCCAGTTCTGGACACGGATTGGCATCCATTGGGGGGAGGAGGGTGGTGCTGGCAATAGTTCAGATAAGGAGAAGGATCCGCAGCAGGCATTGACATCGCAGCAGCGGTTATCTAGCAGGCCCGTAGCTGTCCTAAAACGTGGAACAAAAGAGTTGCAAGACAGCTTGACCAGACGGTCAACTTAGCACAGTGTGCAAGGCCAGAAAATGTTTACCATAGTAGGAAGAGTGCAGTGTGGCACTTCTTTGTCCAAAATCCTACTGACAAAACAAAGGTTTCCTGTAAGAAGTACGGAAGGACCTTTAGCCGAGGTAAACAACTCAGAAATTTGAACACCAGTTGCATGCTTAGACATTTAATCAACATGCACTTGCAAGCGTGGACGGACTACAAAACCTCAGGTAGCACATGTGCACCTGCTCCGACTGAAGGTAGCCAACGACGCTCCATCGCTACCCCCACTGTAAGACCACCGCCACCATTAAGCACACCACCAGCACTAAATGTGGAGGTGTCGTCGCAAGGCCAAGCACTCAGGGAATCACAATGGTTTTGCAACACAACACTGAACCTAGGCCATCACCACCAATACCATCACCAACCCCCTCTCACTCCATCCGGTCCACCGCTACTTCCCCCATATGCAGCTCTCCAGTCCAGCTCACCTTACCAGACACTCTGAGTAGGACAAGAAAGTACTCATCCTCTCATCCGGACACACTTTGTGTGAACGCCTACATTGCCAAACTAATCTCATTAGAGATGATGCCCTACCGTTTGGTTGAAAGCGAAGCTTTCCACGACCTCATGGCCTATGTTGTCCCAGGCTATGACCTACCCAGTCGTCACTTCTTTTCTCGAAAAGCCATCCCTACCCTCCACCGACATGTGAAAGACCGCATTGTCCATGCACTAAAACAGTCAGTGAGTGGAAAGGTGCACCTCACAACGGATGCATGGACCAGTAGGCATGGCCAGGGCCGTTACGTGTCCATCACTGTGCACTGGGTTAATGTGGTGGATGCAGGCTCCACTGGGGACAGCGGCGGTGGAACAGTGCTGCCTAGCCCACGGTATAGGAAACAGTTGGCTGTAGTCTTTAGCTCCTCCTTGTTTATAAGCGAAAGCTCATCCACAGAGCGCAGTCGCACGAGCACTACATTCGCAGCTGGCAGTGTTGCACACGAGGTGTCCCACTATAGAACAGTTAGTGGTAAGCGTCAGCAGGCTGTGTTAAAGATGATGTCTTTGGGCAACAACAGTCACACCACGGAGGTACTGGCCGACTACTTGCAGCGACAAACTGAGTCATGGCTGGGCAGTCTACATCTTGAGGCTGGCAAGGTAGTCAGTGATAACAGCCATAATTTTGTGGCAGCCATAGCCCGTGCAAAACTCACACACATACCTTGCCTGGCTCACACTTTGAACCTGGTGGTGCAGTGCTTCCTTAATAATTATCTGGAGTTAACATCCCTGCTCCATAAGGTGCGAAGACTGTGCTCGCACATCCGTCGCTCGGCCGTACACTCCAGTCGTATGCAGAAGCTGCAGCGATTGCTCCACCTCCCCAAGCACCGCCTAATAATAGACGCTGCAACAAGGTGGAACTCCACCCTACACATGGTTGAGAGGCTGTGTGAACAGAGGCAGGCTGTAATGCATTTGTGGGAGGATACACGTGCAAGCAGTTTGAGAGAAGACATGTAATTGTCGGGTGTGCAGTGGTCAAAGCTGAAAGACCTCTGTAAAGTCCTTCAGTGCTTTGAGGAATGCACACAGCTGGTAAGTGCAGACGACGCCATCATAAGCATGAGCATCCCACTTATGCGTCTGCTCATGCAAAGTTTGACGCACATTAAGGATCAGGCATCTGCAGCAGAGGAGGAGGAGGAGGGAAGCCTTGATGACAGTCAGCCATTGTCTGGTCAGGGAACTGTCCTGGACGAGGTGGAGGAAGAAGAGGAAGAGGAGGAGGATGAGGGGGATGATTATTTTGGGCAGGAGTATGTTTCTGAGGGGGCAAGAGAAAATGTTTGTGTTCCAAGGTCAGGGACAGTGTTTGTGCATGACTGTAGGGGTGTGGATTCACCAGAAACTGCTCCTCCACCCACCACGGAAGTGCATCATTGACACCTGGAACATTGGCCCACATGTGCGATTATGCCTTGTGGATCCTAAAAAGGGACCCCCCCATTGCCAAAATGATGAGGGATGACGACTACTGGCTGGCCAGCATCCTCGATCCACGCTACAAAGGCAAATTACACAACATCATGCCACAGGAGAACCTAGAGATAATATTGGCAAACAAACAACTCTGGTAAACCGTTTGTTTGAGGCTTTCCCAGCACACAGCAGTGGTGCTGGTTCTCCCATGAGCTGTAGTTGGCACAATGGAAGAGGTGTTCATGGTGCACACAGCAGAAGTGGCGTCAGAGACAGGGGTTTAATGACCATGGTGTGGAATGATTTCTCAAGTACCGCTCACACGACTGCTAATACTGCATCGATTAAAAGTGACAGGAGGCAGCAATTGTCAACTATGGTTACAAACTACTTTTCCTCCCATATCGATGTTCTCCCTCACAGGTCATTCCCCTTTGACTATTGGGCCTCTAAACTTGACGCCTGGCCTTAATTGGCACAATATGCCTTACAGGAGCTTGCTTGCCCTGCTGCTTGTGTGTTATCTGAAAGAGTCTTCAGTGCTGCTGGATCAATCCTGACAGAAAAAAGGACCCGTCTGTCAACCCAAAATGTGGATGATCTAACCTTCATTAAAATGAACCATGCATGGGTTTCAAAGGATTTTGTCCCACGTTCCCCTGATGACACATAGGTTACCAGAAAAGTGCCTCGGTTTTTCCCTTCCTCTTCCTTTCCTTCCAATTATGCCCTTTGCAGCAGCTGAATGTCCAGCCAGCACATCTACATATGCCAATTTTTAAACCTCCGTAACTGGGCTGCCCACCTCTCCCCCAATGGCTGGGGTTAAGACCTGGCGCACCCGGGCAAGTGCCATTGCTCTGAACAGGTGGATGGGCCCACTGATGGCCGATGGCAATGGCACAGGGCCCCTCATAGTACAATACAGTGTCTCAGACGGTGGGAGGGCCCACTCACCGTCAGACACACCAGCGTACTATGAGGGGCCCTGTGCCAGTACCGTCGACCACGATTGTGCCCCCCCTGCTTGGTCATGGCCACAGCACTTGCAAGTTGCAATACTTACCTCTCCCTGCTCCACCGCTGTGTAGTCTGGGCAGTTAAATCCTTCACCGGGACGGCAGCTAGAAATTTGGTGTATTGATCAATGATGGTTAAGATGTAGCTATGGCCTGTCCTGCTGGCCTCTACCTTCAGATGATCAATGGCTACCATTTGAAATGGATGTCAACTTACAAACGGATGCAGTGGTGGTTTATGATCACCTTTCAAAGTTGTGATAGTCACAGACGTGTGACATTCCTGCCACCATTTTTCAATGCGTCCTCTCATGCCAATCCAATACAATCGCCTACGGCCTGTGGCTTCTGTCTTTTGCACTCCAAAAAGACCAGACACATCATGATAGGCGTTGAGGACCATGGGTACATCTCTCCCTGTGATCACAATTTGATGGAGATGAGTAACGGTGATGTGATCCACGCTACTGCGATAAAGCAGTCCTTTCTTCACAAAGAACCTTTTTCGCTTTCTCCACAGACACAGTAATTGAGGGCCTGCATCGCCTCTGCAACATATACCGGGAGGTTTTCCCGCGATGAGTAATTCCAATATTTCTGCTAACACTCGACTTTCCGTCTATACTTGTATCCATGTATTTTTCAGTAGCGGAGATTCTTGACTGGCTTACTGAGATTGAAATATATGCGAGCATTTAAAAGTACCACAACACTGTATACTGATGTATGCTAGGAATACCTTTCCCTTTTTCTACTTTTGTAATTCTGGTGTAATACATAGTGAGCCTGTGAATGTCTGTGTCTGACTCTGGAAGTATAGACGGAAATTTAATCCTAGACTGGACACACCTGGTATGTGCTGATACAGTACCTTGTTTCAAAAATTTGTATTAAGGTATCATCTGTAGGACAACCAACTGTGGGGGGGACCCTCTTCTTGCCGCAGACAAACACGAGACAGAGATAGAGTTTGTATTGAACAGGTCCATTTTTAGTGCCCATCCTTCTGTCGACAACAGCAATTCACCACAGCCGTTTCACATTTCTCTGTACACAGGCCCTGGTACCTTCACTTCCTTTGTAACTATAATCGTGGCGTCCTCTGTGGCTCTTCCACTGTGGCTGGCCTAGGCCCAACCACCACAGCGTTGCACCAGTCTGAGCACACCGTCCGTATGATAGCCCCAGGCCATCTTTGTCTGCAGCTACTGTCCTCTTGGCAACCCCCCGTGACCACCTCAACTGTCAGTCCTCTCTGGAGCCTTTCCACTGTCTCTATTTCCTCAGCAGAACTTCCTCTTTACTGTACTCCCTTCACTGACTGACTCTTCCAGAACCTTCCCTCAGCCTTTTATACTTCCAGTTCAGGTAACTCCGCCCACCATCACCTAACAGTTTCTCTGACCAATGGCAGTTGTTCAGTCCCACTCCTACACTCTCCACTGCCCTCCAATGGGCAAGCCAAAACACTGCACCCTTTCTCTTTACCTTGGCGTTTTCACACCTACACTGTGCTACACCTCTGCTTCTCACTACAGGCTGGTTTGTCTGTCAGTCCACCTTCCCTACATCATCCATAGTGAGTGAGCATGTGTGGGTTACGCCTTCTATATATACGGTGAATCGGAGAAACCAACTTTTATACTATACTCGATACAGCTTGTATCTTGTTATACAGTACCTTTGCTCGACATTTATCATTACGGTCCAATCCATACTGTGTAAGCATCTGAGAGTGACTACGGTACTATTTATACGGAGATTTCAATTGTACCCTAAAAAATATATACTTGCTATCTTGTTAGCCAGGAACTTTTTTACAACATTTTTTATTATGGTCAAACCCAGACCGAGTGAGCGTCTGAGGGTGACTCCGGAAATATATACCGAGATTTCAAATTTGGCCAACACTGTATACAGCTGTACGCTTCTGATACAGTAACCTTTTTAGCTATTTAGATTCTGGTGTAATCCATAATGAGCCTGTAAACGTCTGTCTGTTACTCCGGCAATATATTTGGAACTTTAAGATTACCCCAACTCTGTATACAGCTGTACGCTTGTGTTACATAACCCATTTACAGCTTTTCATTTTCTTGTGTAATCCATACTGGGCCTGAGAGTGTTTGTGTCTGCCTCCTGAAATGCATACGGAGAATCAGAATGTTTACACTATACTATATATACCTTGTATCTGGTGATGCTGTTCCTCTTTTTCAACTTGTTATTTTATTGGGTAATCCATACTGAGCCTGTGAGCGTCTGTGCATGCCTTATGAAATAGATTTACTGTTATCCATATACTGTATAGAGCTGTACGCTTCTGATACAGTACCATATATCTGCTGGTATTTTGGGTCAATTTTAAAAAACATGAGGAAGTATGGTGGAAGAGGACGCGGATGTGGGCGTGGAGGGCCACCTGGTACTGATGGTGGTGGTGGTGCATCTGCTGGTAGAGCAAAAAACACAATAGTATCTAAGGCAGGAGGTGTTGAGCCAGAGCCATGGTGTAGCTCTGGAAGGCCTGTAAGGCTCCCTTTTCTGGGAGTAGGTAGACTGCTTTTAAAGCCGGAGTATCAGGAACTGTTTGTGGCTTACATTGCTGAAACAGCCTCCAGCTCTATCGCCTCCTCTTCTGAAGTTGTAAAAAATGCAAGCACTGAGTCGTAACTGCAGGCTTCTGGTCAGGAGCAACCCCTTTCCTTTTGTCCTTCACCCACACCAAAAGTGAAGGATGTGGAAGCACACACCTCAGATTACTCCATGGAGCTCTTTTCACATACCATGCCTGGGTTAATTAAAAATAGGGCCCATCATGTACTGGAGCAATGTAAATGGGGCAGATCGGATACTGGAGCAGCATCTAAGGGGCACATTATACACTGGAGCATAACAAATGTGGCCCATTATATATGGAGCATTATTAGAGCCCATCATACACTGGAGCATCAGCCATGAGGCCCATCATGTACTGGAGCAATGTTAATGGGGCAGATCACACACTGGAGCAGCATCTAAGGGGCACATTATACACTGGAGCATTACAAATGGGGCCCATTATATATGGAGCATTTTTAGAGCCCATCATACACTGAAGCATCAGCCATGAGGCCCATCATGTACTGGAGCAATGTAAATGGGGCAGATCAGACACTGGAGCAGCATCTAAGGGGCACATTATACACTGGAGCATTACAAATGGGGCCCATTATATATGGAACATTATGTGGAGCTCATCATATACTGTATGGAACATTATATGTGACTAATTATTTGGTATGGAGAAATATATGGGGCTCATTAATCTGTATGGCGCACAATGTGGTGGCCATAACACTGTATGGAGTAATATACTGTCTCATCTCTACTCACAATGTCTACCGATTCTGTACTGCAACCTATGGAGCGTCTGATCTTTATTTTTTTTTCTTATTTTTTAATAAATTGGTTAACAAAGTGTGGGGGAGTGTTTTTTTTTTAAAGAAACTGTTATTTCTGTGTGTGTTTTAATTTTTCATTACTGGATTAGCTACGGCAGAGTCTGATAGACGCTTCTCCTTTACTAACACCAGGGTTTGATGCCAGCTGACATTAAAACCTGACATCAACCCCATGAACTATTACCCCAATTACCACAATACAATCACAATTGGGAAGAGCTGGAGCAATGTGCCAGGATTGGCGCATCTGTGTTGAGACAATTCTGGGGCGACTGGAGGCTTGTATTTTTAAGCTGGGAAGAGCCCAATAACCAGGGACCTTCACAGTTTGATCATATAAGCTCACAGCTGTCTGCCTTACCTTGGTTGGTTATCAAAATAGGGGGACCTCATCTTACTTATTTATTTATTTATTTATTTTGTAGGCTAAATAAGGCTAGACACCCTTTAGTGCCACAAGACAGGCACTAAAGGTTGAACGTTTATTATATGTATTATATATTATTATAATTATTTATTATATGTATTATTGTACTTGCATGACACTAGCTTTACTTTTCTGGATCAACATTGGGTCGATTTTTTTATACGAACGTATGACTCCAGCCTCACTCTCAGTCTCTTTTGTTTGCCTGCAGAATTAATGTCATGTCGACAGCTCTGCAGCCAATCAGTGAGCTCAGCAGCTAGAGCCATGTATACAGGTAAACACATGGTCAAAATTGTTGGTACCCCTCGTTTAATGACTGAAAAATCCACAATCGTGACAGAAATAACTTGAATCTGACAAAAGTAATAATAAATCAAACTCATGAAATAGGCCTGGACCCTTAATTTAATATTTTGTTGCACAACCTTTTGAGGCAATCACTGCAATCAAACGTTTCCCGTAACTGTCAATGAGACTTCTGCACCTCTCAACAGGTATGTTGGCCCACTCTTCAAGAGCAAACTGCTCCAGTTGTCTCGTGTTTGAAGGTTGCCTTTTCCAGAAGGCATGTTTCAGCTGTTTCCAAAGATGCTCAATAGGATTTAGGTCAGGGCTCACCGAAAGCCACTTCAAAATAGTCCAATGTTTTCCTCTTAGCCATTCTTGGGTGCTATTAGCTGTGTGCTTTGGGTCATTATTCTGTTGCAAGACCCATGACCTGCGACTGAGACCACGCCTTCTGACACTGGGGAGCACATTTCTCTCTAGAATCCCTTGATAGTCTTGAGATTTCATTGTACCCTGCACAGACTCTAGACACCCTGTACCAAATGCAGCAAAGTAGCCCCAGAACATAACAGAGCCTTCTCCATGTTTCACAGTAGGGACAGTGTTTTTTTCTTCATATGCTTCATTTTTCCATCTGTGAACATAGAGCTGATGTGCCTTGCCAAAAAGTTCAATTTTTGTCTCATATCCATAGGGAATTCTCCCAGAAGCTTTGTGGTTTGTCAACATGTAGTTTTGCAAATTCCAGTCTAGCTTTTTTATGATTTTTTTTCAACAATGGTGTCCTCATTGGTCATCTCACATGAAGTCTACTTTGGCTCATACAACGAAGGATGGTGTGATCTAACACTGATGTTTATTGAGCTTGAAGTTCACCTTTAATCTGTTTAGAAGTTTTTCTGGCCTCTTTTGTTACCATTCTTATTATCCATCTTTTTGATTTGTCAGTAATTTTCTTCCTGCAGCCACGTCCAGGGAGGTTGGCTAAAATCCCATGGAGCTTAAATTTCTGAATAATGCCTGCAACTGTAGTCACATGAACATCAAGCTGCTTGATGATGGTCTTATAACTTTTACCTTTACATGTTTGCCTGCAATTTCCTTTCTAATCTTATGAGACAACTCTTTCCTTCGCTTCCTCTGGTACATGTTGTTGAGTGTGATACACACCATGTCACCAAACAGCACAATGAGAATCTGTAGCCCTCTATGCAGGCCCACTCACTGATTCCAAGATTGTGGACACCTGTGGATACACATTGATTTAACATGTCCCTTTTGTCACATTTTTTTCAGAGATACCACCATTTCTGTCCAGGCCTATTTCATGAGTTTTATTTTTTTTTTTAAATTCTGTGGAAGCATGATTGAAAAGCAATATCTGACTTTCATTTGTTCATTTTTATAGATTTTTGATTTATTATTACCTTTGTCAAATTCAAGTTATTTCTGTCACCATTGTGGGTTTTTCCATCTTTAAATGAGGGGTACCAACAATTTTGACCACGTGTGTAAAACCTCTAAGCTAAAGGATGGGCGGCAGCCTTGTCAACATGACACCAGTGCTGCAGACAAACAACAGACACTGGGGCAGCGGCAGAGAGATCCGTGTAAATTAATACTCAGTTTATTTTTTTCATGACTAACACAGCTAGTAGAGGAATGTTTTCTGTAAGTGAAGAACATCTTTAAGGTTCACTGTGATATTACAATGCCTAATTGAAGGAAAATGATTTTGGCATTGACAGAGCTACCACCCACTGATTTGTCCTCTGTCCCAGCGTAATTTCTGGGCCAAGGTGATTTCTGCAAGCAATGAATGTGTTTAAATGAATTATGGCATCAAGAGAATCAGCAGAGAAAAAAAGATGTTTCGAGTTACGAGTATATTCAGCTTGATTGAGTGACACACGATTATTATGATGAGAAAAACGTAGTACATCATATTTTACTTCTATCATTTTGCATATCATGACCTAGTAAAGACATCTAGTCTTCAACCCCTCCAACCCCCGGGTGATTTTCCATTTTTTTGTTTTCATATTTTTCTCCCTTTCTTGCAAGAGCCGTAACTTTTATTTTTTTCTGTTCACATAGCCGTATAAGGTTTCTTTTTCTGTGGAATGAGTTATACTTTTTATGATACCATTCATTTTATCATGTGATATATACTAAAAAGCAGGAAAAAAACTGTGTTGAAATTGCAAAAAAAGTGCAATAATACACACGTGGTCAAAATTGTTGGTACCCCTCGTTTAATGACAGAAAAACCCACAGTGGTGGCAGAAATAACTTGAATCTGACAAAAGTAGTAATAAATAAAAAATCTATGAAAATTAACAAATGAGAGTCAGACATTGCTTTTCAACCATGCTTCCACAGAATTTTAAAAAAATAAAACTCATGAAATAGGCCTGGATAGAAATGAAGGTACCCTTAATTTAAAATTGTGTTGCATATCCTTTGGAGGCAATCACTGCAATCAAACATTTCCTGTAACTATCAATGAGACTTCTGCACCTCTCGACAGGTATTTTGGCCCACTCCTCAAGAGCAAACTGCTCCAGTTGTCTCGTGTTTGAAGGTTGCCTTTTCCAGATGGAATTTTCAGCTCTTACTAAAGATGCTCAATAGGATTTAGGTCAGGGCTCATAGAAGGCCACTTCAGAATAGTCCAATGTTTTCCTCTTAGCCATTCTTGGGAGTTTTTGACTGTGTGTTTTGGGTCATTATCCTGTTGCAAGACCCATGACTTGCGAGTGAGACCAAGCTTTCTGACACTGGGCATCACATTTCTCTATAGAATCCCTTGACAGTCTAGAGATTTCATTGTACCCTGCACAGATTCTAGACATCCTGTGCCTGTTGCAGCAATGCAGCCCCAGAACATAACAGAGTCTCCTCCATGTTTCACAGTAGGGGCAATGTTCTTTTCTTGATATGCTTCATTTTTCCATCTGTGAATATAGAGCCAATGTGCCTTGCCAAAAAGTTCAATTTTTGTCTCATCTGTCCATAGGACATTCTCCCAGAAGCTTTGTGGCTTATCAACATGTAGTTTGGCAAATTCCAGTCTAGCTTTTTTATGATTTTCTTTCAACAATGGTGTCCTCCTTGGTCGTCTCCCATGAAGTCCACTTTGGCTCATACAACGACGGGTGGTGCGATCTGACACTGATGTTCCTTGAGCTTGAAGTTCACATTTAATCTGTTTAGAAGTTTTTCTCTGCTCTTTTGTTACCATTCGTATTATCTGTCTCTTTGATTAGTCATCAATTTTCCTCCTGCAGCCACGTCCAGGGAGATTGGCTACAGTCCCATGAAGCTTAAATTTCTCAATAATATGTGCAACTGTAGTCACAGGAACATCAAGCTGCTTGGAGATGGTCTTATAACTTTTACCTTTAACATGTTTGTCTATGATTTTCTTTCTAATCTCTGGTCCATATTGAGTGTGATACACACCAAGTCTCCAAACAGTACAGTGAGGATCTGTAGCCCTCTGTACAGGCCCACTCACTGATTCCAAGATTGTAGACACCTGTTATGCTACTTAGTGGACACCTTGATTTAATATGTCCTTTTTGCCACATTATTTTCAGGGGTACCATCATTTATGTCCAGGCCTATTTCATGAGTTTTATTTTTTTTAAATTCAGTGGAATCATGGTTGAAAAGCAATGTCTGACTTTCATTTGTTCATTTTCATAGATTTTTGATTTATTGTTATTTTTGTCAGATTCAAGTTATTTCTGTCACCATTGTGGGTTTTTCTGTCATTAAATGAGGGGTACCAACTATTTTGACCATGTGTGTAAGTGCATATAGATATGGTTTATAGAGCAAGAAGAATGAAACTATTAAATTTTAGATATTTAATCTGTAAAGTAGGCAGTGTTTATAATAATATACAACAAAAGTTGCAAAATGGCAACAAAACAATGTAGTATAAACAATTACATAAACAAAAATGGAAAACAAAAGAAATTTACTAAACCTGATGTTGTAGGAATGGTTCTGTCTCTAATGAAGGGGAGCTCTTTGTTTTTGGAGATGGTACAGAACTGTAGGGACCTGTGTCTCCCAGGACTGGAGATTAAAAAAACTCAAACTCTGATTTTATTAGATAAAGGATATGTCCACGTACCTCACCTTGATGAACCCATATGGGAGCTGGTCATGGCTTTTGGCTAGGAATTTAGAAAAGTATGAGATCCCCAACTTTCGGGATGTCTTCTCCCCTGGAGGTCCCATGCGGAAGTTATAATGCCATATCACCTGTCACACTCATGCCCTGACTGGTAGGCATGAGCCAGGGGGTTGTGGCCCCACTGTGCCACAAACTAGACTACCCTGGATGGGGTGTGACTAAGACAGCTGCCTTGGTTTTTGC
Organism: Dendrobates tinctorius; assembly: GCF_039654945.1. Taxonomy (NCBI): domain Eukaryota; kingdom Metazoa; phylum Chordata; class Amphibia; order Anura; family Dendrobatidae; genus Dendrobates; species Dendrobates tinctorius. The sequence continues at coordinate 68,787,044 of NW_027361690.1, read as the reverse complement.
TGGAGCCTTTTTGATGGTGAGGTCAGGCACAGCTGAGACACTGGCAGGTGGGTACGGCTGAGATACTGGCACATGGGCATGGCTGAGACACAGAGACAGGGACCAACTGGAAAGGCGCAGGGACACGGGCAGGAAGGAGTGGTGTATGGAATAGGTATTGTCCTGTTCACACAGAGGATGTAGGCACTGGTACTGACAGGAAGGAATGGTGTATGGAGGAACAGGTAAAAGACCTGTTCACACAGTGGGTGCAGGTACTGGTACTGACAGGAAGAAATGGTGTATGGAGAAATAGGTTTGGACCTTTTCACACAGGAGGAGAACCGCAAGGTTGCAAAGAAGGGCTGTATTGCAGCAAGAGGTTCTGTAGCAGCAGAACCAGAACAAAGCTGAATCGCAAGAGTATGGCGCACAGGCAGAGCTGCAAGAGTATAGAGCAGACAGAGCCGCAAGAGTGCGGAGTACAAGCAGAGCCGCAAGAGTGCGGAGCACAGGCAGAGTCACAAGAGTACAGAGCAGGCAGAGCCGCAAGAGTGCAGAGCACAGGCAGAGCTGTAAGAGTGCGGAGCACAGGCAGAGTCACAAGACTGCAGAGCAAGCAGAGCTGCAAGAGTGCAAAGCACAAGCAGACAGAGAGGACACAAGGAGAGACACAGCAGGGAAAGAAGCCACAGACAAGGTGACTGACAAAGAGAGGTAGGACAGAGTTCAGACAAGGTAACAGTGTGAGACAAGGTACAGGACCAAGGACACAGGGGCCAGGAGATACTGCCTCCTGGTGGGCAAAGAGGATAGGTACAAGACAAGGCAGGGAGCAATAGCACAGGGACCAGGATATTCTGCCTCCTGGAGGTATGAAAGACAGGTACAAGGCAAAGCTAGGAATAAAGACTCCAGAGAAGGTGAAACACAGAACAAGACCTGGCAACTCAGCAGCAACACACTAACTGAGTTTAGACATTGCACAGGCAAGTTCCACAGGGTGGAGCTGCCCTAAATACTAGAGGCCTCTTGGTAATTGGCCAGGGACACATTAGACAGGTGCACCTTGATTCCATAAGAACCAGAGAGTTCTGGTGCCGCCACCCTATGCACACAGCCAGGAAGCATGCAGAGAGCAGGCAGGAAGTAAGAGACATACAGCATGGAGCCAGCAGCAGACTGAATTCACAGTATGGCAGTGAGTAAGTTGGTGTGTGAGAGGCCATGCAGTGATGCCGGCAGGGTTGTTACATCACCTATCATGATTTAATCTTTCCATAGATAGGAAACATGGCATATACATCATTATCAGTCTGATATTTGGAGCTGATGCAGCGACCACCCAGTGATGTAAGTTAATGTATTACATTCGCCACTTCATCATGATGTCGAAAATATATCTGTCATAACTATCGGTTTCTTGCCTGCCACAAAAAAATCAGATATTCATAACTGAATACCAAAGACAGGATGTCTGAATGTAATTGTCAAATATTGCTTTGAACAGAGAAAACCTTTACTTCTGAAGGTGCTAGATTTGTCACTTCTTCGCCTCTTGAATATACTGATATCAGACTTTGCATCTGGCCCCCAGCAAATATCTTGCTGTAATTACCTGTTCACAGAATTCTCTAGTTCATTAGGGATTGAAATGTCAGCTCTTTTTCGCTTCACCAGTTATAATTAATCCAATATGTTCAAATGCCATGGTGACATGTCCCCCTGCAAGAGATGGTTTGATAGATTTTACAATTATATCTATGATATTTATGGAGAAGGGAGCAGAATATTATGAAGAGGAAGTGATGACTATGACAACAGAGTTAGTCTCAGAGCACAGGAAGTGAAACAGAAAGGCATAAAACAACATGAAACTTGGCAGAAAAAGTTTATGGGGATACTTAAGGGCACTATCCGTAGTAATTTATGGCAAATCCAGTAGCTGAGTCAGAGTAATGGACAACCTCTTTATGTCTATGGGAGGGAAAGAGAGAAAAAGGAGGAACAATGGGAAAGAGGCCGAGGAAGATCCTGCTGCTTTTAATTTACCATTGAACTTGATTCGTAGTTACACTGCTCTGTATTGTGGTATATGCTTCTAAAGAGTGTGTAACATAAAGATAGGAGAACAAGAACCCCTCATGTTTCTGTGTACTTAGCACAGGATATAGACTAGTTAGGAGGTTAGGAGGATAAGCATTTGAAGATGACTGTGCTGCATGGATCGATGTACACTGTAAGCTACATAGATCCATAGTTAGCTCCAAATTACCTAGCCTCTTGTCTATTCTATATTCAGATTGCGCAGAAGAAGGGATTTTTCTCCCTCCGGTCGGGACTGCAGTGGCTGTTTTTAACACAGGCTTTTATTGTAGTTGTGACACTCAAAACTCCAGTAGGTGAGCAACATCTCACTACCCATCCTTATTCTACCATACAGTGTCACCCTATGGGCGTTTGTCTCTTTTCTAATTTTTTACTGTGTGAAGGAGACATCATACTGTAGCTCAGAGATGGCTAAAAACTGGTCCTCCTGTTTCATCACCTATAGAATGAAGGAAAATATAAAATTAATAATCAGCAATTTTAAAGACTCTCATCTAGAGTTGAGCGACTTTTGTTTTTTTAGGGTCGAGTTTCGTTTCGTGAAACCCGACTTTTCCAAAAGTCGGGTCGAGCAAGATCGTCCGATTATAGGGAAAAGTCGGGGTCGTCCCGAAACACGAAACCCAATGTAAGTCAATGGGGAATAAAAGTCGGCAGTGAGAGGAGGACAGGAAACACACCTACAGTGCCCATTTGAATGCCAAAAGCATCAATTCTTCTTACTTAAGCTTGTCAACCTTAATTAACTTCATAATACAAGTTACGCACTGAAAAATGAGGGTTATTTGGCTAAAGTTGTGGGGGGGAGGGCTGGCTGCAGGTTTTCATGTGCCCTGGGCGAAAGAGCGCCCCTTTAACACATACCACAACTCATCATGCTCCGATACGGCAGAGAAATAGCGGTATAGTACAATGAAAAATATACTTCACTTTTTACATCTCATGACGAGGCCCATCTATTTCTCCATACAGAATCATTGGTCCCATATAATGTTTGAAACAGTATATGATGAGCTCCACATAATGCTACAGTATATGTTGGTCCCCATGGATGAAGCTCCACTGTCTTATGGGGCCCAAATAATGCTCCAAACATAATGGGCCCCATTTCTAATGCTCTAGTGTATAATGGGCCCTGTAAATGCTGCTCCAGTGTCTGATGTCCACCTTTGGAATGTTCCAGTGTATGGTGGGCCCCATCTATCATTCTCCAGAGTATAGTGCTCCCCAAAAATTGCTGTCCCAACATTGAAAACAATCAAATAAGTCTCCTCGCTAGGGAATCCCTGTACTTGTCTGGACTCCTCGTCGTCCCCATCTTCCATCTCACTGCACAGTATTTCAACTTTGCAAGTGCTGTGATCCTGAGCAAGCAGGGGGGGCCCACTCGTTGGCGATGGCACTGGCACAGGGCCCCTGATAGTACGGTGGTGTGTCTGATGGCGGGTGGGCCGAACCTGCACTTTCATCTGCAGCTTCCTCTTTGTCACCGTGTAAGATGGAACTGTATATGGGAAGGGTAACCTGAGTTTCATCAGGGTCAGATTCAGGTCGTGTAGCGTGCGAGGGGAATGTAGTGGTCTGGGTCAATGTACCAGCAGATTCATCGAGCAGTGGCTGGGCCCCCAGGAGTACGGTCGCCACAGTGGCATTACCTTCTTCCTAGGGAGTGTGATGTCATGCTTGGGAGCAACGAACAATCTCTCTAGCAGGTTAACTGATTGGGCGGCGTTATTCCCACGAGTCATGACCCTCCAAACAGCGTTCATGAAGGCAAAGTGTTTGTTTTACGTGGGCAGTATGGTTGCAAAGCTGAACCTTAAAGGAATGTCCAGAAGGGCACCACCAGGAGTGGAGCCTACGGTTAAATTCGACTCCACCTGGGAAACCTCAACCATGCCAGCTACAGAACAGATGCACACATTGCAAGCTTAATTCCGTTAACGAACGAGACTCCGTCATGCCCCGCGGTCCGAGTCTGGCTTACTAGAGGGACACGTGAGGCTCTGGCACATGAGATTGGCCAATAACTGGTGTGTCATGCCCTTACATGTGCGTGGCTGCATGTGCGCTACACTGAAAAGGCCAGCGTTTGTCGCTTACAGGTGCAGATAACCCGCTGAACAACGTTAGTGATGGGGATCACTGATTACAATTATTACCCGCGAACAATGATTTCCCAGTAAGTGCAGGTCAACCGCAGTTCCGGAATTAGGCCTAACCGTCATTCCTGAAAAAATGAAAAACTTACGTGTGCAAACCACAGGTGCTGTAGCTTGCTTAACAGCTCGCCAGCCGTTCTCACGCCCAGTATGGATTACACGTGATTGCACAAAGGTTAGAAAGGGTACCGTATCCCCAGATAACATGTATGGATAGCGTACACATTCAAAATATATGTCTATACATCAGGAGGCAGGCTCAGACGGTGTTAGGCCCAGTATGGATTGCACGTGATTGCACAAAGGTTAGAAAGGGTACCGTATCCCCGGATAACATGTATGGATAGCGTACACATTCAAAATATATGTCTATACATCAGGAGGCAGGCTCAGACGGTGTTAGGCCCAGTATGGATTGCACGTGATTGCACAAAGGTTAGAAAGGGTACCGTATCCCTGGATAACATGTATGGATAGCGTACACATTCAAAATATATGTCTATACATCAGGAGGCAGGCTCAGACGGTCTTAGGCCCAGTATGGATTGCACGTGATTGCACAAAGGTTAGAAAGGGTACCGTATCCCCAGATAACATGTATGGATAGCGTACACATTCAAAATATATGTCTATACATCAGGAGGCAGGCTCAGACGGTGTTAGGCCCAGTATGGATTGCACGTGATTGCACAAAGGTTAGAAAGGGTACCGTATCCCCGGATAACATGTATGGATAGCGTACACATTCAAAATATATGTCTATACATCAGGACGCAGGCTCAGATGGTGTTAGGCCCAGTATGGATTGCACGTGATTGCACAAAGGTTAGAAAGGGTACCGTATCCCCGGATAACATGTATGGATAGCGTACACATTCAAAATATATGTCTATACATCAGGAGGCAGGCTCAGACGGAGTTAGGCCCAGTATGGATTGCACGTGATTGCACAAAGGTTAGAAAGGGTACCGTATCCCCGGATAACATGTATGGATAGCGTACACATTCAAAATATATGTCTATACATCAGGAGGCAGGCTCAGACGGTGTTAGGCCCAGTATGGATTGCACGTGATTGCACAAAGGTTAGAAAGCGTACCGTATCCCCGGATAACATGTATGGATAGCGTACACATTCAAAATATATGTCTATACATCAGGAGGCAGGCTCAGATGGTGTTAGGCCCAGTATGGATTGCACGTGATTGCACAAAGGTTAGAAAGGGTATCGTATCCCCAGATAACATGTATGGATAGCGTACACATTCAAAATATATGTCTATACATCAGGAGGCAGGCTCAGACGGTGTTAGGCCCAGTATGGATTGCACGTGATTGCACAAAGGTTAGAAAGGGTACCGTATCCCCGGATAACATGTATGGATAGCGTACACATTCAAAATATATGTCTATACATCAGGAGGCAGGCTCAGACGGTGTTAGGCCCAGTATGGATTGCACGTGATTGCACAAAGGTTAGAAAGGGTACCGTATCCCCGGATAACATGTATGGATAGCGTACACATTCAAAATATATGTCTATACATCAGGAGGCAGGCTCAGACGGTGTTAGGCCCAGTATGGATTGCACGTGATTGCACAAAGGTTAGAAAGGGTACCGTATCCCCAGATAACATGTATGGATAGCGTACACATTCAAAATATATGTCTATACATCAGAAGGCAGGCTCAGACGGTGTTAGGCCCAGTATGGATTGCACGTGATTGCACAAAGGTTAGAAAGGGTACCGTATCCCCGTATAACATGTATGGATAGCGTACACATTCAAAATATATGTCTATACATCAGGAGGCAGGCTCAGACGGTGTTAGGCCCAGTATGGATTGCACGTGATTGCACAAAGGTTAGAAAGGGTACCGTATCCCCGGATAACATGTATGGATAGCGTACACATTCAAAATATATGTCTATACATCAGGAGGCAGGCTCAGACGGTGTTAGGCCCAGTATGGATTGCACGTGATTGCACAAAGGTTAGAAAGGGTACCGTATCCCCGGATAACATGTATGGATAGCGTACACATTCAAAATATATGTCTATACATCAGGAGGCAGGCTCAGACGGTGTTAGGCCCAGTATGGATTGCACGTGATTGCACAAAGGTTAGAAAGGGTACCGTATCCCCGGATAACATGTATGGATAGCGTACACATTCAAAATATATGTCTATACATCAGGAGGCAGGCTCAGACGGTGTTAGGCCCAGTATGGATTGCACGTGATTGCACAAAGGTAAGAAAGCGTACCGTATCCCCGGATAACATGTATGGATAGCGTACACATTCAAAATATATGTCTATACATCAGGAGGCAGGCTCAGACGGTGTTAGGCCCAGTATGGATTGCACGTGATTGCACAAAGGTTAGAAAGGGTACCGTATCCCCGGATAACATGTATGGATAGCGTACACATTCAAAATATATGTCTATACATCAGGAGGCAGGCTCAGACGGTGTTAGGCCCAGTATGGATTGCACGTGATTGCACAAAGGTTAGAAAGGGTACCGTATCCCCGGATAACATGTATGGATAGCGTACACATTCAAAATATATGTCTATACATCAGGAGGCAGGCTCAGACGGTGTTAGGCCCAGTATGGATTGCACGTGATTGCACAAAGGTTAGAAAGGGTACCGTATCCCCGGATAACATGTATGGATAGCGTACACATTCAAAATATATGTCTATACATCAGGAGGCAGGCTCAGACGGTGTTAGGCCCAGCATGGATTGCACGTGATTTCACAAAGGTTAGAAAGGGTACCGTATCCCCGGATAACATGTATGGATAGCGTACACATTCAAAATATATGTCTATACATCAGGAGGCAGGCTCAGACAGTGTTAGGCCCAGTATGGATTGCACGTGATTGCACAAAGGTTAGAAAGGGTACCGTATCCCCGGATAACATGTATGGATAGCGTACACATTCAAAATATATGTCTATACATCAGGAGGCAGGCTCAGACGGTGGCAGGCACAGTATGGATTTGACGGCCCAGACTACACAGTGGAGGAGCAGGGAGAGGTTAAGATTGCAAATGCTGGGGCCCTGCCCAAGTGCAGGGGGCCCACTCGTGGGCATCGGTACTGGCACTGGGCCCCTCATAGTGCGGCGGTGTGTCTGACGGTGGGTGTGCACCACCACCGTCAGAGACACTTGATTGCACTATGAAGGACCCTGTGCCAGTGCCCGCGCCCAAGAGTCGGCCTACCCACCTGTCCAGGGCAACGGCACTCGCACGGTGTCGTGCTCTAGGTGGTGACCCCGGCCATGGGGGGGGGAGGCAGCACAGTTTGGGAGTTTTAGAAAGTGGCATATGTTGATGTTGGACATTCAGCTGATGCAAAAGGTGAAATAGGTCAAGTCCCAGGAAGAGGTGGACCAAAGCAAGCCATTTTTCTGTCACCCTATGTGTCATCAGGGGAAGGTGGGACAAAATCCTTGGAAACCCATGCGTGGTTCATTTTAATGAAGGTTAGATCATCCACATTTTGGGTTGACAGACGGGTCCTTTTTTCTGTCAGGATTGATCCAGCTGCACTGAAGACTCTTTCCGATAGCACACTTGCAGCTGGGCAAGCGAGCTCCTGTAAGGCATATTGGGCCAATTCAGGCCAGGTGTCCAGTTTAGCGGCCCAATAGTCAAAGGGGAATGACCTGTGTGGGAGAACATCGATATGGGAGGAAAAGTAGTTTGTAACCATAGTTGACAACTGCTGTCTCCTGTCACTTTCCATCGATGCAGTATTACCAGTTGTGTGAGCGGTACTTGAAAAATCAGTCCACAACATTGTCATGAAACCCCTGTCTCCAACGCCACTTCTGCTGTGTGCACCACGAACACCTCTGCCAAGCTGCCCCCGGCCCGTACGGCTCGTGTGAGAACCATCACCGCTGCTGTGTGCTGGGAATGCCTCAAGCAACCGATTTATCAGAGTTGCTTGTTTATTAGCCAATATTAGGTCAAGGTTCTCCTGTGGCATGATGTTTTGTAATTTGCCTTTATAGCATGGATCCAGGATGCTGGCCAACCAGTAGTCGTCATCGTTCATCATTTTGGCAATGCGGGGGTCCCTTTTTAGGATCTGCAAGGCATAATCTGACATGTGGGCCAATGTTCCCGGTGTCAATGATGCACTGCGAGTGCTGGTTGGAGGAGCACTTTCTGGCAAATCCACATCCCTCCAGTCACGCACAAACCCTGTACCAGACCTTGCCACGCCAACATTTTCACTTGCCCCACGAGATGCATCCTCCTCCCCTAAGTAATCATCCCCATCATCCTCCTCCTCCTCTTCTTCCTCCACCTCGTGCAGGAGAGGTCCCTGAGCAGACAATGGCTGAATGTCATCAAGGATTCCCTCCTCCTCTTCCTCCTCATCAACATTGGCTGCAGAAGCCTGCTCCTTAAGGTGCGTCAAAGTTTGCATGAGCAGACGCATAAGTGGGATGCTCATGCTTAGGATGGCGTCATCTGCACTTACCAGCCGTGTGCATTCCTCAAAACACTGAAGGACTTTACAGAGGTCTTTCAGCTTCGACCACTGCACACCGGTCAACTCCATGTCTGCTCTCAAAGTGCCTGGCCGTGTATCCTCCCACAAATGCATTATGGCCTGTCTCTGCTCGCACAGCCGCTCCACCATGTGCAGGGTGGAGTTCCACCTTGTTGCAATGTCGATAATGAGGCGGTGGTTGGGAAGGTGGAGCAATCGCTGCAGCTTCTGCATACGAACGGAGTGTACAGGCGACCGGCGGATGTGCACGCACAGTCTTCGCACCTTCTGGAGCAGGGCTGTTAACTCCGGATAATTTTTGAGGAAGCACTGCAACACCAGGTTCAAGGTGTGAGCCAAGCAAGGTATGTGGCAGAGTTTTGAAAGGGCTATGGCTGACACAAAATTACGCCCGTTATCACTAACTACCTTGCCTGCCTCAAGATGTACACTGCCCAGCCATGACTCAGTTTGTCGCTGAAAGTACTCGGCCAGCACCTCGGCGGTGTGTCTGTCGCCCAAACACATCATCTGCAACACTGCCTGCTGACGCTTTCCACTAGCTGCTCGATAGGGGGACACCTCGTGTGCAACAGTGGCAGCTGCAGATGGAGTGCTCGTACGACTGCGCTCTGTGGACGATCTTTCGCTTCTGGAGGAGGAGGAGGAGGAGGAGGGTCGAACGCCTACAGCCAACTGTTTCCTATACCGTGGGCTAGGCAGCACTGTCCCACCACCGCTGTCCCCTGTGGACCCTGCATCCACCACATTAACCCAGTGCACAGTGATGGACACGTAACGGCCCTGGCCATGCCGACTGGACCATGCATCAGTTGTGAGGTGCACCTTTCCGCTCACTGACTGCTTGAGTGCATGGACAATGCGGTCTTTCACATGATGGTGGAGGGCTGGGATGGCTTTGCGAGAGAAGAAGTGGCGACTGGGTAGGTCATAGCGTGGTACTGCATAGACCATGAGTTCGCGGAAAGCTGCGCTTTCCACCAACCAAAAGGGCATCATCTCAAACGAGATTAGTTTGGCAATGTGGGCGTTCAAACCCAGTGTACGTGGATGAGAGACTGAGTACTTTCTTGACCTACTCATAGTGTCTGGGAGGGTGAGCTGGACTTGAGAGCTGCATATGGTGGAAGTAGCGGTGGACAGGGCGGACTGAGAGAGGGTTGATGATGGTGATGGAGTTGGTGTTCTTTCTGATGGCCTAGAATCAGTCTTTCGTTGATATAACAGTGGGATTCCCTGACTGCTGTGGCCTTGCAACGACACCTCAACATTTGGTGCTGTGCTAACTGGTGGGCTTACAGTGGGGGAAACAATGTAGATTTGCTGACTACCTTCGTTGTGATCCGTTGCACATGAGGTTTGGTGTTGTGTCCACGCTTGCAAGTGCATGGTGGTTAAATGTCTAAGCATGCAACTGGTATTCAAATTTTTCAGATTTTTCCCTCGGCTAAAGGTCTTTGCGCACTTCTTACAGATAACCTTGGCCTGATCATTAGGATTTTGTTCAAAAAAGTGCCGCACTGCACTCTTTCTACTATGGAAGACATTTTGCGTCCTTGCACGCTGTGCTATTTTGACCGTCTGGCCAAGCAGTCCAGCAACTTTTCGGCTTTTTGTAACCCGTTTTTGGACTGCTCCGTGAGTGCCAGATAACAGCTGTTGCGATGTCGATGCCTGCGGCGGATGCTCCTCCTCCTCTTCTGAGCTATTGGCAGCGGCACCCTCTTCCCCCAATGGATGCCAATCTGGGTCAACACCTGGGTCATCCATCACCTCCTCTTCAATGTCATGTGCACCTTCCTTTGTGTCACCGTGTATGGTGGTATAGTGTGCGGGAAGGGGCACCTGAGTCTCATCAGGGTCAGAATCTGGCTCTGTACACTGCGAGGACAATGTAGTGCTCTGAGTGAATGTACCAGCAGAATCATCCATCAGCGGCTGTGCATCAGTGCACTCCATGTCAGATTCATCTTGGCCTGGGTAATTCACCATTTCACTTGATAATCCAGGCATGGTATGTGAAAACAGCTCCATGGAGTAATCAGTAGTATGGCCTGCGTCATCCTTCAATCTTGGTTGGGGTGAAGGACACAAGGAAAGGTGTGGTTCATGAACATGAGCCTCCAATGACGACGCAGTGCTTTTACTTTTTATAACTGAAGAAGAGGAGGCGATAGAGCTGGAGGCTGAGTCAGCAATGTAAGACAAAACTTTTTCCTGATGCTCTGGCTTTAAAAGCGGTTTGCCAACTCCTAGAAAACTAAGCCTTCGAAGCCTTATGGAGCCAGACGATGACGCAGGCTCAACACCTCTTGCATTCGGTCCTATTTTGCTCTTGCCACTACCATCAGATCCACCACCAACACCATCATTACCAGCTGCCAACCCCCGCCCAATTCCACGGCCTCTTCCACCAGCCTTCCTCATTTTTGGTAAAAATGTAGACAAAATCCAACAAACTATATAGTAATGTAAAACAAGGTACAAGGTGTCTATAGGACAGGGGAGATTTTGAATTTCTGCTCACACTAGTGGACACTGGACACTTTTGGATTGTGTGAGGCCCAATGAATATCTGAGCGCTATGTGACAGGCTCGATGGCACAGCTGTGATCAAAGTGACTAGAGGATAAGTGAGATTTTGAATTGCAGCAGACACTTGTGGACACTGGACACTTTTGGATTGTGTGAGGCCCAATGAATATCTGAGCGCTATGTGACAGGCTCGATGGCACAGCTGTGACAAAAGTGACGAGATGATAAGGGAGATTTTGAATTTCTGCAGACACTTGTGGACACTGGACACTTTTGGATTGTGTGAGGCCCACTGATATCTGAGCGCTATGTCACAGGCTCGATGGCACAGCTGTGACAAAAGTGACTAGAGGATAAGTGAGATTTTGAATTTCAGCAGACACTTGTGGACACTGGACACTTTTGGATTGTGTGAGGCCCAATGAATATCTGAGCGCTATGTGACAGGCTCGATGGCACAGCTGTGACAAAAGTGATGAGAGGATAAGGGAGATTTTGAATTTCTGCACACACTTGTGGACACTGGACACTTTTGGATTGTGTGAGGCCCACTGATATCTGAGCGCTATGTCACAGGCTCGATGGCACAGCTGTGACAAAAGTGACTAGAGGATAAGGGAGATTTTGAATTTCAGCAGACACTTGTGGACACTGGACACTTTTGGATTGTGTGAGGCCCAATGAATATCTGAGCGCTATGTGACAGGCTCGATGGCACAGCTGTGACCAAAGTGACTAGAGGATAAGGGAGATTTTGAATTTCTGCACACACTTGTGGACACTGGACACTTTTGGATTGTGTGAGGCCCACTGATATCTGAGCGCTATGTCACAGGCTCGATGGCACAGCTGTGACAAAAGTGACTAGAGGATAAGGGAGATTTTGAATTTCAGCAGACACTTGTGGACACTGGACACTTTTGGATTGTGTGAGGCCCACTGATATCTGAGCGCTATGTCACAGGCTCGATGGCACAGCTGTGACAAAAGTGACGAGAGGATAAGTGAGATTTTGAATTTTAGCAGACACTTGTGGACACTGGACACTTTTGGATTGTGTGAGGCCCAATGAATATCTGAGCGCTATGTGACAGGCTCGATGGCACAGCTGTGACCAAAGTGACTAGAGGATAAGTAAGATTTTGAATTTCAGCAGACACTTGTGGACACTGGACACTTTTGGATTGTGTGAGGCCCAATGAATATCTGAGCGCTATGTGACAGGCTCGATGGCACAGCTGTGACAAAAGTGACTACAGGATAAGGGAGATTTTGAATTTCTGCAGACACTTGTGGACACTGGACACTTTTGGATTGTGTGAGGCCCACTGATATCTGAGCGCTCTGTCACAGGCTCGATGGCACAGCTGTGACAAAACTGACTAGAGGATAAGGGAGATTTTGAATTTCAGCAGACACTTGTGGACACTGGACACTTTTGGATTGTATGAGGCCCAATGAATATCTGAGCGCTATGTGACAGGCTCGATGGCACAGCTGTGACAAAATTGACGAGAGGATAAGGGAGATTTTGAATTTCAGCAGACACTTGTGGACACTGGACACTTTTGGATTGTGTGAGGCCCACTGATATCTGAGCGCTATGTCACAGGCTCGATGGCACAGCTGTGACAAAAGTGACTAGAGGATAAGGGAGATTTTGAATTTCAGCAGACACTTGTGGACACTGGACACTTTTGGATTGTGTGAGGCCCACTGATATCTGAGCGCTATGTCACAGGCTCGATGGCACAGCTGTGACAAAAGTGACTAGAGGATAAGGGAGATTTTGAATTTCAGCAGACACTTGTGGACACTGGACACTTTTGGATTGTGTGAGGCCCAATGAATATCTGAGCGCTATGGGACAGGCTTGATGGCACAGCTGTGACAAAAGTGACGAGAGGATAAGGGAGATTTTGAATTTCAGCAGACACTTGTGGACACTGGACACTTTTGGATTGTGTGAGGCCCACTGATATCTGAGCGCTATGTCACAGGCTCGATGGCACAGCTGTGACAAAAGTGACGAGAGGATAAGGGAGATTTTGAATTTCAGCAGACACTTGTGGACACTGGACACTTTTGGATTGTGTGAGGCCCACTGATATCTGAGCGCTATGTCACAGGCTCGATGGCACAGCTGTGACAAAAGTGACTAGAGGATAAGGGAGATTTTGAATTTCAGCAGACACTTGTGGACACTGGACACTTTTGGATTGTGTGAGGCCCACTGATATCTGAGCGCTATGGCACAGGCTCGATGGCACAGCTGTGACAAAAGTGACTAGAGGATAAGGGAGATTTTGAATTTCAGCAGACACTTGTGGACACTGGACACTTTTGGATTGTGTGAGGCCCAATGAATATCTGAGCGCTATGGGACAGGCTCGATGGCACAGCTGTGACAAAAGTGACGAGAGGATAAGGGAGATTTTGAATTTCAGCAGACACTTGTGGACACTGGACACTTTTGGATTGTGTGAGGCCCACTGATATCTGAGTGCTATGTCACAGGCTCGATGGCACAGCTGTGACAAAAGTGACGAGAGTTTAAGGGAGATTTTGAATTTCAGCAGACACTTGTGGACACTGGACACTTTTGGATTGTGTGAGGCCCACTGATATCTGAGCGCTATGTCACAGGCTCGATGGCACAGCTGTGACAAAAGTGACGAGAGGATAAGGGAGATTTTGAATTTCAGCAGACACTTGTGGACACTGGACACTTTTGGATTGTGTGAGGCCCAATGAATATCTGAGCGCTATGTGACAGGCTTGATGGCACAGCTGTGACAAAAGTGACGAGAGGATAAGGGAGATTTTGAATTTCTGCAGACACTTGTGGACACTTTTGGATTGTGTGAGGCCCACTGATATCTGAGCGCTATGTCACAGGCTCGATGGCACAGCTGTGACAAAAGTGACTAGAGGATAAGGGAGATTTTGAATTTCTGCAGACACTTGTGGACACTGGACACTTTTGGATTGTGTGAGGCCCAATGAATATCTGAGCGCTATGTGACAGGCTCGATGGCACAGCTGTGACAAAAGTGACGAGAGGATAAGGGAGATTTTGAATTTCTGCAGACACTTGTGGACACTGGACACTTTTGGATTGTGTGAGGCCCACTGATATCTGAGCGCTATGTCACAGGCTTGATGGCACAGCTGTGACAAAAGTGACTAGAGGATAAGGGAGATTTTGAATTTCAGCAGACACTTGTGGACTCTGGACACTTTTGGATTGTGTGAGGCCCACTGGTATCTGAGCGCTATGTCACAGGCTCGATGGCACAGCTGTGACAAAAGTGACGAGAGGATAAGGGAGATTTTGAATTTCTGCACACACTTGTGGACACTGGACACTTTTGGATTGAGTGAGGCCCAATGAATATCTGAGCGCTATGTGACAGGCTCGATGGCACAGCTGTGACCAAAGTGACTAGAGGATAAGGGAGATTTTGAATTTCTGCACACACTTGTGGACACTGGACACTTTTGGATTGTGTGAGGCCCACTGATATCTGAGCGCTATGTCACAGGCTCGATGGCACAGCTGTGACAAAAGTGACTAGAGGATAAGGGAGATTTTGAATTTCAGCAGACACTTGTGGACACTGGACACTTTTGGATTGTGTGAGGCCCAATGAATATCTGAGCGCTATGTGACAGGCTCGATGGCACAGATGTGACCAAAGTGACTAGAGGATAAGTGAGATTTTGAATTTCTGCACACACTTGTGGACACTGGACACTTTTGGATTGTGTGAGGCCCACTGAATATCTGAGCGCTCTGTCACAGGCTCGATGGCACAGCTGTGACCAAAGTGACTAGAGGATAAGGGAGATTTTGAATTTCTGCACACACTTGTGGACACTGGACACTTTTGGATTGTGTGAGGCCCACTGAATATCTGAGCGCTCTGTCACAGGCTCGATGGCACAGCTGTGACCAAAGTGACTAGAGGATAAGGGAGATTTTGAATTTCTGCACACACTTGTGGACACTGGACACTTATGGATTGTGTGAGGCCCACTGAATATCACAGCGCTATGTCACAGGCAGAAATTGGCTAGTGTATCACAAACTACAAGGTGTATGTAAAATTGGGCAGAATAGGAATCTCCCTAGAGTGCAGGTCTGTAAGAACGGAACATGTCCTCGTTTTATTCTCACAGAGTGACACACTGATAGCTTCACTGTGGCTGTGATAACAGCCGTTACACGGTACTGTGTGAGGAGAATACACCGCTGTATGGTGTGAAAAAATACACGCTCAGTACCTCAGCAGGACAAAAAAAAAAAATTGGGATTGCTTTTAAAAAAGCAGTTTGCGGAGCAGTGGGTAAACAGCAATGCAGGAATGTCAGGAAGCCTTAGAAGGCAGCCCAACAACCAACACCACTGATACACCACTATATAGCCTCCCTTTGCACTGCACACACAGTGACTGGTGTGTTGTACAGGCAAAATCGCTAGCAGCAGAAGCAGTTTTTTTTTCTTCTCAGCAGGACAAAAAAAAAAAAATTTTGATTGCTTTTAAAAAAGCAGTTTGCGGAGCAGTGGGTAAACACCAATGCAGGAATGTCAGGAAGCCTTAGAATGCAGCCCAACAACCAACACCACTGATACACCACTATATAGCCTCCCCTTGCACTGCACACACAGTGACTGATGTGTTGTACAGGCAAAATCGCTAGCAGCAGAAGCAGTTTTTTTTTCTTCTCAGCAGGACAAAAAAAAAAATTGGGATTGCTTTTAAAAAAGCAGTTTGCGGAGCAGTGGGTAAACAGCAATGCAGGAATGTCAGGAAGCCTTAAAAGGCAGCCCAACAACCAACACCACTGATACACCACTATATAGCCACCCTTGAACTGCACACAGAGTGACTGATGTGTTGTACAGGCAAAATCGCTAGCAGCAGAAGCAGTTTTTTTTTCTTCTCAGCAGGACAAAAAAAATATTGGGATTGCTTTTAAAAAAGCAGTCTGCGGAGCAGTGGGTAAACAGCAATGCAGGAATGTCAGGAAGCCCCTATTGGCCCCTATCTCCTCCCTCTCATGTCCTGATTCTGCATTGAAGCATTACAATGAAACACTTCAAAGTGCCCTGGATGAATTTGCACCCCCTATAAATAGAACACCACAACGCAGACGGCGACAACCCTGGCACACGGTGCAAACACGTTTCCTGCAGCGGTGCTCCAGGTGCGCCGAACGTCTGTGGAGAAAATCCAATCTACACGAAGATTTCATCCATTTTAAGTTTATGCTTAGAACATACAACACTGCCCTTCACCTCTCCAAACAAACCTATTTCAACACCCTCATCATCTCACTGTCCAATAACCCGAAACGTCTCTTTGACACTTTTCATTCTCTACTCAATCCAAGAGTACAGGCCCCAACCACGGAGCTCCGAGCTGACGATCTGGCCAATTACTTCAAAGAAAAAATTGACCAGATCCGACAGGAAATTATCTCCAAATCCCCTCATACCATGCACTGTCCTCCCTCCCCCACTGCATCTAACTCACTCTCTGATTTTGAACCAGTCACAGAAGAAGAAGTAAGCAGGCTCCTTGCATCTTCTCGCCCAACTACTTGCACCAGTGACCCATTTCCGTCACATCTCCTCCAGTCCCTTTCCCCTGCTGTCACCCCTCACCTAACTAAAATATTTAACCTCTCTCTCTCTTCTGGTATTTTTCCCTCCTCATTTAAGCATGCCATCATACATCCACTACTTAAAAAACCATCCCTTGACCAAAACTGTGCCGCTAACTATAGACCTGTCTCTAATCTTCCCTTCATCTCTAAACTCCTGGAACGCCTGGTCCACTCCCGCCTTATCCGCTATCTCTCAGAAAACTCTGTTCTCGACCCTCTCCAATCCGGTTTCCGCTCTTTACACTCCACTGAAACTGCCCTCACTAAAGTCTCTAATGATCTGCTAACAGCTAAATCAAATGGTCATTACTCCATGCTAATTCTCTTGGATCTCTCTGCAGCATTCGACACTGTGGATCATCAGCTCCTCCTCACTATGCTCCATTCCATTGGCCTCAAGGACACCGTTCTCTCCTGGTTCTCCTCCTATCTCTCCGACCGCTCCTTTACTGTTTCTTTTGCCGGTTCCTCCTCCTCTCACCTTCCCCTTACTGTTGGGGTTCCTCAAGGATCGGTTCTAGGCCCCCTCCTCTTCTCCTTGTACACTGCCCCTATTGGTCAAACAATCAGTAGATTTGGTTTCCAGTACCATCTCTATGCTGATGACACCCAATTATACGCTTCTTCTCCTGACATCACGCCAGCCTTTCTAGAAAACACTGGCGATTGTCTAAACGCTGTGTCTAATATCATGTCCTCACTATATCTGAAACTGAACCTGTCAAAGACTGAACTCCTTGTGTTTCCTCCCGCTACTAATGTACCTACACCCGACATTGCCATTTCCGTGTGTGGTTCCACTATTACTCCCCAGCAACATGCCCGCTGTCTTGGGGTCATACTTGATTCCGAGCTTTCCTTTGCCCCCCACATTCGATCACTGGCTCGCTCTTGTCATCTGCACCTCAAAAACATTTCTAGAATTCGACCTTTTCTTACTTTTGACTCTGCAAAAACTCTTACTGTTTCTCTTATTCATTCTCGTCTCGACTATTGTAACTCTCTTCTAATCGGTCTCCCTCTTACCAAACTCTCCCCTCTCCAATCTGTCTTGAATGCTGCAGCCAGGATCATATTCCTCACCAATCGTTACACCGATGCCTCTACCTTGTGCCAGTCATTACACTGGCTACCCATCCACTCCAGAATTCAGTATAAACTTATTACCCTCACCCACAAAGCCCTCCATGGCTCAGCACCACCCTACATCCCCTCCCTTGTTTCAGTATACCACCCTACCCGCGCCCTCCGTTCTGCTGATGACCTGAGGTTAGTATCCTCAATAGTCAGAACCTCCCACTCCCGTCTCCAAGACTTTACACGTGCCGCGCCAATTCTTTGGAATGCACTTCCCAGGTCAATACGATTAGTCCCCAATCCCCACAATTTTAAGCGTGTCCTGAAAACGCATTTATTCAGACTGGCCTATCGCCTCAACACATTAACCTAACCTATCCCTGTGTGGCAGAGCCAAAAGTTTTACCATAACCAGGTTCCCAGCATCATGTTCCCACATGCTTTATGCATCCATTAGCCCTCTGTGTCTGTACTGTTACACACTTAACATTATGGCTGGTCCATACAATCAGGGCAACTGTTACCACCCACCTTTCGTGTCTACCTCTTTCCTCATAGACTGTAAGCTTGCGAGCAGGGCCCTCACTCCTCTTGGTATTTGTTATAATCTACTGTATGTGATTATTGTTATGCTGTAATGTCTATTGTCTGTACAAATCCCCTCTGAAATGTAAAGTGCTGCGGAATATGTCGGTGCTATAAAAATAAAATGTATTATTATTATTATTATTATTATATAAGCCTTAGAAGGCAGCCCAACAACCAACACCACTGATACACCACTATATAGCCTTCCCTTGCACTGGACACACAGTGACTGGTGTGTTGTATAGGCAAAATCGCTAGCAGCAGAAGCAGTTTTTGGTGTCTTCTTCCCTGACTAACGCTCTCCCTACAAAATCAGCAGCAGCAGCAGCTCTCTCTATTCTGAGATCAGCATGAGTAAGATGGCGGTCGGCGTGCACGCCCTTTTATACCCCCTGTGACGCCCCCCAAAGCAAGCCAATCACTTGCATGCCCTTCTGAAAGATGGTGGTGACCCGTGCCTATGTCATCACGTTGCCCACAGTGTCCGTGGATCCTGATTGGCTGAAAAAGAGCGCAAAACAAACTTTTGAAACGCGACTCTGGCGCGTAAGTCGCCGACCTCGTGGCCGACCTCATCCTAGGGTCGGGTTTCGTTTCATGAAACCCGACTTTGCCAAAAGTCGGCGACTTTTGAAATTTTTCGACCCGTTTCGCTCAACTCTACTCTCATCTAATCCGTGGCCTGGACACATTCTGTTTGATTCACATCTGTGTCACAGATAAATCCAAAGTAGAACCTCATGACCACCAGAAAAACCCTACTTATTCTTTAAAAAAATATTTTCAAACCCTGATACTCAACTGTCAATGAAATAGTACGTTCTTCTAAAGCAGGGGTGCACAACTTCTTCTGGTCCAAGGGCAATATTTCATATTGAATAACTTCAGAAGGCCGCAATAAATCTTAAAGTGGTGTTACCATTTTAGAAGTTTATGGCGTCATATTAAAAGTATATACTATAAATGTCTAAAAGAAGTGAGTTCCACTACCAGGACTCATACATGTCTGGAGAATAGAGGTGTGTTTTTCCCCCAATCAGTACTCTAGAAAGGAAGTGACCGTGCTCAACTGAAAATTATGAGGTGTTGCAGTTGTGACACCCCAGACTCAGGTTGTCACAGTGACATTGCCTCCCTTTAATGGGTAAAGTCATGCCAGGAGGCAGGAGGAGGGCCCCCATGCCAGGTAACAGATTACACTACAATTCCAGCTACAGGTCAGAAAGGGGAGCTGCCTTATAAATTCTGGCCAGCAGATGGGGTTGGTGAGTCAGCAAGTAGTAAGCTGGGAGAAAGCAAAGGGGGTTGTCATGGAGACGGGAGCAGTGAAGCTCATGACAGGACGGTTAGTGAGGGAGTTGAAGACGGGAAGCTGATCTGTGAGGAGGGGAAGGACAAGGAGCTGAGACAAGAGGCTCCGGGGAAGCTAAAAACTGCTTATAGCAGACCCCCAGAGCGAAACGCTAATAGAGAGAAAGGGACACCAGAGTCCTGGGTGGGCAGGAGCTGTATGTCCTGACCGCCAAATCTGGAAGTACACGGGGCTGCAAGTTCCTGAGCGACACTGAACATCTAAGGGCACGGCAGCAGATCAGGGCTGACGATGAAAAGGACAGTACCCATGGAATAGGCTCACATTGACAGCCATACAGGTTAGAGAAACCATCATGCAATACAGAGTCACAGCTTAGTTACAAACACCAGAGACCCGCACACAAAGCACAGAAGGAAGGTCCCAAACCCCCACCTGGCAGGGTGGATCCCCTGAATGCCTCCAGGCGAGCCAGACTCAATCCATCACCTGTATTTGGTACTCCAGATTGCAAACACTTGCAAGTAAAAGGTAAAGAAACTGCACCTCTCCGTGTCCTTCTCTTATTTCGCTGCACCCCAACGTTCACTGCCATCTGAACTATTAATCAACTTTTAACAGCCCTGGGACCATTGCTCTACCCGTGGAGAGCAATTTCCACCTCAGCTGCATCACACCAAGTCTCAGGGGAACAACACCACAGCGCTGGTCACCTCTGACCAGAACACCACGGGTGGCGTCACACTTAAATACCACACAACTTTCCCCTATTTTATTACTGGATGACTCAGGGCCACAGACCGGGTCACCGCCGGCGTGACATCTCCCATTGAAGTCAACGGGCCCGGTACCGAGTACCCCAAGGCCCTGCGGGGCGCGCCAACTGGCATCACGAACAGGATGCATCGAGCCTAGCAAAGCTGGGCACAAAGAGCCTGGCAAAGCTGGGTACTGTGTGCCATAGACTTTATTAAATTGAGTGCTAGAGACTTTACTGAGCTTTCAAATAACCACCATAACTGCGTCGTACAGCTCGTGCGAGCAGAGAGGGACATGCCATTGTGGGCGGAGCCAGAAATAAAGCACGACGTGAAGCCCTGCCCGCGCTCTGACGTTAGTGAGCAAGTGAAAAAGCATTAAGAAAATGTTCAATGCGGGTGAAGATTCAGCGGCGGTCCCAGCTGCAGCCTCCATAATGCCTCTATCAATGCCAGATATATCAGGAGCGACCTGGTTACCACAGTACTCAGGGGAGTCGCACACCCTGAGCGATTTTAAGGAAAGACTATGTAGCTTGTTCAAAGTGTACCCCCTGTCTGAGAGTCAAAAAGTCAAGTATCCTCATTGGCCAGTTAACTAGTGCGGCTCAGAGGGAAGTAAAGTCCTGGCCGGACACTGATAAGAGAACTGTCAAACAAATCTTAGCCAGACTGAAAGACACTTTTGACACCTGCACTGCAACAGAGATAAAGATGAGATTCTTTGGGTGCAAACAGAGAGCGCAGGACAGTATACGGGACTATGCCCTTAATCTTCAGGAGGCACTACGGGCCGTAAAGCAGGTTGACCCTGAGAGCATGCAAGATGAAGATAGATTACTAACAGAGCAGTTTATAAAGGGACTTCAGTCTAACAATCAAAGGACACAGCTGTGCATAATGGCCGTACAAAATCCTGAATTGGACATTGCACACTTTAAGGATAGAGCCATACGGGTGCTACGTGAACCAAATCCTAGCAGCACAGAGCCCTCTAAAGGTACTGTCACACTTAGAGATGCACCAACGATCCCGACCAGCGATATGACACGGTCAGGATCGCTGGTGCATCTCTAAGTGGTCGCTAGTGAGCTGCCACACAGGCAGATCTCACCAGCGACTTCGCAGGGGTCGGGGGTCGCTACTTACCTGTCAGACGAGGCGATCCTGACGTCCTCCCGCCCGCGTCCACGCGTCACTCGTCTCCACAGCAGGAAGCCCCAGCAGGAAGCTGACAATGAAAAACGATCCAGGACGTTCTTGCGCGATCAGCGATAACCAGCGGGGAGCGGTCGGAGGTAAGTATCAGACACAGCGGTATCGCTAGCAATATCGCTATAACGTCACAAAAACCAGTGACGCTATAGCGATATTGCTAGCGATATCGCTTAGTGTGACAGGCCCTTAAGCATCCAGCAATTACATACCAACAGGGGGCAGCATCCTTCCCAAAGACCTCTATTGAGACTGACATGCTGGCCCAAGATGATGACTCTGCAGCAGACTTATGTCTCCAAGTCAAGGAACTAACTAAAAGTGTGGCTGCACTCACAAAAACTGTGCAGTTCCTACAAGTGGCTCCAAAGAAAAAGATCCAGCTGGCCTCCAGTCCAGATGATGTCCTGTGGCGACAGCAGAGGAGAATCCCACCGACCAGACTAAGAAATAGCGATCGTTACGACGAGGACGGACGGCCCATCTGTCGCCGCTGCAACAAGGCAGGACACCTAGCAAGATTCTGTCATTTAAACAAGCAATCCCTGGGGCAAAGGGCCAACCCGCAGGAGTAAGATGACCAGGACCATAAAAATGGAGAGACAAGTACGTAGGGGGACGGCCAGTCCTGCCTATCGTGATTGACGACTTTCCGATGAACGCTATACTGGACACCGCCTCACAGGTGACAACGATGCCATATGTTCTTTTTAAGCAGTACTGGGCTGATTCAGACATTACTCACAGCCCAGATAAAGACCTTGCCATTCTTACCAGCAATGGTCAGCCCTTGCCTCAGATGGGATATAAATAGGTGACCATCAAGATTGGCCGAGTAGAATTGCAATCGCAAGGTTTGATTATAGTTGATATTGACAAATGAGAATGCCATCCTATGATCACTTTAGGCACTAACGTAATTGAAAACTGTCTTGGAGAAATTATTGTTTTGTTACAACAGATAGCCGAGACCGCCAGCTCCAGTCAGCAGCGGGTTCTGCAAAAGGAGATCAGAGCCCTGATGCAGAGACAACAGGTAGAGCTGTCTGGTGGAGAAGTCGACAGCATCAGAGTAAGTGATCCTTTTCCCATTGCAGTACCTCCCAGAAGTGAAATGTTAATTTGGTGTCGGGCAGCAATAGGCCTAAGGGGTCAAGATTATCAAGCCCTGGTAGGACCCATGTACTCTGATAGTAGGCCCACTATCCTGACAGCCAGAGGGGTAGTTGATGTCCGCAAGGGGAGAGTACCAATACGCATCTTAAATTGTGGGGAGAGGGAGGTCCATTTACCCCGGTATGCCACCCTTGCTAAGCTGTTCATTGTCAGTAACAATGCAATAGAGGCACTAGAACCCTTGCTTCCGACTGACAAGATGGAACAGAATGGCTCTGAAGGGCAGCAGGAGGATTGGTGTCAGCAGCTACACGTAGGCACTGACTCCACCACTTCGCACCAAAAACATGGGGCTTACCTGGTGGCTCGAGAATTTGAGCGGGTCTTCAGCAAGCATCCTCTAGACTTTGGGCAGGCAAAAGGAGTACAACACCATATCCCCACTGGAGATCATCCACCCATTAAAGAGAAGCACCGGCCTGTACCCCCAGCACACTATCAATGTGCCAAGAGCATGTTACGGGAGATGAATGAGGCTGGGGTAATCAGAGATAGTAGTAGCCCCTGGGCAGCTCCATTAGTCCTCGTTAAGAAGAAAAATGGTACTATGAGAATGTGTGTAGACTGCAGGTGGATTAACAGCATTACACATAAAGACGCCTACCCATTACCTAGAATTGAGGAATCACTAGCTGCACTGAGAACCGCTAATTATTTCTCTAGCTTAGATCTCACCAGTGGGTATTGGCAGGTTCCTGTGGCAGAGGCAGACAAAGAAAAAGACAGCGTTTACAACACCAATGAGCCTCTGCGAGTTTAACTACATGACGTTCAGGCTCAGCAATGTGCCAGAGACATTTCAGCGGTTAATGGAATGCTGCCTCGGACATAAAAACTTTTAAACCGTTCTGCTGTACCTGGATGACATCATCGTCTTCTCCAAAACCTACAAAGACCATTTGAAGCACCTAGCCGAGGTATTCGAAGCCCTGTCAAACTTTGGCCTGAAAGTAAAGCCGTCCAAATGTCACCTTTTGAAACCCAAAGTGCAGTACCTAGGCCATATGGTGAGCGCGGAAGGTGTGGCACCAGACCCTGACAAAGTCACCGTTATCCGGGACTGGCAAAGACCCAGCACTATTCATCAAGTAAGGCAGTTTCTTGGGTTAGTAGGCTACTACCAAAGAATTATCAAGGATTTCACCAAAATAGCTGCACCCCTGCAAGATCTTCTAGTGGGCCAATCCAAGAAAACCAAGAACAAAAGTCTTCCGCTCGAGCGGAATGAAAGGATAGAAGAGTCCTTTATCAGATTGAAATTGGCCCTCCCGGGAGATGAGGTCCTGGCTTACCCTGACTATGACCAACCATTTGTACTTTACACTGACGCCAGCAACGTGGGATTGGGAGCAGTGCTGTCACAAGTGCAGAAAGGCAAAGAGAAAGTGATTGCCTACGCCAGCAGGAAGCTTCGTCCCACTGAGAGGAACCCCAACAACTACAGTTCCTTTAAACTGGAGTTCCTCGCCATAGTCTGGGCGGTAACAGAGCGCTTCAAGCACTACTTGGCTTCAGCAAAGTTCACCATCTACACGTACAATAATTCGCTAACTCACCTTGAAACGGCAAAGCTAGGGGCACTTGAGCAGTGATGGATGGCCCAGCTGTCCAACTACGAGTTTATCATCAAGTACCGAGCAGGACATAAGAACGCTAATGTGGATGCGCTATCCAGAATGCCCAATTCACCTGACGGGGAGAAGATCCAGAAGAACTCGAAGAAATCGAGTTACCAGCCTTCCATTGTCCAGTTGCAGCCCAGCGCTCCCAAGGAGTGAGGAATAAGCGCTTTGTCGTGCGAGAGGTAATGTTGAATCCATTACACCATCAGGAGTGGGCAGAGACACAAGATAGTGACCCAGCTGTTCGCCTAGTAAAGGCGTGGCTGGCACAAGCTGATTCACACCCTGGTCCAGATGACCCACAGGAAACACACCAGTTATGGAAGGAGAGAGGCAAGCTGTTCATCCACAAGGGTAAACTGTGTTGGAGGAAAATCAACTCGCGCACACACGAACTGGTCTGGCAGGTGGTAGTCCTGAAGAGGGATGCGCGAATGGTCTTGGAAGCGTACCACAACGGAGCAGGACACTTCGGGTGGAAGAAGTTGGAGGTCTTACTTAATGAAAGATTCTACTGGCTTGGCATGAGGAGAGCCATTGAGAAGTGGTGCCGAGAATGTGGCCCATGCAACCTGCGCAGAAAAGACCGTAACAGCCAGAGAACCCCATTGCAGCCGATCATCACAAAACAGCCGCTTGAACTGGTAGCCTTGGATTACATGAAGTTAACTCCAAGTAGGAATGGCTACACCTATGCTTTGACCATCGTGGACCATTACTCAAGGTTCTTGGTAGTCGTGCCTGTTAGAGACCAAACAGCGAAGACAGCAGCCAAGGCATTTCAGCAACACTATTGTCGACCGCATGGATACCCTGAACAAGTGCTCACCGACCAAGGTCCAGCCTTTGAGGCAGAAGTATTCCAGGAGTTCTGTAGCATGTACAGTTGCAAGAAAATCAGGACGCCGCCGTACCAGCCATAGAAAACTGACATGTGTGAGAAGATGAACCAGGTGGTCATTCACTTATTGAAGACCTTACCTCTGGAAGAATAAAACCAGTGGCCAGCAAAGTTGCCAGATCTGTTAGATCTCTATAATCATATACCGGTAAACTCCACCAATTGCACTCCGGCCTACCTGATGAGAGCGAGACCTGGCAAGTTACCCATTGATTTGGACGTGGGAGTCTTGACACCTGAGATGACCCCACCAGATGCAGACTGGGACACAGAGAGTCAGCAACAATACCGCAAAGTGCAAGAATGTGTGGAGAAAAGTTTGTCCCAAACAAGACAGAGGCAGGAAAGGAATTACAATCAACACGCCCCTGCAGTTCCCTTGACACCAGGAGAACAAGTACTCAAAAGAAAGAGATGTGTTCACAAACTAGATGACCAGTGGGAGGCAGAGCCATACACCATTATACCTTCAGACTTTAATAACACCAAGGTATGCCTCATCAGCAAGGATGGAGGAGAAACCATAGAAGCAGTCTCAATAGATCATCTAAAGGTGTGCCCTGATCAATTGAAGGATAAGAAAGAAGTCCAAGACATTCCACAGCCCATAGTAGAGGTGGAAGAAAAGATCCAAACTATTCTATTATGTTTGCTCTGTCCGGGAGAACTGAACTTCACTGGGGGGGAATGTGACACCCCAGAGTCCGGTTGTCACAGTGACATTGCCTCCCTCTAATGGGTAAAGTCATGCCTGGAGGCAGGAGGGGGGCCCTTATGCCAGGTAACAGATTACACTACAATTCCAGCTGCAGGTCAGAAAGTGGAGCTGCCTTATAAATTCTGGCCAGCAGATGGGGTTGGTGAGTCAGCAAGTAGTGAGCTGGGAGAAAGCAAAGGGGGTTGTCATGGAGACAGGAGCAATGAAGCTCATGACAGGACGGTTAGTGAGGGAGTTGAAGACGGGAAGCTGATCTGTGAGGAGGGGAAGGACAAGGAGCTGAGACAAGAGGCTCCGGGGAAGCTAAAAACTGCTTATAGCAGACCCCAGAGCAAAGCGCTAATAGAGAGAAAGGGACGCCAGAGTCCTGGGTGGGCAGGAGCTATACAGTATGTCCTGACCGCCGAATCTGGAAGTACAGGGGACTGCAAGTTCCTGAGCGACATTGAACACCTAAGGGCACGGCAGCGGATCAGGAGCCCGGGCTGACGGTGAAAAGGACAGTACCCGTGGAATAGGCTCATGCTGACAGCCATACAGGTTAGAGAAACCATCACGCAATAGAGGGTTGCAGCTTAGTTACAAACAGCAGAGACCCGCACACAAAGCGCAGAAGGAAGGTCCCAAACCCCCATCTGGCAGGGTGGATCCCCTGAATGCCTCCAGGCGAGCCGGACTCAATCCATCACCTGTATGTGGTACTCCGAATTGCAAACACTTGCAAGTAAAAGGTAAAGAAACTGCACCTCTCTGTGTCCTTCTCTTATTTCTCTGCACCCCAACGTTCACTGCCATCTGAACTATTAATCAACTTTTAACAGCCCTGGGACCATTGCTCTACCCGTGGAGAGCCATTTCCACCTCAGCTGCGTCACTCCAAGTCTCAGGGGAACAACACCGCAGCACTGGTCACCTTTGACCAGAACACCACGGGTGGTGTCACACTTAAATACCACACAACTTTCCCCTATTTTATAACTGGACGCCTCAGGGCCACAGACCAGGTCACCGCCGCCGTTACATCCCCCATTGAAGTCAACGGGCCCGGTACCGAGTACCCTAAGGCCTTGCTGCATTCCACAATTCCCTCAAAATAGAATACCAAGAGCTTCATGTATAGCAAGTCAGCAGTCTAAGCCACATATGCCTGTCTGGAGTGCCAAACAGGGGTCAATAGTATCTTGATGTACGGGGAACCTGGATCTGGGTATACAGTGCTCTATTTGTGATGCCCATCCCTACATCTTCTTTCCTTTGGCATGGAAATTACTGTGTACAGAAGGTTGGGGGGCACACAAAATGACACTATGCACTGGTTGTATACCTCTGTTCTAAAGGAACTGGTAAAACCTACTTATAATTTAAAAATAAATTACTTATACATTAAAAGACATCTGGATTTAGCTTTTGTAAAACTTGTATTTATTAATATATATTTTTACAATATAGTAAGGCAAGACAAGAATTCCACACTGACAAACGGGAAATGTAAGCCAATAGATGGGAGAATGAACAGACCTGTCGGATTAATTTGTGCTAAGCATGGTATGGACACAGTCAATCCACAAATGCCAGATCTTGTCAAACTGTCACTATTTCTGAGGGACATTTTAATTGCATGAAGCCAGTGAGATGAACTTTGCTTGTTAGACATTTTCCATGATCAGGATTTTTGTTTCTTGATATGTGAGAAATGTCATTTTTACAGGTAATTCGCAGCAAGGAAGCTGCACATAATTGTGATACATACACACAGTACATCACGACAAGGTGTACCATAATCGGAATGGTACCTAACTCCTGTTGTTCACCTCACTGTGTAAACAGACAAAAATATATAAGGCCAGAGTAAGACCTTTGTTTTAATGATAGTAAAATATTTTTGTTCCTGACCAGGGGCATAATTATAGTTTGTGCCTTGGTTATGGTTGCACCCAGGCTCTAGAGCATTGGGAGGTCCAAAAGATCCTACATAACCCACTGGAGAAGACAGGCACTAAAGACCTGTGATAGTTGAAGACCCTGATGGAGAGATTGTATTGGGGCCCATGAGTTTCAGGTTATACCACTGTACCTGAGTGAAAAAATAAGTACATATCTGTCCCTGACCACACGAAGGGTGCTATCGTGTTCCATTTTTATAGTTCTCCTTCAGTTAAAGCTTTGATTTAAATATTTTTGGGGGACTGGAAAGTGGCATGAGGCAAAATTTACTGCGAACACTAACATTTCAGTCCAGGATCCACCGCTGCATAAATCTTATTATCTTTTCTTCAGGTGTCCACAAAGAAGAGCTTCACTACACAGATCTATGAATTCTATTAACACTCCTGATAAAGTTCCTGCCTATATATAACAAGCATACTGTATCTGAACTACAATGCCTCATATAGAAAGCAAATAAAAATATGCTAAGTATTTAAAAAAAACAAAAAAAAACTATAAAAACAATAATGCAAAAAGATGATGAAATGTGTTATCAAAGTGCAAAAATAGTGCACCTCTGTTATCGAGACATCTGAAACCCAAAATTATAGTTCAACTAATTAGAAATAATTTCACAACTGGCCCTTTAAATAACTCGATATGCAATATTCACAGTTCTTTATGCAGTTAGCTACAGAGGGAACATCAGAGCCTGCCGGAGGAATGATCTGTTACTCCAATTAGTGAATGTGTTATTTGCTTCTTGTTGGGAAAAGCAGCCTGCCTGTCAGGTCTTGTAATAGGCAGAAATAAAGAAAAGCGTGTTTGTACTAGACAAATGTCCTCAGGATCGCTTAAAAGAGAAGTAATTCTGACATTAACATACGGAAAACGACTTATCCAGAAAATATGTTAAGCATGACAGCGTCACACAGCTACATTCATCTGTGATGATTCAGTTCACTACATCATGTGTAAAATAGGCTATCAATTGCAGCCCTAAATGATAGCTGCTATGTATATTTTTTAGTATTCATGGCTATCTTAAAAAGAAAAAAACATTTTAACATTCCTTAAAATTTGGTAAATTGTCCAAACCTTAAAGAGTAGATTAAGCTTTGCTAATGGGCCAATCAGGAAGACCCATGAGCTGACCGAAAAAATGTTAGTTCATTGCCCAAACAGGGGCCCTGGTGCCTTATTTAGGTTTTCGTTTTCAGTTGGTGTATTCTATAGATAATACCTGGTGGACCGTTATAGACTATTTGTCTTCCAACTAGAGATGAGCTGATAAGGCAAAATTCAAATTTGCTTGTTTGCTCTGATTTTCGAGGAAAATTCAATTTTCAGAGAAGTCATTCTCTGCAAATTCATCCTTTATGAAGACCAGATGGGTAATGGTGAGACGCCGAGGGGGCAGAGATGTGAGCGGTAAGGTGAGTATAAGTATTGTTTTTTTAACACTTTGATGACCCTCTACGGCGGAAAATGGTGGTCCGCTGCTGCTATTCTCACGAATCTATGCAGCAGTAATTACAAAATAAAATCTGCCTTTTGGCGAATGTGACTGTAAAATTTTAGTAGAATTCAATTCTAATTGAATATACTCACTCATCTCCAATCCTGACCCAACTGTTAGATGGCTATTATTCTGGATGAATTTTTGGATGAAAACTTTGGATTGACTTGGAGTTTTTGACCCATAATTTGCCTGATTTTTCTGCCTGCCTCACCTGACAGTTACTTGAATTCTCACCCAGCAATTAATGCAATGCTTTTCTAAAAACTGACTGTCTATTGATATCAGGCTATTTAAATCTTGCTATGCCTAAGTATTCTACCTGTCTTTCCTGGATTCTGATCTCACTTTTACTAGCCTTGCTCATTGACTATTGGTTCTGTGGTTTAGACTATGTCTTGTTTGCTCCCTCTTTCCATCTCGCTAACTTTGCTGACGCAACCTGGAATGTCATATAGTGAAGACCAAGAATTCCTTAGATTGTACCAGAATGCCAGGCATGCTTGACTGTGGAAACCTGTTTAGAGCTCAAAGATACCAATAACCAAGAACTCAAAGAAGTCTATTCCCACTTAACCACTCATTTGGGTAATCTGTGCTAGAAAGTCTGTGATAAAGGATCCCCAAAAATACTGCTTTCTTATGACTCTTAAATAAACCATCCTGTCACATGTCTGTATTATTATTATGCTTATATAGCGCTATCATATTCCGCAGCACTTTACAGACATTATCATCTCTGCCTCCATTAGGGCTCAAAATCTAAATTCTCTATCAGTATGTTGTTGGAGTGTGGGAGGAACCCGGAGAACTCGGAAGAAACCCACACAAACACGGGGAGAAGATACAAACTCCTTGCAGATGTTGTCCTTGGTGAGATTTGAACCCAGGACCCCAGTGGTGGAAAGCAACAATACTAACCTCTGAGCAACTATGCGCCCTTGTATTAAATAAAACCTCTCTTTGTTCCTTTGTGGTTCTAGCTGGCTGAATACTTTTTATTATATTTACTGGTAATAAATTTATACGCCATTACACTTAGCCCTATATGTTAAGCTATAAATGATGTTTAGACAAAAATACCGTCAGTTAATGTCAATGATCTCTATACAATACATAATCAAAAATATTCAAAATTTTTCAGCACAAGTAATGAAATAGCCATGTTGGATTTATCTGTGTGTCCTTTCTGCAGATATGTACACAAGCTTTATTAGTAAAAGACCCAGGAGCCCATGGCTGATGAAATCAGGTAGATAAGAGCAGTAAAATGAATAATGGGTAGAGTGAAAGTAAATTGTGGAGCCTTAAAACTTGAACTGCAACAAATGGAACCATTAGTTACTGTCATGATTTTGTCACTTCCCTGCCTGTCCACACTGTACTCAAATTTTATCTGATTCATTTTCATTTTGCACTTATATTCTAAGAGATATACAGTAATTTTGTAATTAAGTTTCCAATGTATTGCTGCAATTTTTAACTTTTTATACAATTGACCAATCTTCAAAAACATTAAACACAGACCAAAAAAATCAAACAAACGCATCCTGTAAACTAAATGGAAATGCTTGAGCAATAGACTTGAACAGTTGCATGTGGCATTATCATATATTCTTTCTTTAAAAAAATGTCAGTTTTATTAAATACTAGCTGAAGAGCCAGGCGCTGCCCAAGCATAGTAAGTAACTGTGGTTAGTTATAACAAATTATGATTAGGTATATTGCACATAAAAACATTTCACATCATATATTCAACACTACAGATTTGCAACACAAATTAGCTAAACGATTATCCAAGTATTGATAGTATTTTATTTTCAACTCATTCAAGAGCGTTTTGATAAACAACAGTTTTGTTTTTTCCTTCCGGTGCAAAGATGAACAGATTTTTGGCAGTTCCAACTCTTTAACAGATCACGTAAAGTTGCCCATGAGAAAAGCATGGAGACAACCAGTGCCATTTTGTTGAAACAGCATATTTTTTTTAACACAGTATTAACCCCTTAACGACTATCGATGCGACTTTTAACGGCGACAGTTAAGGGGGCTTATTCCTCCTGCACCTCATGCTCCCACTTTTTACACAGTCTCCTCCTGCACCTTACGCTCCTCCTTTATACACAGCATTTTTCTGCAGCACAGCTTTTCTCCTTTATAGCTGCCTCCTCCGGTAGTACCTCACATTTCTCATCCATATACAATTGGAAACACTTGATCCCGAGAGAAATTGCACTAATTGCAATAAAGCATATTGTATACACATCCTACTTCTTCTGCAGCACCACACAGCAACTTCCTGTTATGAGCACAGTGGTGTAATCCATGAGGCTCCTCCCTTTCCATTGACATCATGCCTCACAGGAGCAACTCCATTCTAGAGACGATGGAGTTAGATGTGGCCTGTGTCTGCCGTGCACTGATACTCTGAAGGTGGCAGCCCTGATTGTAGCTCGCAGCAACAGGGACGTCGCAGCCAATGAGTTTTGCAGGGTGGCTTTTGAGGTGAGTGTGTCTCCACCCATGTGCGCTAACAACGTGGCCCATGTGGGCGGGGCTTTACATGTGGAGAGAATGTGGCTATGCGGAGTTGGCCCGGGCATAGTAACTAACTGTGGTTAGTTATAACAAATAACAGGGGTGTCATGATACAAGGTGGATCTGACAGATTAAATGCACAAGTAACCTTTTTTTTCCTGTGAGCTGTTTTGCTCAGGGTTGGTTTTGCCCCGGTGGCAATTAGGGTCATTACACTTTGGTTACTTTAGTTTTGTGCACGTAATTATAAAACAGGTGTGATTGCTCTATAAAAGGGTGTCAGGTGTGGTTATCACTGTTTTAGATAGTCCTGTTACAAGCAAGTCTGGGTGAAGGATGGAGCTGAAGGAGAGTCCCGGGCAGCTCAGTGAGAGTCCTGGAGTGGCAACTATGGTGTCTGCGAGGAGAGCTGGCATGGTTTGGTGGAGTTGCAGCTATGGTGTCAGCGAGGAGGTCTTGCATGGCTTGGTGGAGTGGCAGCTATGGTGTAGAGCTGTACTCATGATGCTGGACTCTTTTGTTGGAAAGCTGGGCTCATATGCTGGACTCTATTTTCTGGACAGCTGCACGCAGGTGGTGGACTCTGTTTGCTCCAAGGCTGCACTATGGTGTTGGATCCGGTCTGAGGAAAAGATGCACGCAGGTGGTGGGCTCTGTTGCTGGGAGCGTAAGCAACAGAGCAAAGCTAAGTGGTGTTCCCCTGTTTTGTCTCTTTTCCTTATGTGTGTTTAGTGCAGTGGTGGGATTAGTTTCCACACCGGCCATTTCACCAGAAAGGGGTAGGTGGAGGGTGAGCTAGGGTTTAAAGGTATCCTGAGCGGCGCCCGTGCGGAACCGGCCTAGAGAACATTAGGAGTGTAGAGACACTGACTCAGTAGGTCTCCACTTCCCCGTTCCTTATCGCAGGACCACCATTGTTATTGTTACCCAGGTTTTCCCTTTTATTATTTAAATTTGCCCAACTGGAGGCGCTGTATCCAGGGTCATGTGACACGCATTTAAATAATAAAAGGGAAAACCTGGGTAACAATAACAAAATCTAAATCCGCCCTGCTGGAGGTGCTGTGTCCAGCCATGCGTGACCGTGACAGGGGGCATTTAAGGGGCCTTATTCCTCCTGCACCTCATGCACCTTCTTTTTACACAGCCTCTTCCTGCACCTCACTCTCCTCCTTTATGCACAGCATTTTTCTGCAGCACAGCTTTTATATACACACAGTGGTAGGCAGTGTCACCGGGCAGACAGAGCTGCCCCATCCCCTCCATACCAGCACTGCCCCATCTTCTCCATGTCAGCACTGCCCTGTCCTCTCCATGCCAGTACTGACCCGTCCCCTCCATGCCAGCAGTGGCCTTCCGCTGCTCTCAGGCCATTCCCGTTAACCCCTATTAGGCCTGCGGGGACCCGTAGCAAGGCATGGGTGTGACTTACACCTTCTGCACAGATCCAATCCTGGGTCCAGAGAGTTTCAATGTTTTATGTTCCAATCAGCACAATGGCAGCAGCGAGCAGTGCAGACAGAGTGAAACTCCAGAGTGGAGCCGTCACTGCTGCTGGAGAGGATGGCACTGCCATGCGCCACCTGTTGCTTTTTTCCTCTCTTCCCTGCCTGAACTCTCAGTAGAGGCGAGATCCTGGGCAACTAAAGGACCTCTAATTGGGAGGAGTCAGTCGCAGGGCTGTGCTGGTGCTGGAGTAGAAGTGTCAGCTTGTGTCACATAGCAGGGTCTTAAATCACATCACAGGGGGAAGTATAGCAATCCCGTATACATGGGATCAGAGGGTCCATGCAGCAGAGCTGTGTGTGCAATGTATGTGAGGCCAAGCTGTATGTCACAACTGTTGTTGAGTGTCCCTGAACCAGGGGTTCTTTCCCTGTGGCTATGTGTAGTGGGTGGGGCTCTGTGAAGTGGGCATGGCTTGATACATACACACACATACATACACTCAGCTTTATATATATATAGATCACCTTTATCAGAGTTGGTCTAGGTCTAGGAGCAGTGTAAATCTGTAAATGTTGCTAATTGCACAATTTTACCAAACAGAACCTTTTATTTTTGGACATTGTAGATCACAATAATGTTGTTCCTTGGATAGAAGATTTGCTATGATGTTTCAAAATGTCTTTGGAAGCATCAAAAACTGCTAACCACGTGAACTGGGTTTACATGACCTTGCACATACCCGTGAAAGGAAACTATAACGCTAGATCAGTCCCCTTATGAAGAATTTCTCAGAGATAGATATCTGCTAACATCATTGCCATTAATTCTGAGAATAAAGGTGCATGGTTATATTTTTAATGCTGCACCCCTTCAATTTTTTCTTCATAGAGTTGTGCAAAGAACTGCAACATAGAACATTTCACAAACCTGTAGACACAAAATGAGTCTTAAAGGCTCCCAAACAGATTAGACTAAATTATTTTAAATCTGCCAGTATCAGTGGGATTATCTGACAGTCTTTAGTGTATGGGTGTCTACTGACTTCCC
Organism: Dendrobates tinctorius; assembly: GCF_039654945.1. Taxonomy (NCBI): domain Eukaryota; kingdom Metazoa; phylum Chordata; class Amphibia; order Anura; family Dendrobatidae; genus Dendrobates; species Dendrobates tinctorius. Next base: position 68,752,193 of record NW_027361690.1, on the reverse strand, counting down.
TCCTATGGAGAATGTTTGAGGGAGCAAAGAGGGGAATCTGTTGGATTCCAATAGTCGATCCTTATGTTCCTTTGAAGTCTGGCAGAAGTCCATAAGATAGCTGTGGATCAAATGTTCATTTCACCGACGGCTATCTAATGTGTATAGGGACCTTTAGAGCCTAAATAGAGAAAATACAACTGCACTCTGAAATGCTATAACATGCAAACACTGAATATAGGAGATAGGAACTACATTACTGCTATGCAAAACATGTAAATAAAATGAAGCTACTTAAATTGTTTAATTCATGGGAGCCCCTCAGCCATGGCAAGGTGTACTCGTTTGATGAAACCCCAATATTATATGCCTTTCTTGGGCTGAAAATCTACAAATTTGAGGGCAGGCAGGATCCAACTGTAATAAAAAAAATGCTTTATTCTGATAGGAGGAATGCTCAGTCAGTAAGGCGTACTCTGCAAATGTCAGGATTTTTTATATTTGTAGAGGCTGAATAATGTCACACACAACCATGTTTGCAAGGAATGAAAAAGAACCATTGGGGTACATAAAAGTATTGAATGAAAATTACTGCATTAGATCTCAATACCTATGATAATGCATTCACCTAGAAAGGCACCCCATAAGATCAGTAGCGGACACACACATCTGGGCAAAGGCCCTGTGCAGTCCTATAGTTCATTATATCACTCTCCTGCTGCTTTGCAGGTAGAAGTGGGTCACCTACCCCTTTGATCCCTGTGTGACTGCAATGGTTACCAATGGTGTGTCCTCCCCGCGACTGGTCACTCCTAGGCACTGGCCCCTTTTGTCACATCTCACATTAACTTTTATGATAAAATACAAATATAAATTATATACTTTTCTTATAATTCATCATCAAAGAAAAGGAATACTATTGTTTTTTGACATCCACAAGCATCTTCTGTGCATTATGTTAGCGCTATATTCATATATTGTAAGCTTGTGAGCAGGGCCCTCAGTCCTTGGTATCTGAGTTATGTGTTACAGTTGTGGCCAAAAGTATTGACACCCCTGCAATTCTGTCAGATAATACTCAGTTTCGTCCTGAAAATGATTGCAAACACAAATTCTTTGGTATTATTATCTTCATTTAATTTGTCTTAAATGAAAAAACACAAAAGAGAATGAAGCAAAAAGCAAATCATTGCTCATTTCACACAAAACTCCAAAAATGGGCCAGACAAAAGTATTGGCACCCTCAGCCTAATACTTGGTTGCACAACTTTTAGCCAAAATAACTGCGACCAACCGCTTCCGGTAGCCATCAATGAGTTTCTTACAATGCTCTGCTGGAATTTTAGACCATTCTTCTTTGGCAAACTGCTCCAGGTCCTTGATATTTGAAGGGTGCCTTCTCCAAACTGCCATTTTTAGATCTCTCCACAGGTGTTCTATGGGATTCAGGTCTAGACTCATAGTTGGCTACCTTAGAAGTCTCCAGTGCTTTCTCTCAAACCATTTTCTAGTGCTTTTTGAAGTGTGTTTTGGGTCATTGTCCTGCTGGAAGACCCTTGACCTCTGAGGGAGACCCAGCTTTCTCACACTGGGCCCTATATTATGCTGCAAAATTTGTTGATAGTCTTCAGACTTCATAATGCCATGCACACGGTCAAGCAGTCCAGTGCCAGAGGCAGCAAAGCAACCCCAAAACATCAGGGAACCTCCGCCATGTTTGACTGTAGGGACCGTGTTCTTTTCTTTGAATGCCTTTTTTTTCTCTTGTAAACTCTATGTTGATGCCTTTGCCCAAAAAGCTCTACTTTTGTCTCATCTGACCAGAGAACATTCTTCCAAAACGTTTTAGGCTTTTTCAGGTAAGTTTTGGCAAACTCCAGCCTGGCTTTTTTATGTCTCTTTTCATTCAGACGCCGACGGATAGTATGGGTTGACACTGTTGTACCCTCGAACTGCAGGGCAGCTTGAACTTGTTTGGATGTTAGTCGAGGTTCTTTATCTAACATCCGCACAATCTTGCGTTGAAATCTCTTGTCAATTTTTCTTTTCAGTCCACATCTAGGGAGGTTAGCCACAGTGCCATGGGCTTTAAACTTCTTGATGACACTGCGCACGGTAGACACAGGAACATTCTGGTCTTTGGAGATGGACTTGTAGCCTTGAGATTGCTCATGCTTCCACACAATTTGGTTTCTCAAGTCCTCAGACAGTTCTTTGGTCTTCTTTCTTTTCTCCATGCTCAATGTGGTACACACAAGGACACAGGACAGAGGTTGAGTCAACTTTAATCCATGTCAACTGGCTGCAAGTGTGATTTCGTTATTGCCAACACCTGTTAGGTGCCACAGGTAAGTTACAGGTGCTGTTAATTCCACAAATTAGAGAAGCATGACATGTTTTTTCGAACAGTGCCAATACTTTTGTCCACCCTCTTTTTTATGTTTGGTGTGGAATTATATCCAATTTGGCTTTAGGACAATTCTTTTCGTGTTTTTTCATTTAAGACAAATTAAATGAAGATAAGAATACCAAATAATTTGTATTTGCAATCATTTTCAGGAAGAAACTGAGTATTATCTGACAGAATTGCAGGGGTGTCAATACTTTTGGCCACAACTGTATGTCTTTATTGTCTGTACAAGTGCCCTCCAAAATGTAAAGTGCGGCCAAATAAGTTGGCGCTATAGAAAATAAAATTATCATTATTATATTAAAATGCTTATTGCAATGTGCAATACTTGCAACGTTGTTGACAGAAGTCTTCTAAAGAACAGTGACATCACAGAAAACGATATCCCCACTATTCCTGTATTTGCTTTAATTGAATCCTTGAACTCTTTTTAGCATCCACTGCTGGGGGGATGCATCTTTCCTTACATGTAAGGTGTTTTATGAACCTTTCTAATCCATGTTTGAAAACTTTACACAATGTAAACTTTACTTACAACCCAATTTAATTCCTGGTTTGGAAAATCCAGTGTCAACTTACTAGAGCACTCTGATTTACCTATATGTAAGTGGTACATACTATTAATATAAATAAATATAGATAGTATGATACAAATTTCAGAATCCCATTAAGGTTCAATAAGTCGACTCGCTCCTTAATTGAATTCGTTGAGATTAATGTTTCCAACCATGCGCAAGTAAAATTGTTTTCCTATCAAAGGCCCTATGGGCGTTAATAACTATTTCCCATTTTCTACAATAGAAGTCTCTATAAGTAATCATTTATGACTCTATATTAACCTTGCAGCCTTGCAGCGCTGGGGTCCTGGGTTCGAATCCCACCAACGACAACATCTGCAAGGAGTTTGTATGTTCTCCCCGTGTTTGCGTGGGTTTCCTCCGGGTACTCCGGTTTCCTCCCACATTCTAAAGACATACTAATAGGGAATTTAGATTGTGAGCCCCATTGGGGACAGTGATGATAATGTGTGTGCAAAACTGTAAAGCGCTGCGGAATATGTTAGCGCTATATAAAAATAAAGATTATTATTATTATTATTAACCTTCTTATTGCAAGTACATCACTTACCTCATACTGTAATTTAATTTAGCGGAATTTGTTGCCACTCATACAGTACTTCTGTGTCAGACTAATCCCTGAAGAAGCTGCCTTTGTGCTGCTTTCGGTTATGATCACATATAATATTAGAGGTTATGGGTAATAGATTCTATAATGGGATCCAAAGAACTAGTCTGATTTATATCGTATGTGAAGTTGGAAAGGAATTTTTCCCCTAATATAGGGAAATTCATGCTTGCATCATGTTTTTTGCCTTCCTCTGGATCAACCTGTTTTATTGTAAGTTGAACATGATGGATTTGTGTTTTATTTCTTTCTTTCAACGTTCTTTTTATCGAGAAATTTGCAAATAACAAACAGTGACTGAGAACGCAGTCATATCAGTACTAAAAACAGTAGTACAAATATTCAAAAAATACAGCACAAGTTCTTTTGTGTGTCAGATTCTCAAACACTGCAAACAAAGGAATAATATACAGTTTCAGATTTCAATTTTTGTTGATGAGAAGACAAGAGACTAGGAAAGGGAAGACTGGATGGGATCAACAGGGCAGGTGGGTGTGTGGTGAAGAAGGAAGATGGGAATGGGGGAAGCACCTTGGGATATGTGTCTAATGAAAAAAAAATTACAGAGTAATTACTGAGTGAAAGGATGATTGTGTCATGAATTGAGACCAATATCTCCAGATATTAATAAATTTAGTAGAACTATGATTAACTCTTGCTGCTAGTTCTTCTACTTAAAAAATTTGATCGATTTTTGAGTAAAGTTGATGTGTAGTGGGTGTGACTGCGGTATTCCAATGACAGGGATCAAAGATTTCCCTGCTGCCAGGATAAATTGAGCTATTTGTTAGCTACTTTATGTTTCTGCCAAAGTGGAAAATTTAATAAAACTTTTTCTGGATTAAAATTGGCGCGTTTGCCCAGTACTTTGCATATGGTTGTGGATACTTCTTTCCAAAAGGGTTGAAGCGCCGAACAAGACCACCATAAGTGAATATAGCTGTCATCGTTCTCTCCACATCTCCAACAATTTGTCTCTTGTGTTTTCTTTCAACCTTAAAAACTATTAAACTATAGACCACAAAGGTATGAAATAGGCAGTCAGCTTACCTTGAAAACAAGTGCCGTATGTCCAGCAGTGGAGCAAATATAATAGTCTGTTGGTCATCCGGTCTGGGACCCTTTTTCTTATTATTGTTATCTATTTAATTGTTTTTAAATTGTTTGGGCACAGTGTCAGTATTAATAAAGATGTTCATTTTCTACATGGGAGTGTGCACAATCATTGGTTAGGCCTTTTCTCTCTTTTGTTTCATTGTATCACATTCTTACCCTTGTAGCACCTCCAATGTTCCTACCATTTTGCCTTTTATGAACCCTTACCAATTGTAGTGCGCCCTCATCTTGCATATCGACCAATATAATAGGAAGTGAAACAATGCCAGGTTCCAAAATTAAATAAAATGAATGATGTTTATTTATGTATTTTTAAAATAGCAGTAAGTCATATCAAACATGGAGGACAAAAAGAGAACCATCTGTGCATTTTGAGTCATTGTGGCACTTCCTCATTTCATTGGTGGTTGAGCATACAACTCTTATATACAAACTGGCATAGTTCATCACACCTGAAACTATATTTTTAACCCTTGAGCAGACATGTACAAAAATTATTCACGTAAAAAAGATAACATATCTAAAAGCAAATATATAAATATGTACATATATATGCAAATGACCATATAGAGGAAAAGAACAAGGAAAAAAACAATAAAAAGAGAAAAAAAAACATTAGCCTTGTCAAGTTTAGGGCATCACGTTTTAAGAACAAATAATAGCATTCCTGATTGAGTCGTTTTCACTAGAGATGAGCGAACTTGTTAAAAAAATGCTCACCAATCTCAAATTCTGCATAAACCGTTGCACATGCATATTCGTGTTTGGATTCTCGAGCTTTCTTCCTACAAATCGGCAAAAGTCGGCCAAAGTTTGGTAAATGACCGAGTTCACTAAGGGCTTTTTCAGACATCAGTGTTTCCAGAGTTTCCAGAAGCAGCATGGGCTGCGAAACGTCCCGCACAAGTGCCCATTGATGACACACGGATGACATCCCTGTGTTTTCAGTGTGACTCGTGCCGGCGTCTGGAAATCAACGATACTATTTGCTCTGTTCCCCAATGCCAGTTGCTGAAGTGAAGACAGCTCACATCACTGTGCTCTGCTCGTGCTGCGATCAGCACTACCAGGGGACAATGTTGAGAGTTGCATTCAACTGTTAACAGCGAGAGCAGGCAGCGGCTGATGGGCTTATTTAACAGCCACCGCCTGCACTATAAATTCCCTGTATATTATAGACTCCCATGTATTTTTGATAACCAGCCATGGAAAACTGACAGCTGCAGGCTGCAACTAGAGATGGGCGGATGTTCGGGACCGGCGGGTTCAGCCGAACAGTTAAAAAAAGTTTGGGTTCGGGTACCAGAACAGTACCCGAACCCACTTGAATAGGGGGCCCGAACACCCAGTGTTTACCATGTTGTCATGTGCATAACAGTGCAGCAAACACTGATTCTGATCGGCGGTAAAATCATCCTCGCCAGTCAAAGAGCCGCGGTTCCCACGCTGTCAAAAGACAGTGGGAGCGCTCAGCTGTGGTCGGAGGTATAAAGTTTACCTTCAGTCACTGGTGTCAGCTGATGGGACTACTGATCCCATCATCCGACACCAGCAGTCGTTAATAACAGTGAGAGTAGGAGCGGCGGATGGGAGTATTCATCCGCAGCTCCTATGCCGTAAATAAATAATTTAAAAATAAAAAATGGCATGGGTTCCCCTGTATTTTTGCTAACTAGCCAGGCAAAACTCAGAGTTTTAAAAAACAGGGTGGAGACTTCTCTATTCTTGATAACTAGCCTTGCTGAAGCTCACAGCTGAGAGTTGCAGCCCCCAGCTCTGAGTTTTGCCTGGCTAGTTAGCAAAAATACAGGGGAACCCATGCCGTTTTTTATTTTTAAATAATTTATTTACAGCGCAGGAGCGGCTGATGAATACTCCCATCTGCCTCTCCTGCTCTCACTGTTATTAGTGGCTGCAGGTGTCGGATGATGAGAACAGTAGGCCCATCAGCTGACACCAATGACCAGAGGTAAACTTTATACCTCAGATCAGAGCTGAGTGCTCACACTATCTTTTGACAGTGTGGGAACCGCAGCTCTCTGACCGGCAGGAATGATTTCACCACCGATCATGTAAACTAGAAGCTTGGGCTGATAAATGGCAAATGAGCTTTAACCCCTTAAGCCCCAAGGGTGGTTTGCACGTTCATGACTGGGCCAATTTTTACAATTCTGACCACTGTCCCTTTATGAGGTAATAACTCTGAAACGCTTCCATGGATCCCGGTGATTCTGACAATGTTTTCTCGTGACATATTGTACTTCATGCTAGTGGTAAAATTTCATTCAAATAACTTGCATTTATTTGTGAAAAAAACAGAAATTTGGCAAAAAATTTTAAAATTTCGCAATTTTCCAACCTCGAATTTTTATGCTCTTAAATCACAGAGATACGGCACACAAAAAACTTATTAAGTAACATTTCCCACGTGTTTAATTTACATCAGCACAATTTTGGGACCAACATTTTTTTTTGTTAGGAAGTTATAAGGGTTAAAAGTTGACCAGCGAGTTCTCATTTTTGCAACACCATTTTATTTTTACGCACCACATCACATTTGAAGCCACTTTGAGGGGTCTATATGGTAGAAAATACCCAAAAGTGACACCATTCTAAAAACTGCACCCCTCATGGTGCTCAAAACCACATTCAAGAAGTTTATTAACCCTTCAGGTGCGTCACAGGAATTTTTTGAATATTTAAAAAAAATGAACAGTTAACTTTTTTTCACAAAAAAAATACTTCAGGTCCAATTTTTTTTATTTTACCAAGGGTAACAGGAGAAATTGGACTGCAAAAATTATTGTGCAATTTGTTCTTAGTACGCTGATACCTGATATGTGGGGGGGAACCACTGTTTCGGCGCATGGCAGAAGGGAAGGGAAGGAGCGTTTGACTTTTTCAATGCAAAATTGGCTGGAATTCAGATCGGACGCCATGTCACGTTTGGAGAGCCCCTGATGTACCTAAACAGTGGAAACCCCCCAGAAGTGACCCCATTTTGGAAACTAGACCCCCCCAAGGAACTTATCTAGATATGTTATGAGAACTTTGAACCCACAAGGGCTTCACAGAAGTTTATAACGTACAGCGGTACCATTAAAAAATCATACTTTTTCCACAAAAATGATCTTTTCTCCCCCAAATTTTTATTTTTCTAAGGGTAACAGGACCCTAAAAGTTATTGTGCAATTTGTTCTGAGTACTCTGATATCCCATATGTGGGTGTAAACAACTACTTGGGCGCATGGCAGAGCTCAGAAGGGAAGCAGCGCCATTTGACTTTTTTGGCTGAAATTGAGATCGGACACAATGCCGCGATTGGAAAACCCCTGTTGTACCAAAACAGTGGAAACCCCCCACAAATTACACCATTTTGGAAACTAGACCCCCCATGGAACTTATCTAGATGTGTGGTGAGAACTTTGAACCCCGAAGGGCTTCACGGAAGCTTATAACGTACAGCCATACAATTAAAAAATCATATTTTTTTCACAAAAATGATCTTTTCACCCTCAATTCTTATTTTTACAAGGGCAACAGGACCCTAAAGGTTATTGTGCAATTTGTCCTGAGTACGCTGATACCCCACATGTGGGGGTAAACCACTATTTGGGCACATGGCAGAGCTCGGAAGGGAAGCAGCGCCATTTGACGTTTTTGGCTGGAATTGAGATCGGACACCATGTCGCGTTTGGAAAGCCCCTGACGTACCAAAACAGTGAAAACCCCCAACAAATGACACCATTTTGGAAACTAGACCCCCCAAGGAACTTATCTAGATGTGTGGTGAGCACTTTTAACCCCCCTGTGCTTCACAGAAGTTTACTTACTTACTACACGTCGGGGCTTGGAAGGGAAGTAGTGACGTTTTGGAATGCAGACTTTGATGGAGTGGTCTGCGGGTGTCATGTTGCGCTTGGAGAGCCCCTGATGTACCTAAACAGTGGAAACTCCCCACAAATGACACCATTTTGGAAACTATACCCCCTAAGGAACTTTTCTAGATGTGTGGTGAGCACTTTGAACCCCCAAGGGCTTTACAGAAGTATATAATGCCCGGTCATGAAAATAAAAAAATCGTATTTTTTCCACAAACATGATCATTTAGTCCCCAATTTTTTTATTTTCCCAAGGGTAACAGGAGAAATTGGACCTCAAAAGTTGTTGTCCAATTTGTCCTGAGTACACCGATACCCAATATGTGGGAGAAAACTACTGTATGGGCACATGTCGTGGCTTGGAAGGGAAGTAGTGACATTTTGGAATGCAGACATTGATGGAATGGTCTGCGGGTGTAATGTGCGTTTGGAGAACCCCTGATGTACCTAAACTATTGGAACTCCCCACAAGTGACCCCATTTTGGAAACTAGACTCCCCACGGAACTTATCTAGATGTGTGATGAGCACTTTGAACCCCCAAGTGCTTCACAGAAGTTTATAACACCTGGGCGTGAAAATAAAACAATCATTTTTTTCCACAAAAATGATATTTTTGCCCCCAATTTTTTATTTTCCTAAGGGTAACAGGAGAAATAGGACCCCAAAAGTTGTTTTGCAATTTATCCTGAGTAGGATGATACCCTATATGTGGGGGTAAAACACTGTTGGGCACATGGCAGAGCTTGGAAGGGAAGGAGCACCATTTGACTTTTTCAACGCAGAATTGGCTGGAATTGAGATCAGATGCCATGTTGCATTTGGAGACCCCCTGATGTGCCCAAACAGTGGAAACCCCCCAATTCTAACTCCAACCCTAACCCCAACACACCCCTAACCCTAATCTCAGCCCTAACTCTAGCCTTAACCCTAGCCCTAACCCTAGCCCTAATGGGAAAATAGAAAAAAATACATTTTCTTTTAATTTTATTATTTTTCCCTAACTAAGGGGGTGATAACGGGGGGGGTTTGATTTACTATTTATGGCGGTTTTTATTTTTGGCAGCTGTCATACGCTAAAAGACGCTTTTTATTGTAAAAATAGTTTTTGCATCACCACTAGTGTTGAGCATTCCGATACCGCAAGTATCGGGTATCGGCCGATATTCGCTGTATCGGAATTCCGATACTTAGTTCCGATACTTTTTTCATATCGAATACCGGAATCGGAAGTTCCCATAATGCTAGGAGCCCGCTCGATTTGATTCAGCCAATGGGGATTCTCAGAAGTGTGGGCACATCCTGTTAGGCATGTAGGCATGTTAACTACTGGCATGGCTGTGATTGGCTGCTGAAATGATGTCATGATGCACTATAAAAACTGCTGCAGCTGCCATTTCTGGTCACTCTACTGTGAATTCAGTTAGGGACAGGCTGCTGTTGAAGACTGTGAGGGACAGTTAGAAATAGCGATCATCTAAAATATCTATAGCTCTACCCAGGCTACATAATCCACCACTGTAGCATTTTTGTAGCCCAGCAGCGCTGTTTTAAAAGCTGTCTGCAAGGGCTGTGTGAGTGCAGACCCACGCTGTGTAGTGTGTCCTGCAGGCACGTCTGCTTGTAGGCCGGCCAGCGTGTGTCTCTGCCTCATACACATTTTTCTTTTATTGCTGCTTTTTTTTTCTCCTCTATAGTGTGCTTCCATACGTATCCATATACGTTGGTTGCAAACACTAAAGGAGTGGACAGCGGAGCCTTTCTGCAGCCTTTCAGTGCTATAGCCCATTTCTCTGCACTGTTTTTGGCTGTCTGATAGGTCTCTCTGTGTGTGAGTGCAGCTCACGTTGCAGTGTGTTCTACAGCCACTGCTAGCTGTAGTCCGCTCAGCGTGCGTCACTGCCTCATACATAGTCCTTTTTTTGCAGCTAATTTATCCAGATTTTTGTTCCTATATTAGTGTGCTTCCATCCGCATCCATTGTCATTGGTTGGTTGCAAACACTATACAGGATTAGACAGAGGAGCTTTTTTGCTGGCTTGTGCCCTTCAGGGCCAGCCAGACTAGTATCACCCTATTTTTTGGAGCCTCATCAATTGCATTGTAGGTTAGCTTCCTGAATTGTAATCGCTCCAAAAAATTTGTGATACTATAGCTTTCAAACTTTGGTCACATCCTTTTCTCTTTCCCCACCCCAAAAAAAAAAGGAAATAAAGTTCACCAAACACTCCACTTTACAGTTGTCTAGGCCACATTAGATCATATTAAAGTGTAGTACACACACTCTTAGCCAAATTAGTGTTTCTTATACTGGTTAGCAGGTGTTCAGGAATAAGAACACTAAGCCACCCCTTTTTTACTTTTTTGCCTATCTTTATCAGTCTACCAAGATGAAGAAGGCAGGGAGTAAGGCACATGGTCGTGGCCGTGGAGTTTCAGCAGGGAGAGGACGGGGGGATTCAGCAGGGAGAGGACGTGGGGATTCGGTGTCTGCTGCGGCCACCAGTGACCCGGCATCCCCCACTTTTACCAGGCAACAGTCCTTCATGCGCAGCTTTGTAGGACCTCGCCGTACCCCACTGCTGCGTGACGAACAAATTGAAGCCGTTGTCGGATGGATGGCAGCTAACGGATCCACTTCAATGACTTCTGCATCCTCCCAAGGCCAGAGCACTGAAGAGCAACCATCTGTCTCTTCACCACCTGCCAAATTGCCCAGGCAGTCTGAGAGCCCTGGACAGGAGCCATCTCAATCTTTACTTCTGTTCTCAGAATCTGTTGGCTTGGAAAGAGGTGGTCAGCCAAGCAGCATTCTAGAGCGTGAAGAAGAGGAAGTATGCAGTGATGCGCAACTGCTTTGTCCCTCTGAATCTGAAGAGGCGGGTGGGCCAGTGCCTATTGTCAGCACACCTCAGTGCTCATCTGATGATGATGAGACTCAGTTGCCAATTTCTGGTGCGTATGGTGCTGGCGAGACAACCCTGGACCAGCCGGTGCTTGAAGAGGGGAGTGGAGTCCTTGACCCATCATGGAGTCAGCCACAGGAAGGTGGTGGGAGCAGCTCTGAGGAAGAGATTCCCCGAACGGCCAAAAGAGGAGGGAGAGGGCGGGGGCAGACTTGGTTGCCTGTAGCCTCCACTTTGGCACCCGTGAGGAGCAATCCTCTTCCAAAACACAAAATGGGCGCTCCCAGGACTTGCGGTGCGTGGTCTTTTTTTGACACAGTTGCAGATGACATTTGCTTTGTCAAATGCAAGCTGTGTCATCAGAAAGTGAAACGAGGGAAAAATGTGAGCAACCTCAATACCACAAATATGTGGAAACATGTGCGTACCAAGCACGAGGTGGAGTTACACAGACACACTGAAGATGTAGGCCAACCTTCAGCAGCACCTACCACCTCTTCAGCTCGTGTTGGGGCCTCTTCCTCCAGCTCATACACAGCTGGTTCGGCTTCCTCACTGGAACGCCATGGAAGAACCACTGCCACTGTTGTCCAGAGACCCAGTGAAATTCCACCCACTGAACCACGTTCGCAGTCATCAGCACACTCCCAGGCCACTCACCAGCAATCAGTAGCACAGGCATGGGAGAAAAAGCGGCCATACTCGGCAAACCATCCCCGAGCACTGGCTCTGAATGCCGGCATTGCCAAACTACTGGCCCTTGAGATGCTGTCATTCAGGCTGTTGGAGACTGACACCTTCCGTAACTTCATGGCATTGGCAGTCCCACAATACACCGTGCCCAGCCGCTTTTATTTCAGCAGGCGAGCCGTCCTTGCCCTGCAGAAACATGTGGAGGCAAACATAAAACATGCGCTACTAAACGCCGTCAGTAGCAAGGTCCACCTGACCACCGATGCGTGGACCAGTAGCCATGGACAGGGACGATACCTTTCCCTCACTGCCCATTGGGTCAATGTTGTGGAGCCGGGTACAGATCTGGAGAGTGGCTCTGTACGTATTCTGCCAACTCCAAGGATTGCAGGAATGCAGTATGTACATATTGAGTCCTCCTCCTACTCTAGTTCCTCGGAATCAGCACTGCATGAGCCTGTTAGGCCAGATATGAGCACAGGTGTGGCCAAACGTCAACAGGCCGTCCTTAAATTAATTTCTTTGGGGAATCGGAGCCACACAGCACAGGAGCTCTGGAATGCCATCAAGCAGGAGAGCGATGTGTGGTTTGTGCCAGCGAATCTCCAGCCAGGTTTGGTAGTGAGTGACAATGGCCAAAATCTAGTGGCAGCTCTGGGCCTAGGCAACCTCACTCACATACCATGTCTGGCACACGTGCTCAATTTGGTCGTGCAGAGCTTTCTGAGGGACTATCCGGATCTTGATGCACTGCTGCACAAGGTTCGCTAAGAGTGTGCTCACTTGCAGCGTTCCAGCATGGCAAGATCGCGCATTGCATCTCTGCAACGCCGATTCCGCCTGCCAGAACATCGCATCATATGTGACCTCCCCACCAGGTGGAATTCAACGTTACATATGTTGGAACGGATGTGTGAGCAGCAGGCAGCAGTAATGGAGTACCAGCTGCATCAGGCGCAAACAAGTCGCACTGTGCGCCGGACACAATTCACCACCACTGAGTGGGCCACTATGAGGGACATCTGCCAAGTTTTGCGTGCCTTCGATGACTCCACGCGGATGGCCAGTGCAGATGATGCACTAATCAGCATGACTGTTCCCCTCATCTGTCTGCTTCAAAAAACCTTACAAGCACTAAGTGAGGAGGTTTTTGAAGAGGTCGAGGATGAGGAGTCAGAAATGCCATCTGCTTCTGGCAAGTCTGCGCAACGTGCTTCCACACAAAGGCCCAGGCAGGGGACACTTAGTGAGGAGGATGACGAGGAGTCAATGGAGGAGGAGGAACACATCTCTCCAAAGGAGGGAGGTACACAAGGCTCTAGTAGTCAGTGTGTACAGCGAGGGTGGGGTGATGCTGAGCAGGCAGAGATGCTGCCTCAAGCTGGGGACAGCGTTTCCGGTCCAGTTGGCAGTCTGCAGCACATGGTTGATTTCATGCTGCAGTGCTTGTTAAATGATCGCCGCATCGCCAACATTCTCCACACGGCTGATTATTGGGTGTACACCCTCCTAGATCCTCGCTACCGGGACAACTTACAAAGCCTCATACCACAGTTGAACCAGGAGCGAAAAATGCGGGAGTACCAAGGAACACTTGTGCAGGCCATCATGTTCTCCATTACCCCTGCAAGTGTTGCTGGTAGTGCATTTCAAAGCAGCCATGTGGGTAGAGGCAGTGGAGGAAGCTCTGCACAAAGAGGTAGCAGAGGCAGTGCCGCAGGACAAGGCAAGGCCAGTATGGCCCAAATGTGGAAAAGTTTTGTGGGACCGCCACAAACGGCTACACCATCACAGACGGCTCCAGTCAGCAGGAGGCAAGGTTTCCGTCAGATGGTGACAGACTACTTGTCTTGCCCTGTGAGTGTACTCCCAGACGGCTTTTCCCCGTTCAAGTATTGGGTCTCTAAGCTGGATACATGGCCAGAGCTTAGCCAGTATGCATTGGAGGTGCTGGCTTGCCTTGCTGCCAGTGTATTATCAGAACGTGTCTTTAGTGCTGCAGGTGGTGTGGTAACAGACCGTCGCACGCGACTATCCGCCGATAATGTTGACCGGCTTACTTTTCTGAAAATGAACAAGGCCTAGATCTCACCTGAATTTGCCAGTCCTCTTCCAGAATAAATAATTGGCTGGCAACAGGATCCAGGTCTACTGTTGTGTTCATGTTTCTATGACCTGAACTTTATTTCCTGGGCTACAGCAACGCCCCTTGTTGCTCAGAAGTGCTGTCCACACAGAAAAAACACTCGCTCATGTGTAAGTGGGGTTCGGTAACGTCAGCTGATCCCCTGCTGTGTGTATGGCAAAGTGTCCTGCTCCCTCCACAGTCAAACAACCTCAGATTTACACCTGGCTCCAAGTAGGCCTCGGCCTACTACCTGATTTTCCCTGGGCTCTGACACCGCCAGTTGGTGCTCAGAAGTGCTGTCCGCACAGACAAAACACTCGCTCATGTGTAAGTGGGGTTCGGTAACGTCAGCTGATCACCTGCTGTCTGTACGGCAAACTCTCCTGCTGCCTACAACTTCTGACTACCTCTGATTTAATATGTTCTCTGATTTGCCCTCTGTGTCCACTCTGTTTTGAGTATTTCCTCCGGCCTACAACACCGCCTGTTTCTGCTCTCAAGTGCCGTCTGCACAATCCACACTTGTTCCTGTGTTACCTGGGTCCTGTAACATCTGCTCATCTCCAGAGGTGAGCACGGCAATGTCTCCTGCTTTGTCTACATTCCCACTACTTGTAGTGGAAATGTGGACAGAGCAGGAGACATTGCCTGACTCACCTCTAGGGAGAAGCTGCTGTTACAGAACCCCAGTAACACAGGAACAAGTGTGGGTTGTGCAGACGGCATTTCAGAGCAGCAACTGGCGTGGTTGGAAGCCAGAGGAAATACTCGAAACAGAGTGAAGACAGAGGCCTAATTGGAGTACGTTGACAGTTAGTAGTAGTCTAGAAACAATCGCAAACTGCCACCAAGTAGGCCTCAGCCTACTACCTGATTTACCCTGGGCTCCGACACCGCCAGCTGGTGCTCAGAAGTGCTGTCCGCACAGACAAAACACTTGTTCATGTGTAAGTGGGGTTTAGTAACGTCTGCTGGTCCCCTGCTGTGTGTATGGCAAAGTGTCCTGCTCCCTCCACAGTCAAACAACCTCAGATTTACACCTGCCTCCAAGTAGGCCCCGGCCTACTACCTGATTTTCCCTGGGCTCCGACACCGCCAGTTGGTGCTCAGAAGTGCTGTCCGCACAGACAAAACACTCGCTCATGTGTAAGTGGGGTTCGGTAACGTCAGCTGATGCCCTGCTGTGTGTACGGCAAACTCTCCTGCTGCCTACAACTTCTGACTACCTCTGATTTAATATGTTCTCTGATTTGCCCTCTGTCTCCACTCTGTTTTGAGTATTTCCTCCAGTCTACAACACCGCCTGTTTCTGCCTAATTGGAGTACGTTGACAGTTAGTAGTAGTCTAGAAACAATCGCAAACTGCCTCCAAGTAGGCCCCGGCCTACTACCTGATTTTCCCTGGGCTCCGACACCGCCAGTTGGTGCTCAGAAGTGCTGTCCGCACAGTCCGCACAGACAAAACACTCGCTCATGTGTAAGTGGGGTTCGGTAACGTCAGCTGATCCCCTGCTGTGTGTACGGCAAACTCTCCTGCTGCATCAAAATTCAAACAACGTCTTATCTTAAACTGCCTCCAAGTAGGCCTCAGACTATCCCTGGGCTCCAACATCGTCAGTTGTTGCTCGGAAGTGCTGTCCACACAGAAAAAAACACTCGTTCATGTGAAAGTGGTGGTCGGTAATGTCAGCTGATCCCCTGCTGTATGGAGGGCAAACTGCTGCTGCCTCCAAATTGTAACTACTTCAGATTGAAACATTCTCTGATTTGGCCTCTGTCTCCACTCAGTATCTAGTATTTCCCCTAACCTCCAACACCGCCAATTCCTGCTCACAGTTGCCGTCCACGCATTCCACACGTGTTCCTGTGTTCCTGGTGTTCTGTTACGTGAGCAGATCCCCCAATGTGTGTCCGGCACTGTCTCCTGCGCTGTCCATCTTCCCACTGCAAGCGGTGGGAATGTGGACAGAGCACGAGACATTGGCAGACACACATCAGGGGATCTGCTGACATTACAGAACCCCAGTAACCCAGGAACACGTGTGGATTGGGCAGACGGCTGCTGTACGCATAAACTGGCGGTGTTGGTGGTCACGTGAAATCCTGGAAACAGAGTGGAGACAGATGCCTAATTGGAGCACGTTGACAGTCTGTTGTAGCCTACAAACAATCTAAAACTGCCACCAAGTAGGCCTCGGCCTGCACCCTGATTGTCCCTGGGCTCCAACAACGCTAGTTGGTGCTCGGAAGTGCTGTCCACACAGAAAAACACACTTGTTCATGTGAAAGTGGGGGTCAGTAACGTCAGCTGATCCCCTGCTGTGTGCAGGTCAAAGTGTCCTGCTCCCTCCCAAGTCAAAATACCTCAGCTTTACACCTGGCTCCTAGTAGGCCTCTTCCTGCACCATGATTGTCCCTGGGCTCCAACAACGCCAGTTGGTGCTCGGAAGTGCTGTCCACACAGAAAAAAACACTCGTTCATGTGAAAGTGGGGTTCGGTAACATCTGCTGATCCCCTGCTGTGTGGAGGGCAAACTGATGCTGCCTCCAAATTGTAACTACTTCAGATTTAAACATTCTCTGATTTGGCCTCTGTCTCCACTCAGTATCTAGTATTTCCCCTAACCTCCAACACCGCCAATTCCTGCTCACAGTTGCCGTCCACGCATTCCACACGTGTTCCTGTGTTCCTGGTGTTCTGTTACGTGAGCAGATCCCACAATGTGTGTCCGGCACTGTCTCCTGTGCTGTCCACCTTCCCACTGCAAGCGGTGGGAATGTGGACAGAGCACGAGACATTGGAAGACACACATCAGGGGATCTGCTGACATTACAGAACCCCAGTAACCCAGGAACATGTGCGGATTGGGCAGACGGCTGCTGTACGCATAAACTGGCGGTGTTGGTGGTCAAGTGAAATCCTGGAAACAGCGTGGAGACAGATGCCTAATTGGAGCACGTTGGCAGTCTGTTGTAGCCTACAAACAATCTAAAACTGCCACCAAGTAGACCTCGGCCTGCACCCTGATTGTCCCTGGGCTCCAACAACGCTAGTTGGTGCTCGGAAGTGCTGTCAACACAGAAAAACACACTTGTTCATGTGAAAGTGGGGGTCAGTAACGTCAGCTGATCCCCTGCTGTGTGGAGGGCAAAGTGTCCTGCTCCCTCCCAAGTCAAAATACCTCAGCTTTACACCTGGCTCCTAGTAGGCCTCAGCCTGCACCATGATGGTCCCTGGGCTCCAACAACGCCAGTTGGTGCTCGGAAGTGCTGTCCACACAGAAAAAAATACTCATTCATGTGAAAGTGGGGTTCGGTAACGTCTGCTGATCCCCTGCTGTGTGGAGGGCAAACTGCTGCTGCTTCCAAATTGTAACTACTTCAGATTGAAACATTCTGTGATTTGGCCTCTGTCTCCACTCTGTCTCTAGTATTTCCCCTGACCTCCAACACCGCCAGTTCCTGCTCACAGTTGCCATCCACGCATTCCACACGTGTTCCTGTGTTTCTGGTGTTCTGTTATGTGAGCTGATACCCCAATGTGTGTCCGCCACTGTCTCCTGCACTGTCCACTTTCCCACTACAAGTGGTGGGAATGTGGACAGAGCAGGAGACATTGGCAGACACACATCAGGGATCTGCTGACATTACAGAACACCAGTAACACAGGAACACATGTGGATTGGGCAGACAGCTGCTGTATGCATAAACTGGCGGTGTTGGTGGTCACGTGAAATCCTGGAAACAGAGTGGAGTCAGATGCCTAATTGGAGCACGTTGACAGTCTGTTGTAGCCTACAAACAATCTAAAACTGCCACCAAGTAGGCCTCGGCCTGCACCATGATTGTCCCTGGGCTCCAACAATGCCAGTTGGTGCTCGGCAGTGTCTTTGGCATGGGTACTCCCTGTTGCCCAGCCTGGTTCCAGCACGCCAGCTGTTTCTGGGTAGTGTCAAGGTCACTATGCCACCAAGCCTTTGTCCTGTCGTCTTGCGGCCGGGTTAGCCGACTCTAGGGTGACTGCAGTTTAGGTGACTCCTATGTGGGCTGCGGGAACTGGCACTGAAGGCTGGATCCGTAGTGCCAATGGGACATGGACCCCCTGTAGGACTGTGGTTTTCGGTAACTGCGGCCAGCTTGTGGCCTGGCTACTTTGCTTTGGTTGGGTACCTTCTGCTACCCACCCGGGTTCCGGCACTGTCAGCTGGTTCTCGCCAGAGCCTTTGGCCTAGGTGCCTCCATCTCGGTATCTGAAATCCAGCACCGTCAGCTGGTCCTTGGTAGTGCTTTTTAGCACAGGTACCTTCTGCTTAGTAACCGTGGTCCAGCACCGTCAGCTGTTCCTCGGTAGTGCCATTGGCTCTTGAAGCTTTTGCTACCCATCTGGGTTCCAGCACCATCAGCTGGTTCTCGGCAGTGTCTTTGGCACGGGTACTCACTGTTGCCCAGCCTGTTTTCAGCACGCCTGCTGTTTCCGGGTAGTGTCAAGGTCACTATGCCACCAATCCGTTGTCCTGTCGTCTTGCGGCCGGGTTAGCCGACTCTAGGGTGCCTGCAGTTTAGGTGACGCCTATGTGGGCTGCGGGAACT
Organism: Dendrobates tinctorius; assembly: GCF_039654945.1. Taxonomy (NCBI): domain Eukaryota; kingdom Metazoa; phylum Chordata; class Amphibia; order Anura; family Dendrobatidae; genus Dendrobates; species Dendrobates tinctorius. The sequence goes on along the minus strand of NW_027361690.1, from coordinate 68,733,306 downwards.
GGCACTGAAGGCTGGATCCGTAGTGCCAATGGGACATGGACCCCCTGTAGGACTATGATTTTCGGTAACTGCGGCTGGCTTGCGGCCTGGCTACTTTGCTTTGGATGGGTACCTTCTGCTACACACCCGGGTTCCGGCACTGTCAGCTGGTTCTCGCCAGAGCCGTTGGCCTAGGTGCCTCCATCTCAGTATCCGAAGTCCAGCACCGTCAGCTGGTCCTTGGTAGTGCTTTTTAGCACAGGTACCTTCTGCTTAGTAACCGTGGTCCAGCACCGTCAGCTGTTCCTCGGTAGTGCCATTGGCTCTTGTTCCTTCTGCTACCCATCCGGGTTCCAGCACTGTCTGCTGGTTCTCGCCAGAGCCTTTGGCCTAGGTGCCTCCAACTCGGTATCCGAGGTCCAGCACCGTCAACTGGTCCTTGGTAGTGCTTTTTAGCACAGGTACCTTCTGCTTAGTAACCGTGGTCCAGCACCGTCAGTTGGTCCTCGGTAGTGCCATTGGCTATTGTTCCTTCTGCTACCCATCCGGGTTCCAGCACTGTCTGCTGGTTCTCGCCAGAGCCTTTGGCCTAGGTGCCTCCATCTCGGTATCCGAGGTCCAGCAACGTCAGCTGGTCCTTGGTAGTGCTTTTTAGCACAGGTACCTTCTGCTTAGTAACAGTGGTCCAGCACCGTCAGTTGGTCCTCGGTAGTGCCATTGGCTCGTGTAGCTTTTGCTACCCATCTGGGTTCCAGCACCGTCAGCTGTTCCTCAGTAGTGCCATTGGCTCTTGTTCCTTCTGCTGCCACTACGGGTTCCAGTACTGTCAGCTGGTTCTCGCCAGTTTCTCAGCCTTCTTGTACCTTCTGCTACATTTCCAAGATCAAGCTTTTTGAAATTGTCTTTGGTAATCCGTATTCGTCTCCATGACGACGACCCTGATGACGACAACCCTGAAGACCACACCAAAGAAGACCAGAAATATGACCCTAAATAATATGACCAAGAGGACAAAGAACATGAAGACAACCACCAAGATACAGAAGAAAAGACAGAAAGCAGAAGAACAAAAAGCAGAAGAACATTAAGCATAAGACTAAAAATCAGGATAGAAGAAATCAAAATTATAAGCAGAAGAAGACTAAGCAGTAAATGGGGGTGAGTCCGTTCCTCCTCGTGGTGCCCCTGGAAAATGCCTGCTACTGCAGGCCAAACTGAACGCGGACAAATCCTGTTGTAAATCTTTAGTGACAGGCAGAACGTAAGGTATAATCTTCTAACTTTTATAGATAAGTACTACAGGAATGCCTGTCACCTTAAGAAAATGAAGAAAAAGAAGAATAGGAAGAAGATGAAGAAATAGCATATGAAAACTAGATGTGTATTTCCTGAAGGAAGTACAGATAGTGGTTTGAAATGGTGCCCGGGCTGCCCCTTTAAGAGAGACTTGCCTGCTGCCCCTGCAAGACTTTCAACTCAGGATCCGTTTTAACTGTGAGTGCATCTCAGGTGCCACTTTGGCCTCAGGGTCCGATTTTGTGGGTGGGGCCCCTCAGGGTCCGATTTAGTGGCCAGGGCCCCTCAGGGTCCGAATTGGTGGGTGGGGCCCCTCAGGGTCCGATTTAGTGGCCGAGGCCCCTCAGGGTCTGATTTGGTGGGTGGGGACCCTCAGGGTCCGATTTTGTTGCCGGGACCCCTCAGGGTCCGATTTGGTGGTTGGAGCCCCTCAGGGTCTGACTTTGTGACCAGGGCCCCTAAGGGTCCGATTTTGTGATTGGGGACCCTCATGGTCCGATTTTGTGGCCGGGGCCCCTCAGGGTCCAATTTGGTAGGTAGGGCCCCTCAGGGTTCGATTTTGTGGGTGGGGCCCCTCAGGGTCCGATGTGGTGGATGGGGCCCCTCTGGGTCCGATTTTGTGGCTGGGCCCCACAGGGTCCGATTTTGTGGGTTTAGCCCCTCAGGGTCCGATTTGGTGGCTGGGGCCCCTCAGGGTCCGATTTGGTGGGCGGCGACACTCAGGGTCCGATTTGGTGGGCGGGGCCCCTAACGGTCTGATTTGGTGGGCTGGGCCCCTCAGGGTCCGATTTGGTGAGCGAGGGCCCTCAGAGTTCAATTTGGTGAGCGGGGCCCCTCGGGGTCCGATTTGGTCAGCATCGCCCCATAGGATCAGATTTTGTGGGCGGGGCCACCCAGGGTCTGATTTTGTGGTTGGGGCCCCTCAGGGTCTGATTTTGTGGGTGGAGCCCCTTAGGGTCCGATTTTGTGTCCTGGGCCCCTCAGGGTCCGATTTTGTGTCCGGGGCCCCTCAGGGTCCGATTTTGTGGTTGAGGCCTTTCAGAATCCGATTTGGTGGGCGGGGCCCCTCAGGCTCCTATTTGGTGAGCGGGGCCCCTCAGGGTTCGATTTGGTGAGCGGGGCCTCTCAGAGTTCAATTTGGTGAGCGGGGCCCCTCAGGGTCCGATTTGGTGAGCGGGGCACCTCAGGGTCCGATTTTGTGGTTGCGGCCTTTCAGAATCCGATTTGGTGGGTGGAGCCGCTCAGGGTCCGATTTGGTGAGCGGGGCCCCTCAGAGTTCAATTTGGTGAGCAGGACCCCTCAGGGTCCGATTTGGTGGGCGGGGCCCATCAGGGTCTGATTTGCTGGGTGGGGACCCTCAGGGTCCGATTTGGTGGGCAGGGACCCTCAGGGTCTGATTTGCTGGGTGGGGTCCCTCAGGGTCCTACTTGGTGGGCGTGGCCCCTCAGGGTCCGATTTGGTGGGCGGGGCCACTCAGGGTCCGATTTGGTGGGCGGGGCCCCCAGGGTCCGATTTGGTGGGCGGGGCCCATCAAAGTCAGATTTGGTGGGCGGGGACCCTCAGGGTCCGATTTGCTGGGCGGGGTCCCTCAGGGTCCTATTTGGTGGGTGGAGCCCCTCAGGGTCCGATTTGGTGGGCGGGGACCCTCAGGGTCCGATTTGCTGGGCGGGGTCCCTCAGGGTCCTATTTGGTGGGTGGGGCCCCTCAGGGTCCTATTTGGTCGTTGGGGCCTTTCAGAATCCGATTTGGTGAGTGGGGCCCCTCAGGGTCCGATTTGGTGAGCGGGGCCCCTTAGGGTCCGATTTGGTGAGCGGGGACCCTCAGGGTCTGATTTGGTGGGCGGGGCCACTCAGGGTCCGATTTGGTGGGCGGGATCTCTGAGTCCGATTTGGTGGGCGGGGCCCCTCAGGGTCCGATTTGGTGGGTGGGGCCCCTCAGGGTCCAATTTGGTGGGCGGGGCCCCTCAGGGTCCGATTTGGTGAGCGAGGGCCCTCAGAGTTCAATTTGGTGAGCGGGGCCCCTCGGGGTCCGATTTGGTCAGCATCGCCCCATAGGATCAGATTTTGTGGGCGGGGCCACCCAGGGTCTGATTTTGTGGTTGGGGCCCCTCAGGGTCCAATTTTGTGGGTGGAGCCCCTTAGGGTCCGATTTTGTGTCCGGGGCCCCTCAGGGTCCGATTTTGTGGTTGAAGCCTTTCAGAATCCGATTTGGTGGGCGGGGCCCCTCAGGCTCCGATTTGGTGAGCGGGGCCCCTCAGGGTTCGATTTGGTGAGCGGGGCCTCTCAGAGTTCAATTTGGTGAGCGGGGCCCCTCAGGGTCCGATTTGGTGAGCGGGGCACCTCAGGGTCCGATTTTGAGGTTGGGGCCTTTCAGAATCCGATTTGGTGGGTGGAGCTGCTCAGGGTCCGATTTGGTGAACGGGGCCCCTCAGAGTTCAATTTGGTGAGCAGGACCCCTCAGGGTCCGATTTGGTGGGCGGGGCCCATCAGGGTCCGATTTGGTTTGTGGGGACCCTCAGGGTCCGATTTGGTGGGCAGGGCCCCTCAGGGTCTGATTTGCTGGGCGGGGTCCCTCAGGGTCCTATTTGGTGGGCGTGGCCCCTCAGGGACCGATTTGGTGGGCGGGGCCACTCAGGGTCCGATTTGGTGGGCGGGGCCCCCAGGGTCCGATTTGGTGGGCGGGGCCCATCAAAGTCAGATTTGGTGGGCGGGGCCCATCAAAGTCAGATTTGGTGGGCGGGGACCCTCAGGGTCCGATTTGCTGGGCGGGGTCCCTCAGGGTCCTATTTGGTGGGTGGAGCCCCTCAGGGTCCGATTTGGTGGGCGGGGACCCTCAGGGTCCGATTTGCTGGGCGGGGTCCCTCAGGGTCCTATTTGGTGGGTGGGGCCCCTCAGGGTCCTATTTGGTCGTTGGGGCCTTTCAGAATCCGATTTGGTGAGTGGGGCCCCTCAGGGTCCGATTTGGTGAGCGGGGCCCCTTAGGGTCCGATTTGGTGAGCGGGGACCCTCAGGGTCTGATTTGGTGGGCGGGGCCACTCAGGGTCCGATTTGGTGGGCGGGATCTCTGAGTCCGATTTGGTGGGCGGGGCCCCTCAGGGTCCAATTTGGTGGGCGGGGCCCCTCAGGGTCCAATTTGGTGGGCGGGGCCCCTCAGGGTCCGATTTGGTGAGCGGGGCCCCTCAGAGTTCAATTTGGTGAGCGGGGCCCCTCATGGTCCGATTTGGTGAGCGGGGCCCCTCTGTGTCCGATTTGGTGGGCGGGGCCCTTCAGGGTCTGATTTGGTGGGTGGGGCCCCTCAGGGTCCGATTTGGTGGGCGGGGGCACACTTTGGCGCACATTCTCTCTCAAGGGCATGCGTCATGTGATGAAGCTAGATTTGTATTTGTGCTGTGGGTTTCGCTTTAAGAGCTGATATTACGTGGCAGAAGCTCTGTCCTGGGGGCGTCATGTGACGTTCGTAGGCGTTGGCATAGTAACTGGGTGTTCCTGCGCATATCAATGAGCTTAACTGCCATTTCAATCGCCTCAGGGCACGTTTTGCCATTTCCCATTCAAATGCATTGAGACAGTGCATTCCAATGACGGGAAAAAAAAGTTTCAAACGCAAATTGCGCAAAAACTACAAATCCGATCGACACGAAAAATACTTAGCACACCACTCGTGGACGCTGGCTTCAAAACAACACCTCAACGGAGTCTGTGCGTGTAGCGGTTCGGGCCGCATTAATTGCGGAAATCAAATGAATAGTAATAATAATACTAGATATGTATTTCCTGAAGGAAGTACAGATGGTGGTTTGAAATGGTGCCCGGGCTGCCCCTTTAAGAGAGACTTGCCTGCTGCCCCTGCAAGACTTTCAACTCAGGATCCGTTTTAACTGTGGGTGCCTCTCAGGGGCCACTTTGGTGTCAGGGTCTGATTTGGTGGGTGGGGCCGCTCAAGGCCCGATTTTGTGGGTGGGGCCCCTCAGGGTCCGATTTTGTGGCCAGGGCCCCTCAGGGTCCGATTTGGTGGGTGGGGCCCCTCAGGGTCCGATTTGGTGGCCGGGGCCCCTCAGGGTCCGATTTGGTGGGTGGGGCCCCTCAGGGTCCGATTTGGTGGGTGGGGCCCCTCAGGGTCCGATTTGGTGGGTGGGGCCCCTCAGGGTCCGATTTTGTGGCCGGAACCCCTCAGAGTCTGATTTTGTGGGTGGGCCCCTCAGGTTCCAATTTTGTGGCCAAGACCCCTCAGGGTCCGATTTGGTGGGTGGGGCCCCTCAGGGTCCGATTTTGTGGCCGGGGCCCCTCAGGGTCTGATTTTGTGGCCGTGGCCCCTCAGGGTCTGATTTGGTAGTTGGGGCCTCTTAGGATCCGATGTGGTGGGCGGGGCCCCTCAGGGTCCGATTTTGTGGCCGGGGCCCCTTAGGGTCCAATTTTGTGGTCGGGGCCCCTCAGGGTCCGATTTTGTGGCCGGAACCACTCAGGGTCCGATTTGGTGGGTGGGGCCCCTCAGGGTCCGATTTGGTGGGTGGAGCTCCTCAGGGTCCGATTTGGTGGGCGGGGCCACTCTTAGTCCGATTTAGTGGGTGGGGCCCCTCAGGGTCCGATTTTGTGACTGGGGCCCCTCTGGGTTCAATTTTGTGGCCGGGGTCTCTCAGGGTCCGATTTTGTGGCCGGGGCCAATCAGGGTCCGATTTTGTGGTTGGGGCCCCTCAGGGTCCGATTTTGTGGTTGGGGCCCCTCAGGGTCCGGTTTTGTGGTTGGGGGCCATCAGGGTCCGGTTTTGTGGCCGGGGCCCTTGAGGGTCTGATTTTGTGGTTGGGGCCCCTCAGGGTCTGATTTTGTGGCCGGCGCCCCTCTGGGTTCAATTTTGTGGCCGGGGTCTCTCAGGGTGCAATTTTGTGGTTGGAGCCCCTCAGGGTCCGATTTTGTGGCCGGGGCCCCATCAGGGACCGGTTTGGTGGGCGGGGCCCTTCAGGGTCCGATTTTGTTGGCGGGGCCCCTCAGAGTCTAATTTTGTGGGCGAGGCCCCTCAGTGTCCGATTTCGTGGGCGGGGCCCCTCAGGGTCAGATTTCGTGGGCGGGGCCCCTCATGGTTCAATTTTGTGGCCGGGGCCCCTCAGGGTCCGATTTTGTGGGTGGAGCCCCTCAGGGTCCGATTTTGTGGGTTGGGGCTCAGGGTCCGATTTTGTGACTGGGGTCCCTCTAGGTTCGATTTTGTGGCCGGGGTCTCTCAGGGTCAGATTTTGTGGTCGGGGCCCCTTCAGGGTCCGATTTTGTGGGCGGGGCCCCTCAGAGTCTAATTTTGTGGGCGAGGCCCCTCAGTGTCCGATTTCGTGGGCGGGGCCCCTCAGGGTCCGATTTTGTGGCCGGGGCCCCTCAGGGTCCGATTTTGTGGCCGGGGCCCGTCAGGGTCCGATTTTGTGGTTGGGGCCCCTCAGGGTCCGATTTTGTGGGTAGGGCCCCTCAGGGTCCGATTTTGTGAGTGGGGCCACTCAGGGTCCGATGTTGTGGCCGGATCCCCTCAGGGTCCGATTTTGTGGGTGGGGCCCCTCAGGGTCCAATTTTGTGGCCGGGGCCCCTCAGGGTACAATTTGGTGGGCTCTGGGTCTGATTTGGTGGGCGGGGCCACTCTGGGTCCGATTTGGTGAGCTGGGCCCCTAAGGGTCTGATTTGGTGGGCGGGATCTATCAGAGTCCGATTTGGTGGGCGGGGCCCATCAGGGTCCAATTTGGTTGGCGGCGACCTTCGGGGTCCGATTTGGTGGGCGGGATCCCTCGGGGTCCGATTTGGTGAGCGGAGCCCCTCGGGGTCCGATTTGGTGGGCGGAGCCCCTCGGGGTCCGATTTGGTGGGCGGGGCCCCTCGGGGTCCGATTTGGTGGGCGGGGCCCCTCGTGGTCCGATTTGGTGGGTGGGGCCCCTCAGGGTCCGATTTGGTGAGCCGGGCCACTCTAGGTCTGATTTGGTGGGCGGGCCACTCTGGGTCCGATTTGGTGGGCGGGGCCCCTCAGAGTTCAATTTGGTCAGCGGGGACCCTCAGGGTCCGATTTTGTGGGTGGGGCCCCTCAGGGTCCGATTTTGTGGTTGGGGCCTTTCAGAATCCGATTTAGTGGGCGGGGCCCCTCAGGGTCCGATTTGGTGGGCGAGGCCCCTCAGGGTCACATTTGGTGGGCGGGGCCCCCAGGGTCCCATTTGGTGGGCGGGGCCCCTCAGGGTCCCATTTGGTGGGCGGGGCCCCTCAGGGTCCGATTTGGTGGGCGGGGCCACTCTGGGTCTGATTTGGTGGGCGGGGCCACTTTGGGTCCGATTTGGTGGACGGGCCCTTCAGGGTCCAATTTGGTGGGCAGGACACTGAGTCTGATTTTGTGGGTTGGGCCCCTCAGGGTCAGATTTTGTGGCCGGGGCCCCTCAGGGTCCGATTTTGTAGCCGGTGCCTCTCAGGGTCCGATTTTGTGGTTGGGGCCCCTCAGGGTCCGATTTTTGGGGCCATGGCCCTTCAGGGTCCGATTTTGCGGGTGGAGCCCCTCAGGGTCCGATTTTGCGGGTGGGGCCCCTCAGAGTCCGATTTTGCGGGTGGGGCCCCTTAGGGTCCAATTTTGCGGGTGGGGCCCCTCAGGGTCCGATTTTGTGGCCGGGGCCCCTTAGGGTCCGATTTTGCGGGTGGGGCCCCTCAGGGTCCGATTTTGTGGCCTGGGCCCCTCAGGGTCTGATTTTGTGGCCGGGGCACCTCAGGGTCCGATTTTTTGGCCGGGGCCCCTCAGGGTCCGATTTTGTGGCCGGGGCCCCTCAGGGACCGATTTTGAGGGTGGGGCCCCTCAGGGTCTAATTTGGTGGGCGGGGCCCCTCAGGGTCCGATTTTGTGGGTGGGGCCCCTCAGGGTCCGATTTTGTGGGTGGGGCCCCTCAGGGTCCGATTTTGTGGCTGGGGCCCCTCAGGGTCTGATTTTGTGGCTGGGGTCCCTCAGGGTCTGATTTTGTGGGTGGGGCCCCTCAGGGTCCGATTTTGTGATCGGGGCCCCTCAGGGTCTGATTTTGTGGTTGGGGCCCCTCAGGGTCTGATTTTGTGGCCAGGGTCTCTCAGGGTCCGATTTTGTGGCTGGGGCCCCTCAGGGTCTGGATTTGTGGGTGGGGCCCATAAGGGTCCGATTTTGTGGGTGGGGCCCCTCAGGGTCCGATTTTGTGGCTGGGGCCCCTCATGGTCTGATTTTGTGGCTGTGGCCCCTCAGGGTCTGATTTTGAGGGTGGGGCCCCTCAGGGTCTAATTTGGTGGGCGGGGCCCCTCAGGGTCCGATTTTGTGGGTGGGGCCCCTCAGGGTCCGATTTTGTGGGTGGGGCCCCTCAGGGTCCGAATTTGTGACTGGGGCCCCTCAGTGTCTGATTTTGTGGGTGGGTCCCATCAGGGTCTGATTTTGTGGGTGGGGCCCCTCAGGGTCCGATTTTGTGGCTGGGGTCCCTCAGGGTCCGATTTTGTGGGTGGGGCCCCTCAGCGACCGATTTTGAGGGTGGGGCCCCTCAGGGTCTAATTTGGTGGGCGGGGCCCCTCAGGGTCCGATTTTGTGGGTGGGGTCCCTCATGGTCTGATTTTGTGGGTGGGGCCCCTCAGGTTTTGATTTTGTGGTTGGGGCCCCTCAGGTTCTGATTTTGTGGCTGGGGTCCCTCAGGGTCTGATTTTGTGGGTGGGGCCCCTCAGGGTCCGATTTTGTGACTGGGGCCCCTCAGGGTCTGATTTTGTGGTTGGGGCCCCTCAGGGTCCGATTTTGTGGTCGGGGTCTCTCAGGGTCCGATTTTGTGGCCGGGTCCCCTCAGGGTCTGGATTTGTGGGTGGGGCCCCTCAGGGTCCGATTTTGTGGGTGGGGCCCCTCAGAGTCCGATTTTGTGGCTGGGGCCCCTCAGGGTCTGATTTTGTGGCTGGGGCCCCTCAGGGTCTGATTTTGAGAGTGGGGCCCCTCAGGGTCTAATTTGGTGGGCGGGGCCCCTCAAGGTCTGATTTTGTGGGTGGGGCCCCTCAGGGTCCGATTTCGTGACCTGGGCCCCCTAGGGTCTGATTTTGTGACTGGGGCCCCTCTGGGTTCGATTTTGTGGCCGGGGTCTCTCAGGGTCCGATTTTGTGGGTGGGGCCCCTCAGGGTCTTATTTTGCGGCTGGGGCCCCTCAGGGTCTGGTTTTGTGGGTGGGGCCCCTCATGGTCTGATTTTGTGGGTGGGGCCCCTCAGGGTCCGATTTTGTGACCGGGGCACCTCAGGCTCTGATTTTGTGGTTGGGGCCCCTGAGGGTCCTATTTTGTGACTGGGGCCCCTCTAGGTTCGATTTTGTGGCCGGGGTCTCTCAGGGTCCGATTTTGTGGTTGGGGCCCCTCAGGGTCTGATTTTGTGGCCGGGCCCACTCAGGGTCCGATTTTGTGGGTGGGGTCCCTTAGGGTCTGATTTTGTGGGTGGAGCCCCCTGGGTCCATTTTGGTGGGCGGGGCCACTCTGGGTCCGATTTAGTGGGCAGTGCCCCTCATGGTCCGATTTGGTGGGCGGGGCCCCTCATGGTCCGATTTGGTGGGCGGGGCCCCCTGGGTCCGATTTGGTGGGCGGGGCCCCCTGGGTCCGATTTGGTGGGCGGGGCCCCTCTGGGTCCGATTTGGTGGGCGGGGCCCTTCAGGGTCCGATTTGGTGGGCGGGGCACCTCTGGGTCCGATTTGGTGGGCGGGGCCCTTCAGGGTCCGATTTGGTGGGCGGGGTCAATCTGGGTCCGATTTGGTGGGCGGGGCTCCTCAGGTTCCGATTTGGTGGGCGGGGCCCCTCAGGGTCCGATTTGGTGGGCGGGGCCACTTTGGGTCTGATTTGATGGGCGGGGCCCTTCAGGGTCCGATTTGGTGGGCGGGGTTACTCTGGGTCCAATTTGGTGGGCGGGGCTTCTCAGGGTCTGATTTGGTGGGCGGGGCTCCTCAGGGTCCGATTTGGTGGACGGGGCCCTTCAGGGTCTGATTTTTTGAGCGGGGCCACACTGGGTCCGATTTGGAGGCCAGGGTGGCTCAGCCTCCGATTTGGAGGCCGGGGTGGTTCAGCCTACGATTTGGAGGCCGGGGTGGCTCAGCCTCCGATTTGGAGGCCGGGGTCACTCAGCTATCGATTTGGCGCGCCGGCCCTTTAAGACTCATTTCGGTGCGCTGGCCCTTTAAGAATCACTGTGGCACGTCGGCCCTTTAAGAGCCAGGGTGGCTCACTGGGCTTCTAAATCCACTTTGTCGCACATTCTATCTCAGGGGCATGTGTTATGTGATGAAGCTAGATTTGCATTTGTGCTGTGGGTTTCACTTTAAGAGCTGATATTATGTGGCAGAAGCTCTGTCCTTGGGATGTCATGTGACGTTCGTAGGCGTTGGCATAGTAACTGGGTCTGCATGCGCATATCAATGAGCTCAACTGCCATTTCAATCGCCTCAGGGCACGTTTTGCCATTACCCATTGAAAAGCATTGGAGACAGTGCATTCCAATGACGGGAAAAAAAAATTTCAAACGCAAATTGCGCAAAAACTACAAATCCGATCGACACGAAAAATACTTAGCACACCTCTCATGGACGCTGGCTTCGAAACAACACCTTAATGGCGTCTGTGCGTGTAGCGGTTCGGGCTGTTTTAATTGCGGAAATCAACTTAATAATAATAAGAAGAAGAAGAATAAGTTAGCAGCGTTCGGATTACAATATAGTGGTTTTTTCAAACCACTATAATTAATAATAGCTGAATAAGAAGAATATGAAGAATGGAAGAAAAAAAATTAATGGGAAGAAGATGAAGAAGAAGAAGAAGATGAATAAGGTAAAGAAAAAGTTGATGAAAAAAATGCTACTGCTGCGGATCATGAAGGAGAAAGTGTGGGAGAAGTACAAAAGAAGGTGAAGAGCATGGAAGTTGTGAAACATACATATCTGACAAAATATAAAAAGGTTAACATAGTCAATATCTTTTTAACTCCGAACATCTTGAAAAAAAAAATTGGAATTAATGCTATGCCATGTGATTTGAATAAACCACTATGCCTTTAATGTCTCCTCCACCTCCCACAATACATTCTACATGACTCTTATTTGTTTTCAATTATGTAGAATTAGCCAACAAGGAAATAAAGGGCTTTTTTAAATTCCGATACCAGAAGTTCCATTGACTTGAATGGGACTTCCGGTATCGGAACTGGCGATACCATCCGATACGATATTTTTGGGTATCGAACGGTATCGCTCAACACTAATCACCACATATTGAGAGCTATAATTTTTCCATATTTTGACCCACTGAGTCATGTGAGGTCTTATTTTTTGTGGGACGAGCTGAAATTTTTATTGGTATCATTTTCGGACGCGTGACATCTTTTGATCGCTTTTTATTCCGATTTTTGGGACGCAGAATGAACAAAAAACAGCGTTTCATGAGTTTCTTTTGGGGGTGCGTTTACACCGTTCCGCGTGCGGTAAAATTGATAAAGCCCTTTTATTCTTCTGGTCAGTATGGTTACAGCGATATCTCATTTAGGTCTTTTTTATGTTTTGGCGCTTTTATGCAATGAAAACAAATTTATATAAATAATAATTATTTTTGCATCGCTTTATTCTGCGAGCTATAACTTTTTTATTTTTTTGCTGATGATACTGTGTGGTGGCTCATTTTTGCGGGACAAGATGTCGTTTTCAGCGGTACCATGTATATTTATATGCGTCTTTTTGATCGCACGTTATTGCACTTTTTGTTCGGCGGTATGATAATAAATCATTATTTTTTTGCTTCGTTTTTTATTTTTATTTTTTAAGGGGTTCGCTAAAGGGGTTAACTAATGGGATAGCTTTATAGAGTGGGTCATTACGGACGTAGCGATACCAAATATGTGTACTTTTATTGTTTTGTTTTTTTATTTCCCAAAAATGAATTTATTAAGAAATATTTTTTTTTTATTTATTTAGCGATTTTTTTAAAATTATTTTTACACTTTTTTTTTTTAAACTTTATTACATTGTCCCAGGTGGGACATCACTGTCCTGTGACAGATCGCTGATCTGTCACATCACAGATCACTGTGACAGATCAGCGATCTGTCACAGGCACTACACAGGCTTCCTCCTTGCCTGCGCTTTGCAGGCATGAGGAAGCCAGCTCCCTGCAGGCCCCCGAAGGTCCCCGTCGCTATCTTGGATTCGGGGACCTGCAGGGATGGAGCCCCCCCGCAGCAGCGCTGCACATTGCGCTGCTGTGGGGGGCTCAGGGAAGCACGGAGGGAGCCCCCTCCCTGCCGATGCTTCCCTTTAACCCCCGGTACACCGCGATCGTGTTTGATCGTGGTGTGCAAGGGGTTAACGTGTCGGGGGCAGTCCGTGACCGCCCCCGACACATTGTGCCGGGTGTCAACTGTGATAATCAGCTGACACCCGGCCGCGATCAGCGGCGCTCACCACGTGGGCGCCGCTGATCGCTGTGACGTACTGTCTTGTCCCTGGGAATTAAGCCCCAGGGCACATGGACGGGATAGTACATCACATGGCAGTAAGGGGTTAATGAGGATAAATGTAAGGTCATGTACTTGGGTAAAACGAACAAGATGTATAATTATGTGCTTAATTGTAAAACGCTGGGTAAAACTGTCACTGAAAAAGACCTGGGTGTATGGGTGGACAACAAACTCACATTTAGTGGCCAGTGTCAGGCAGCTGCTGCAAAGGCAAATAAAATAATGGGATGCATTAAAAGAGGCACCGATGCTCATGAGGAGAACATAATTTTACCTCTATATAAGTCACTAGTGCGACCACACTTAGAATACTGTGTACAGTTCTGGTCTCCGTTGTATAAGAAAGACATAGCTGAACTGGAGCGGGTGCAGAGAAGAGCGACCAAGGTTATTAGGGAACTGGGGGGGTCTGCAATACGAAGACAGGTTATTACACTTGGGGTTATTTAGTTTGGAGAATCGTAGGCTTAGGGGTGATCTTATTACAATGTATAAATACATGCGGGGACAGTACAAAGATCTTTCTAATGATCTTTTTACTCTTAGACCTGTGACGGAGACAAGGGGGCATCCTCTACATCTGGAGGAAAGAAGGTTTAAGCATAATCACAGATGCGGATTCTTTACTGTAAGAGCAGTGAGACAATGGAACTCTCTGCCATATGATGTTGTAATGAGTGATTCCCTAATAAAATTTAAGAAGGGACTGGACGCCTTTCTTGAAAAGTATAATATTACAGGTTATATACACTAGTTTCCTTGATATTGCGTTGATCCAGGGAGCTAGTCTGACTGCCGTATGTGGGGTTGGGAAGGAATTTTTTTCCCCAATGTGAAGCTTACTGTTTGCCACATGGGTTTTTTTGCCTTCCTCTGGATCAACATGTTAGGGCAAGTTAGGATAGGATATGGGTTGAACTAGATGGATTTTAAGTCTTCCTTCAACCTTAATAACTATGTTACTATGTTGCTATTTTACAATGATCAGAAGCGGTGTTTGCTGTGCTGTCATGCACATGACAGCGCGACAAACACCCAGTGTTCGGGCAGCCGAATCCGTACAGTAACACTGACTTCCTGGTGAAGTGCATGTTTGGTGTCCACGCCCGAACAGTAGGTGTTCATTACGGACTCCGAACTTTACTCTTTACTTTACTCTTCAGGTTCGCCTATCTCTAGCTGCAACCCTCTGCTGTCAGCTTCAGCAAGGTTTGTTATCATGAATAGAGGGGTCTCCATACCATATTTTGAAATTATTTAAATGAATAATTTAAAAAAAACACTGTGGGGTCTGCTTCATTTTTGGCAACCAGACAAGCTAAAGCAGACATCTGGGTCTGGTATTCTCAGGCTGGTAAGTGGCCATAGATATTGCCCCCCAGTCTATTAGATGCACCAATTCTGTGCTTTGTCTGCCTCTTCCCACTTGCGCTATGGCAGTAGCAAAAGGGATTTATATTTGTGAGGTTGATTTTACCTTTGCATTGTCCGGTAACATCAAGCCCACAGCTTAGTAATGAAACTTACAGACGCCTATCCTTTACTAATCCTATAGTAAGATGGTTATTGTTAGGTGTCGGATTCCTGACACTGCGCAGCAGGAATCCAGAGCCAGATATCCAGCAGTCTCCCATTCTCCTTTGACCGCTCCTGGTGTTGCTCAGCAATCACAGCAAGCCAGCCGTACTGCTCAGACTCACTCTGACAGCCTGGATGTTGCTGCCACCTCTGGTGCAGCAATGGTAGCGCAATCTGCTCTGCAGGGAACCGTTCCAGAGGCTAAGTCCTAATGCCGTGCTACTGGGCATGCCCGCAAGGTGACCTCTCACTGGAGAGCAGGGGTCACATGTTCAGGTCCTGTGTCAGATCTGATTGGTCCTTTCCAGGGTACTGGAAGGTCCCGGAAGCGCATGGCTATAAAAAGCCCGCATGGCGGCTCAGCCATGCGCTAGTGTAGCATATTATGCTGTGTATGTATGGTGATGGATGCGTTGACTGGTGACTGACTTATTATGAAACCCCTTCCCTTGGATACTACGAATGGTGACTGTGTGTTGGGTTAGTCAGCTCCAGATTGTGGCCAGCTACACGCCACTGTGCTTTCCACGCCTACACTAGCGTCCGTCGGTGCCCGGTTCTCAGCGCCGTTGCTTGCGGCTATAGTTGCCGAAGCGCTGCATTAGCAGCAGCTATTGGTGTTCGTGGCTGCGACGCCACACGCCGGCTCCTGTGACGTTAACAGGGCCAGCGTCTTTACATTTATTTCTGCCAAGCGACTCTGTGTCTGAACAGAGCCGCTCCTAGCGTTCAGGTGACCTTAACCCGTGCGCACTACTTCACCTTCTGGTGCATCTACCATTACCCAGCAGCGGTCTTACCATCTACTGCACGGTGGACCCTGGGCGGCGAACGCACCTCCTATTATTTTATATCTGGTGCATTCCGCCGACCATAACATTACACTAGCGCCAGGGTCTGGCTGGTAATGGCAAACGTGCAGCAGTTGCAGCGCTATATTCGGCAGCTGGAGAGCAGGTTGGCGGCTATTGGGAGCGCCAACTCAGCTGCGAATACCACGTTGACTGCCGCTCAGACAGTTGCTGAGGCTGTCTCACGTGTGCCCACACTATTGCCCACGCCGACAATCTCTCGCCTCCCGCTCCCCGACAAGTTCTCGGGTGACAGCGCCACCTGTTGGGGATTTATCAGCCAGTGCTCAATTCAGCTCGAGTTACTGGCTACGCAGTTCCCTACAGAGCGGGCTAAGGTGGGATTTATCATCTCTTTATTGTCTGGCAGAGCATTACAGTGGGCTACACCGTTGCGGGAACGTGACGATCCGGTGGTTCAGGGTGCCGCTCAGTTTCTCGCAGCCCTGAAGCAGGTCTTTTTGGGACCACGGATCACACACGACATCTCCCTCCAACTTCTGACCTTAACACAGGGGTCACTCTCGGTCAGCCATTACGCCGTCCGGTTCCAGACATTGGCTTCCGAAGTAGAGTGGCCGGACAAGGCATTGGTCCCGGTGTTTTGGAAAGGGTTGGCTGAGCATGTAAAGGATGCTCTAGCTACTAGGGAGGTTCCCACAAGTCTGGAGGAATTGATTGCAGTCTCCACCCGCATTGACCTCCGGTTTACGGAGCGCGGGTTGGAACGTGCACAATCCAGACGAAGGGTTAATTTGGCTCCCACCTTCACCAAGCCGCTGAGATACCCCGCACAGGAGCACATACCCTCCGAACCTATGGAGGTATCCCTCACAGACTCCAAGCCACCACCGGTGCGTAGTTCTGTACGTTGCTACCAGTGTTGACAATTTGGACACTCGGCCAGCACGTGTCCTTTGCGGGCAAAAAAAACACCCACGTCCTGTGGTCATAGGAGGTGGTCAGTCCAGCATGAAACCCTTCTCACCCAAACCTGTATTCCGGGGTACCTTAGACAGTGGTCCCCTCACCTGGGAGGCGGAGGTTATCGTGGATTCCGGAGCCGAAGGGAATTTTATGTCCTCAACCTTCGCCCAGAAACACGCTATCCCTCAGGTGTTGCTGCCTCAACCACTGACCATCATGGTGGTTAATGGGGCGCATTTGCCTACCCAGGTGACCCATCAGACAGTTCCACTCGGGCATTCTATCTCTCAGTCCCATCGAGAGATCTTATTCCTGCTCATTTTGCCAGACGATATTGACCAGGTGTTACTTGGTCTTCCCTGGCTCCATTGCCACTCTCCTCATATTGAGTGGGCATCAGAGAAAATACTGGCCTGGGGCAAAAATTGTGAGGCAAAGTGTCTGAAGGGCAGTCTTCAGGTGGCTTCCACTGAAGTGCCTGCGGATCTCTCCGCACCTCCTAAACCCTACCATCAGTACGCGGACGTCTTCTCCAAAAAATCTGTGGAGACGCTCCCGCCACACCGCCCATATGATTGCCCGATAGATCTCATGCCAGGCACAGATCCTCCTAGAGGCTGTGTGTATCCATTATCACTCCCTGAGACAGAAGCTATGTCACAATACATCCGGGAGAACCTGGCTAGAGGTTTCATCAGGAAGTCGGTGTCGCTGGCTGGTGCAGGGTTCTTTTTCGTTCAGAAAAAGAGCGGAGAGTTACGTCCCTGCATTGATTACAGAGGTCTCAATGCCATAACAGTGAAGAACAAGTACCCTCTTCCGTTGATCTCTGAACTGTTTGACAGGTTGCGAGGGGCCCGGATCTTTACAAAACTAGATCGACGGGGGGGGGCATACAACCTGATCCGCATTCGCGAGGGAGACGAGTGGAAGACAGCCTTTAACACCAGGGATGGCCACTATGAATATCTGGTCATGCCCTTTGGCCTATGTAATGTGCCAGCTGTCTTCCAAGACTTCGTCAACGACATCTTCCGCGATATGCTGACTACTTCGGTGGTGGTCTATCTGGATGATATACTCATCTTCTCGCCAGATTTGACCACTCACCGGAGAGACGTATGCAGGGTCTTCGACCGTTTACGGGCGAACTCTCTATACGCCAAGCTGGAGAAGTGTCAGTTTGAGCAGGAGTCCTTGCCGTTCCTGGGCTATATCATCTCGGCCCAGGGATTGGCTATGGATCCGGCCAAACTTCAAGCAGTGATGGACTGGCAAGAACCCCATTCACTCAAAGCGGTTCAGCACTTCTTAGGGTTCGTAAATTATTACCGCCAGTTTATACCGCACTTCTCCACATTGGTGGCTCCTTTGGTTGCTCTCACCAAGAAAGGAGCTAACCCAAATGCTTGATCAGAACAGGTCTCCAAGGCCTTCTTGTCTATCAAATCCCACTTTGCTGGCGCTCCCATCTTACATCGTCCCGATGTGAACAAGCCATTTATTCTGGAGGTAGATGCCTCTTCTGTCGGTGCAGGAGCAGTCCTCTTCCAGAAGGATACTCAAGGTCGGAAGCATCCTTGCTTCTTTTTCTCAAAGACCTTCTCACCGGCGGAGAATTACTCCATCGGTGACAGGGAGCTGCTGGCCATGAAGTTGGCCTTTTCTGAGTGGAGACATACACGGACCATAAGAATCTGGTCTATTTGCAGACGGCCCAGCGCCTGAACTCCCGTCAGGCTAGGTGGTCGCTTTTCTTTTCCCGCTTCCGCTTCACCCTGCATTATCTCTCCGGAGAGAACGTCCGTGCGGATGCTCTTTCACGCTCGGTGGTTTCGGCAGAAGAGGGAGAGGCTAAGCCTCGGCTTATTCTCCCGTCGGAGAGTTTTACAACCGTGGCTCCAGTTTCACTCGAGTCAGTGCCACCGGGCAAGACCTTGGTTCCTCCTCAGCTATGGCCGGAGGTCCTCGCCTGGGCACATGCCTCCAGGGTAGGTGGTCATTTTGGCAATAAACGGACCACCGAACTCCTGGCTAGGTCGTATTGGTGGCCACATATGTCTCGAGACGTTAAGGAATACGTGCAAGCATGTATTTCGTGTGCTCGGAACAGACCCTCTAGACAGAGGCCGGCGGGGCTGTTATATCCCCTGCCAGTGGCGGATAGACCATGGGAGATGGTTGGCCTGGATTTCATAGTTGGCCTGCCCAAGTCTGGTGGCAGTACAGTCATCTGGGTGGTCACCGACCATTTTTCCAAAATGGTGCATCTGGTGCCACTCGCACGGCTGCCTTCCGCCCGTGGTCTTGCCACTTTGTTCATAAAGCACGTGTTCCGTTTACATGGCATGCCGGACAAAATCGTGAGTGACCGAGGTCCCCAGTTTGCATCTCTGTTCTGGAGGGAGCTCTGAAGCCTACTCAGCATCAAGCTAAATCTGTCCGCCTACCATCCCACGGCTTTTGAGCACAGTGGGGAGGGGGGGTAATGTTAGGCGTCAGATTCCTGACTCTGCACAGCAGGAATCCAGAGCCAGACATCCAGCAGTCTCCCATTCTCCTCCGACCGCTCCAGGTGTTGCTCAGCAATCACAGTGAGCCAGGCATACTGCTCAGACTCACTCTGACAGCCTGGATGTTGCTGCCACCTCTGGTGCAGCAATGGTAGCGCAATCTGCTCTGCAGGGAACCGCTCCAGAGGCTAAGTCCTCATGCCGTGCTACTGGGCATGCCCGCAAGGTGACCTCTCACTGGAAAGCAGGGATCACATCTTCAGGTCCTGTGTCAGATCCGATTGGTCCTTTCCAGGGTACTGGAAGGTCCCGGAAGCGCATGGCTATAAAAAGCCCGCATGGCGGCTCGGCCATGCGCTAGTGTAGCACATTATGCTTTGTATGTATGGTGATGGATGCATGGACTGGTGACTGACTTATTATGAATCCCCTTCCCTTGGATACTACAAATGGTGACTGTGTGTTGGGATAGTCAGCTCCAGATTGTGGCCAGCTACACGCCACTGTGCTTTCCACGCCTACACTAGCGTCCGTCGGTGCCCGGTTCTCAGCGCTGACGCTTGCGGCTATAGTTGCCACAGCGCTGCATTAACAGCAGCTATTGGTGTTCGTGGCTGCAGCACCACACGCCGGCTCCTGTGACGTTAACAGGGCCAGCGTCTTTACATTTATTTCTGCCAAGCGACTCTGTGTCTGAACAGAGCCGCTCCTAGCGTTCGGGTGACGTTAACCCGTGCGCACTACTTCACCTTCTTCACCTCCTATTATTTTATATCTGGTGCGTTCCGCCGACCATAACAGTTATAAACACACACCCAGAAACAAGTTCTTTAATTGAAAGAATGACACATACTCCTTTAATGAATCTAAATTAAATCATACTCACGACATCGTCCAATCCACGTCAGCATGTAGAAAAGTAGTACTGGCGCTAAAGCTGAAGTCAGTGAGTTGAACTGAGTTGGCTGTAAACTCCCAGGACCTTTCTGATGGCGCCACGAGTGTGAGAACTTTCTCACAGTCGTGGTGACGTCAGCTAGGTCATAAAAGTTTGCCGTGAGACAATGAACTGCGTTAGCACACACTGCTCAGCATCTCTGCTGGATTGCAGGCTGTATAGTCGCATCATCCAACAATTCAGCCTGCCATTTATATATAACAGAGCTAGACTCGTCTTGGACAAATGGATTATTATCTTTTCAACAGACAGATGAGGAATTTTGATATATTGTTTATTATTTTAATTCTGTTACAGGAGACATTGGCTTCTGTGGACTGGGTGATGACTTGAGTATGGTTTAATTTAGATTAATTAAAGGAGGCTGTGTCATTCTTTAAATTAAAACATGCAAAAATATAAGCCGCGGAGACACCATCACATGTTTCTCAACGCAAGCAATGACTAGCCAGGTCTTTCACCGGGAAGGAACAACAACGGGAAGGGCAGTCTCCAATGAAGGAAACCACCTATGCCAAAACATGGTATCCATCCACAGACAGCTGTTTCGGGGTATTGCCCCTCATCAGTGTGGAGTAGGAAACTGGCTAGTAGGAGCAATGCCTAGTGGAAGACTATGAAAAAAGAGGATGATTGACCTTATGGAGATCAACATCCGACACTGCGGAGACACCATCACGTGTTTCTCAACGCAGTGATTCTAGAGCACTGCCCCCATCCCTTATGGGAAATATGTAAAACATGCAAAAATATAAGCCACGGAGACACCATCACATGTTTATCAACGCAAGCAATGACTAGCCAGGTTTTTCACCGGGAAGGAACAACCACGGGAAGGGCAGTCTCCAATGAAGGAAACCACCTATGCCAAAACATGGTATCCATCCACAGACAGCTGTTTCGGGGTATTGCCCCTCATCAGTGTGGAGTAGGAAACTGGCTAGTAGGAGCAATGCCTAGTGGAAGACTATGAAAAAAGAGGATGATTGACCTCATGGAGATCAACAACCGACACTGCGGAGACACCATCACGTGTTTCTCAACGCAGTGATTCTAGAGCACTGCCCCCATCCCTTATGGGAAATATGTAAAACATGCAAAAATATAAGCCGCGGAGACACCATCACATGTTTCTCAACGCAAGCAATGACTAGCCAGGTCTTTCACCGGGAAGGAACAACCACGGGAAGGGCAGTCTCCAATGAAGGAAACCACCTATGCCAAAACATGGTATCCATCCACAGACAGCTGTTTCGGGGTATTGCCCCTCATCAGTGTGGAGTAGGAAACTGGCTAGTAAGAGCAATGCCTAGTGGAAGACTATGAAAAAAGAGGATAATTGACCTCATGGAGATCAACATCCGACACTGCGGAGACACCATCACGTGTTTCTCAACGCAGTGATTCTAGAGCACTGCCCCCATCCCTTATGGGAAATATGTAAAACATGCAAAAATATAAGCCGCGGAGACACCATCACATGTTTCTCAACGCAAGCAATGACTAGCCAGGTCTTTCACCGGGAAAGAACAACCACGGGAAGGGCAGTCTCCAATGAAGGAAACCACCTATGCCAAAACATGGTATCCATCCACAGACAGCTGTTTCGGGGTATTGCCCCTCATCAGTGTGGAGTAGGAAACTGGCTAGTAGGAGCAATGCCTAGTGGAAGACTATGAAAAAAGAGGATGATTGACCTCATGGAGATCAACAACCGACACTGCGGAGACACCATCACGTGTTTCTCAACGCAGTGATTCTAGAGCACTGCCCCCATCCCTTATGGGAAATATGTAAAACATGCAAAAATATAAGCCACGGAGACACCATCACATGTTTCTCAACGCAAGCAATGACTAGCCAGATCTTTCACCGGGAAGGAACAACCACGGGAAGGGCAGTCTCCAATGAAGGAAACCACCTATGCCAAAACATGGTATCCATCCACAGACAGCTGTTTCGGGGTATTGCCCCTCATCAGTGTGGAGTAGGAAACTGGCTAGTAGGAGCAATGCCTAGTGGAAGACTATGAAAAAAGAGGATGATTGACCTCATGGAGATCAACATCCGACACTGCGGATTCTTTAAATTAAATGACTTTAATTTTATTCTCAGGCTGGAAAAGGGCCCTGGATATTAGCCCCACCCAGCCTAAAAATAGCAACCCGCAGTCGCCACAGAAAAGGTGCATCTATTAGATGAGTTAATTCTAGCACTATGTGCACTGCTGTGTGTTTATTTACAATATAATTATAGGATTAGTAATGGATAGGTGTCTTAGAAATGTCTCTCCATTAGTAATTTGTGGGCTTGATGTCACCTGACAATACAAAAGTGACATCAACCCCACAAATATGAACAGGTCAAGAGTCGGGCAAAATGTCAGAAATGGCGCTTCTAATAGATGTGCCTTTCCTGGGGTGGCTGCAGGCTGCTATTTTTAGGCTGGATAGGGCCAATATTCATGGCCACTTAGCCAACTGAGAATACCAGCCCTCAGCTGTCAACTTTAGCTTAGCTCATTGTCAAAAATGATGGGGACCCCACGCCATTTTTTTAATTATATTTATATAATTAAAAAACAGTGTGGGGACCCCACATCTCTTGATAACCAGCCTTGCTAATGCTGACAGCTGAGGTTCCAGGTCACAGCTGTCAGTTTTGACTGGCTGGTTATCAAAATACAGGGGAAACCACGTTAATTTTTAAAAAAAATCATTTAATCAGAGCGCAATAGATGGGTCAATTGATGTAGCTTTTTCTGGTGTCTTTCCCTAATTTGGGCTGTTTTGGCAGCTTTTTGCCCCCCCCCCCCCCCCCGAAGGTGTTGTCTACACGTTTAGTTTTGCATCCCATTGAAGTCAATGGGGTTCGGGTATGTTCGTCAAACTGTTCGGCGAACATTGCGACGTTCACCCATCCGAACCGAACCGAACCTTGAATGGTTCGTTCATCTCTAGCTTTCAGCACATACCTCTCCATCTTGAATTGGTTTGAAAACCTATTGTACAGCTTGAATTTTTAAACCTGTGATATTACCTGGATGCACATTTGTGAAATGAGTGGAAATAACAGAGATTGGTATCTCTTTTGCCAATATCTGATAAATACCTGTTATATGTGTTTTTAAAGAGCAATATGTGCAGCCAATATATTGCCATTGTTTCTCTTCCTATATTACCATATACTGTATCCACCCTTATGTTCTCTCTGTGTTTTGAATTGTAAATGGTCCCTGTTTTCTTCTCATTGCCAGCATTTTATTTTATTAGAAGCTAACACACATCCTACAGACGATACATTCTTTTCTGAGAAGGAAGAACATCTGTGAAGGTGATAATCAGCATCTTATCTATGTTACTATATTCTGGACTTCACAACTTCTCACTGACTGTCTCCAAGGTCTCAATGTATAAGTCAATGCCAGGTCCGTGTTGGCAGCTCTCTATGTGTTAACCGTTCGCAAGGCTTTTGGTTTCCATAGGAATTAATGAGTTTATTATTTTCTTGGAAACCAGCTCTCTGGGTGCAAAATTTACAAATCTTCTTGACTTAACATCATTTCACTATTTTGGGGAGAAAGGAGTCACGATCTTTACTTTGGTCTTTTGCTCAAGATTAATTGGACCTTCAAACATCTTTGAGAAATAATTGAGGTCATATATAAATGTTTAGATTAGGTGGAAAACAATGAGTCAAATACAACTGTAATGTTAAAACACATCAGTTCAGAGGTAAGCCAGGGTAATATATATGGGCCTGATGTCTCTTGTAAGAACCTCAGATACATTTATAGTGGAGCAAAGTGGCACTTTGATAAATATTATCCTCACCGAGCTTCACATAATATTAGCCAACAGTCCTTAATTGTGTGCAGAAAAAGACTGTCTCTTATAATTTATGAAAAATATAGAGAAATAAAAGTTGAAAGCAAAAAAAGTTGGCCTGAGAATGAGAAGACTGACTTCAGAAACTCTAAGTCTGCTTCCATGGCATCATGCATCAAAAACAAAGGCTTACTCTCAGGCTGACTATTAGACCTTTGCTTGACAAGGATTAGATGGCACCATGTTCAAAGATGCTTGTGATAGATGGAATTTAGTTTTATATATATGTTATTTATATACTGTATATTGTAAAATGAGTTTTGTAACACAGTATATCAATCAGGTATGTCATAAGTATCCCAACTGTGCTTAAACAAGGATATGTGCATCAGCAAGAAATAGCACTTGTACATCTCCATAAATGTATTTCTGCTCATTGGACAATTTTTATAGCTTTGTTACTCTTATTAAAGAGGCACTCCCATCAAAAGTTTTTATCCTCTTAATATTTTACAATCATCAAATTATACAGCACTGTGTACTTACAATTGCTCATTTTGCCTTTCTACCAAGTTAATTCTTCTCTTTTCATACTCTATGTAGAAACAGAAAGTCTCTATTTCCTGCATTTAATATCCCCCTCTTCAAGTCCTGACCCAGCTGCTGCCTCCTCCCCCCTGTCATAGACTTTTGCGGTGACTCATGACTTGTGCAGAAAAAATGTTGCCTCCTGTTTTTACATAAAGCTTAGAAAGATTCAGCTAGTCAATTTTTAATCAAGTGATATCACAGACCTAATGGATTACAGAAGAGGGTAGAATTTCAAAATGAGCAATTGTAAGGTACATAGTGCTACATAACCCGATGACCACAATATATTAACCCCTTTACCCCCAAGGGTGGTTTGCATGTTAATGACCAAGCCAATTTTACAATTCTGACCACTGTCCCTTTATGCGGTAAAAACTCTGGAATGCTTCCATGGATCCTGGTGATTCTGGCAATGTTTTCTCGTGACATATTGTACTTCATGATAGTGGTAAAATTTCTTTGCTATGACTTGCATTTATTTGTGAAAAAAATGGAAATTTGTCAAAAATTTTGAAAATGTAGCAATTTTCCAACTTTGAATTTTCATGCTCTAAATTAAAGGGTTAAAATTTAAACAGCGTGTTCTCATTTTTACAACGCCTTTTTTTTTTTTAGGGACCACATCACATTTGAAGTCACTTTGAGGGGTCTATATGATAGAAAATACCCAAAAGTGACACCATTCTAAAAACTGCACCCTTGAAGGTGCTCAAAACCACATTCAAGAAGATTAACCCTTCAGGTGCTTCACAGGAATTTTTGGAATGTTTAAAAAAATAAACACTTTACTTTTTTTCACCTAAAACTTACTTCAGATATATTTTTGTTTTTCACCAAGGGTAACATGAGAAATTGGACCCCAAAACTTGTTGTGCAATTTGTCCTGAGTATTCTATTTCCCAATGTGTGGGGTAAACCACTGTTTGGGTGCATGGCAGAGCTCGGAAGGGAAGGAGCACCGTTTTACTTTTTCAAAGCAAAATTAGCTGGAATTAAGATTGGATGCCATGTCACATTTGGAGAGCCCCTGATGTGCCTAAACAGTGGTAACCCCCACAAGCGACACCATTTTGGAAACTATACCCCCTAAAGAACTTATCTAGATGTGTGGTGACTGGTGAGCACTTTGAACCCCCAAGTGCTTCACAGAAGTTTATAGCGTAGAGCCGTGAAAATAAAAAAATCATATTTTTTTTCACAAAAAATTATCTTTTCACCCCAATGGTTTTTCCCCAAGGGAAATAGGAGAAAGTGGACCCCAAAGTTGTTGTGAAATTTGTCCTGAGTACGCTGATATCCCATATGTGGGAGTAAACCACTGTTTGGGCGCATGGCAGAGCTTGGAAGGGATGGAGCACCGTTTTACTTTTTCAACGCAAAATTGGCTGGAATTAAGATCGGAAGCCATGTCGCATTTGGAGAGCCCTTGATGTGCCTAAACAGTGTAAATCCCCAATTCTAACTTCAACCATAAACTCAACACACACCTAACCTTAATCCCAACCCTAACCATAACCCTAACCACAAACCTAACCCTAACACACCCCTAACCCTAATCCCATCTGTACCCGTAATCCAAGCCCGAACCCCAACTCTAGCCCCAACCCTAACCCTAACTTTAGCCTCAACCCTAACCCTAACTTTAGCCTCAACCCTAACCCTAACTTTACCCTAACCCTAGCCCTAATGGAAAAGTGAAAATAAATAAAAAAAAATTATTTTGATCACTGTGATAGGGTCTATCACAGTGATCAAAATGAACCAATAGGTAAAAATCTTCTATTGTTGCCGTGTTCCGGGGGGCAGATCTCATCGGACGAACTGCGCATGCGCCCGCGCCCGCCATTTTCTCCTGGAAGAAGAAGCCGCGGCCTGGCGGACTTTAGGGGGGCCCACAGGGACAAAGGAGGTAACGGGAGGTGATCAGGGGACCGAGTGACCCTATTTCTCTCTCTTCTGATGTGCAAACACACAGTTGCTGTTGTACCGCTAATAACGGCGATCGAAACAACGGGGTCGGTAAAAACCAGCCTGATTCATGTTCTCTGGGGTCTCAGCTACCCCCTGCAGCTGACACCCCGGACAAATTCTGATGCTGGGGGGTGCTATAACCTATAAGTCGATCGCCGGCAGAGCAGGGGAGAATGATGAGAGGTGTGTTCAGTACCCGTGTGGTACTGATGTGGCACACACATGCCACACATGTGCCACAAGTATTACACACATGGGCACTAACATCTCCAGTACCGGAAATATCAGGATGTGTGAAAGAGGCCTTATAGCAGGATTTTATGTTTCGTAGCTGTCACATGCTAAAAGACGCTTTTTATTGCAAGAAAAATAGTTTTTGCATCACCATATTTTGAGAGCTATAATTTTTCCATATTTTGGTCCACAGAGTTATGTGAGGTCTTGCTTTTTCTGGGACGAGCTGATGTTTTATTGGTATAATTTTCGGGCACATGACATTTTTTGATCACTTTGTATTCCGATTTTTGTGAGACAGAATGAGCAAAAACCAGCAATTCATGAATTTCTCTTTGGGGGCGTTCATACTGTTTCATGTGTGCTGGAATTGATAATCAAACAAAAAGGAAGCATAATACAAATTTAAAAAAACTGACCATCACATCCAAGCATAAACTAAGTGTGAACAGGTGATTAACCTAGAGTCAATGTGACGGTCAGTTTTTTGAAATTTGTAGTCATTAACCTTCTAACTGAGCACTCCACCTCTTAGCCGCAGGCATTTTTAATCACAGCTGGGCCACCACCCCTCCACAGAGATATGGATTTCAGCCTAAGGCCGGGCTCACACTGGCGAGGAATACGGCCGATTGAGAGGCGCTAAAAGCACGCATTAGATACGGACCAATGATTCTCTATGGGGTCCCTCGCACCAGGCGTATATTTCTCATCCATATTCTACGCTCCGTGCCAATCGCAGCATGCTGCGATTGTCAGCGTACTACGGCCGTAATACGCCAATGCAAGTCTATGGGTGCGCAAAAAATACGGAGTACACATGGACCACACATGTGACTTGTGAGAAATACGCACCCGGTGTCTTTTAGCAAAGTCGGCAATTCAGTGCGCTATACAGTAAACTCACACTGACAGGTTTAATAAAGAAACGAAAGAATAGATATAGACACATAGAATACATATATATATATATATATGCATTCTATGTGTCTATATCTATTCTTTCTCTGTTAGAAACCCTGTCATAGGGCTCCATTATACGTCCATTTTGCAAGGCGGCGAGAAAATCTCCCCATATGGATGCCATACGGATTACATACGGATGCTTACATGCACAAAATACGCGACCACACCTTGATTACGGATGACATACAGAGCACTGTTTAGGGGTTATTCATCTGTATTACGCATGTAAAATACTGACCGTATTTTGCGTCGGTTAGTGTGACCCCGGCCTTAGGGTAGGATTTACATAGGTTCCCATACAGATGAAGACTTTAGTCTAAGTGAGGATTGACATTAGGTTAGGGTCCTGGAAAATGAGAAAAGCCTTAACGAGGCTTCCAGATACACATAAATTGGCCATTTTATGCACTAAGCGTTCTCAATTTTTCATATTTCTAATGCAGTAATGCAATCCATTTTTCATATTTCATGCTTGCATGCTATGGCGCTACAGAGTGCTTCCTTTTTTGTTTGAGTGTATATGAGTTGGTGACTCTAGGTTAAGCACATGTTCACACTTAGTTTATGCTTGGATGTGACGGTCAGTTTTTTGAATTTGGTAAAATTGATAAGGCAGTTTTATGATTACAGCCATACCTCATTTATATTGTTTTTTATGTTTTGGCACTTTTATACAATAAAAAAACTATTTTTTAGAAAGAATAATTGTTTTTGCATCACTTTATTCTGACAGCTATAACTTTTTTATTTTTTGGCTGATCACGTTGTATTGCGGGACAAGATGACATTTTCAGCAGCACCATGTTTATTTATATCCGTATTTTTGATTGCGTGTTATTCCACTTTTTGTTTGGTGGTATGATGATAAAGCATTGTTTTTTGCCTTTTTTTTGTTTTTATGGTATTCACTAAAAGGGTTAACTAGTGGGACAGTTTTATAGGTCCGGTCATTACGGAGGCGGTGATACCAAATATGTGTATTTTTATTGCTTAGATTTTTTTTTCATTCAAATATTTATTGAGATAGAATAAATATTGATTTTTTATTATTATATTTTATTTTTTTATATTTTTACAATTACCGTATTTTTCGGACTATAAGACACACCGGACTATAAGACGCACCCAGGTTTTAGAGGTGGAAAATAGGGGAAAAATATATTTGAAGCAAAAAAGTGGTAAAATATTTAATGACATAAATAACATACTATTATATGTGGTATTAATATATATAATAGTATGCTATTATGTTGGGAGCTACGGGTAGAAGATGGTGCTGCGGGATCAGTGTCGTGTCTGTAAAGTACTGTATGAAGACGCTGGAGGGTGAGTATAAGAATGGGGGCACAGGGCTTATATTTAAAGCACCACTCCATCACTGAAAAATAACACTGGAGTGCTGCTTTAAGATCCCATGGGAGAACTATAACTCCCAGCATGTCCTGCAGATCCTATGGCATGCTGGGAGTTATAGTTCACCACAGGATGTCAGAGTGATTTTTATGTGCTGCAATTACTAACCTTATAACTAATTATTGTACAGGCTGCTGCTCACTGTGCTCAGTGCAGATCCTGCAGCTAGCAAGCCACGCTGTGGTGAGGTAATGCAGCATCCCATGGCTGCACAGAGCCCTCTTATGTCCTCACCACAGGTCATGCAAGAGGATGCTGCACTGTTTGTAGTGCATGTCTGCAGGACCTGTGATGACATCATGAAGATTTGTGCAGTCATGTGATGCTCCAGCCCACCCTCTTCATGACCTCACCACAGGTCCTCCACAGGAGCATTCTGCATTGCATCAGCACACCTCTGGCTGCGCTGCCTGTCAGGTATGTGGTGATCCCTCCTGATGCACTCTGCTCCTGCCCCCTCCACCACCTGAGATAGATCTCCCCAGCTGCTGCAGGAATCGGCGCTGGGGAAACCATGTGGGTCTGTCTTTTGCTGCTCCCCGCTCACTGCTCAGCTGACAGGAGAGTGGGGAAGCGGCTCATGAATATTCACTTCACTTTACAGTAAGTATCGGGATCACTGGTTTCCCCAGCGGCTGGATTCCTGCAGCAGGCAACATTTTCCTGCCTCCTGCGATCCCAGTGCGGTCTCACTCCACCACTGCCCCCTCCCCATATGCTACATTCCGACCATAAGACGCACCCACACTTTCCTCCCAAATTTGGAGGAAAAATACAGTATTTAAATTTTTTTTTTTACTTTATTCTAAGTTTTACACTTTGTCCCACTATGGGACAATCATTTTTTGCAGGCTGATCGCTTCTCTAGCATGCAGATGAAGGAGCATCTGCATGCTATAGAAACTGTCAGCGCTACACTCAGTGCACACTGACCTGAAACCTCCTGACATGCACTGTGCATGACAGGATGTTTCTCTGCTCTGGTAACTCGGATGTCATCATGACGACATTGGGTTACCATGGCAGCGATCGTGATCCCGCCTCATGCCGCGGGGTCTTCAATCCAAAGGCAGAGGGCTGTCAGCCCTTTGCCTGCTCCCAGAATGCTGCGATTGTGTTCGATCACAGCATTTCGGGGATTAAAGTGTGAGAATCAGCTGACACCAGGCCTCGATCGGCCGCACACTACCCGTGTGCGCGGCCGATCGCTATGACATACTATACCGTCCATGGTCAAATTGCGCCAGGTCACATGCACGATATAATATGTCACCTCTCAGAAAGGGTTACCCTTTAATGATAAGAAAAACCTGGCACTGAGAATAGATGAAATGAAATAATGATTCCTATTATACAATTGAAAAGATATATCCTCTGGTCAGCTAGTAAGCACTGAACATGGTGAGCCATCGATGAACAAACAGGTGCTTTGTTTCAATTGGACAATAGGCACACTGAGCAAGGTCTAATGAAAACCGAAACATTTGTGAAACTTTATTGTTGGGTTGCATATTAAATCATTTATTTAATTTCATCTACTCTGAGAGCCAAGTTTTTTTTTACGTGCAATATATTAAAAGGATAAAAACTTTAATTTGAGTGCTTCTTTAATTTCAATAAATATTTAAAAGCTGTTTATATGGAATGATGATTACCCCCATGAATATTTTTTGATTAATGGCCAATGTGAAGTTGTGCAGTGGTCAAAAAGCATGCTGTAATATACCACATAAAAATGTGACATGAAATGTAATCAGCAGATCCCATCATGTAAACAGGTATCTGCCTTTCTTTTGTAATTCAGATATACCGTATATACTCGTGTATAAGCTGACCCATGTATAAGCCGACCCCCTAATTTTGTCACAAAAAACTGGGAAAACTTATTGACTCGCGTATAAGCCTAGGGTGCACAGTGAGTGGCCCCAGATAATGCTGCACAGTGAGTGGCCCCAGATAATGCTGCACAGTGAGTGGCCCCAGATAACGCTGCACAGTGTGTGGCCCCAGATAATGCTGCACTGTGAGTGGCCCCAGATAATGCTGCACAGTGTGTGGCACCAGATAATGAGGACAGTGAGTGGCCCCAGATAATGCTGCACAGTGAGTGGCCCCAGATAATGCTGCACAGTGTGTGGCCCCAGATAATGCTGCACAGTGTGTGGCACCAGATAATGAGGACAGTGAGTGGCCCCATCATGTTGCTGCTGCCGCCACTGCCTCCATTACAAGAAAACAAACAAAAAAACACTGTATACTCACCTCCTGCTGCCCACTGCTCATCAGCGTTGCTGGCTCTGGAACAGGGGCAGGTGAATATGGCTCCCCCCTCCTGGCGCTCGTCTCTGCAGCCACCCTGCTTGTTCCATCCTCTCGGCCCCCTTCTCTCTTCCTGCTTCAGCGGTCACATGGTTCTGCTCATTAAAGTCATAGATATGCGCATATTCATGAGTTTAATGAGCGGTACCACATGACCGCTGAAGCAGGAAGAGAGCAGGGGGCCGAGAGCATGGAACAAGCAGGGGGGCTGCAGAGACTAGCCAGGATGGGGTCAGTATGATCTCTGACACCCCCGCTCCGCCTCCCCCACGAACCCCCCCCGGTATATGACTCGTGTATAAGCTGAGAGGGGAACTTTCAGCCTGAAAAAATGGGCTGAAAATCTCGGCTTATACACGAGTATATACGGTAATTAAAAAAGGAAGCACAATCCCACAATCACAGTAACAAAAATTAACTGTATAGTTTTTTCACTCTCAATTCATGAATAAAATGTTTATTCAGTGAAGAAAGATTTTCTCACTACTGAGATACCGTAACAGATGACAGTTTTATGGAGAACGGAGGTGGAAGCAGCTGCTGCAAGTTCTCCTGAAAAGACAGTTTATTTGTTAAAATTGCAAAATGCTTGTAACAACAATCAGCTTTAGAATGTACTTACTGTATATACACAACTATAAGGCTGGTTTCGCACTTTCGTTTTTTAGCGCTGCGTTTTTGTGCATAAATGCGCATGCGTTTTTTTCCCTATACTTAACATGGGTGCACATAGTCATGCGTTTGTACGCGATTGTATGCGCATGCGTTTTTTGTAGTTGGCGCCCAGGCGCACAAAATGCATCCTGCTGCATTTTTTGTGCGCCCGACCTGTTTCAAAAAAACGCATGCGCACGCAATGCGCACGGAATTCACCCAAAAATACATTATAGTCTATGGGTGTGCTGACGTGCACATGGTCATTCATGCGTCAGCGCAAAAAAACGCTTGCTTTTTTTGTAAAAACCATGCGCAATAAACAAGACGCATACAAAACGCATGATCCGTTTTTTATGCGCGTTTGCACTGAGCACGCAGCGCAAAAAAACGCAAGTGTGAAAGTAGCCTAAGCTGAGTTTTTCAGCACATTTTTTATGCTGAAAATGACCCCCTCAGCTTATACTCAAGTGAGGGTCCCACAAGACAGAGAGGGAGTGGAACCGGCGGAGTAGCGGGTCACAGGAGGCAGGAGCCGGCTGTTGTAGCTAAAGTCTGTGCCCACTGCAAAAGAGAAATTAATATTTACTGCGCTGGCAGTGAATATTCATTTCTCTTTAATAGCGGGCATAGTATTCACAGACACTGGCTTCCTGCAGCTGCCGGGCTATCACGTGTGCTCGATACTTAAAGCAGTGAATTTTCACTGCCCTCCACTCCACTTATATTCATTCCCTTAACTAGCAGGCACACGTGATCACCCGGACACTGCAGAAAGCCGGCACCTGAGCTTACTGAGCCTGCTATTAAAGAGCAATGAATATTCACTGCCCTCCATGCCCATAGTCCTGGCAAGGAGAGCAGTGAGTATTATGGCAGCTGTCCTCTGCTTGTAACTAGCACATGATGTCAATGCCATGCACTGCTTACAAGCATAAATCAGCTGCTGGCATCGGAACAAGATGCTGCAAGGGAGCGGAGGGAAGGTAAGTAGCATGGTTTATTTTTTAATGTTTTTATGATGGGTGCCATGCATACCAGGATAGGAATGAGATGGCCATGCTTACCAGAATAGGGATGTGGTGGCCATGCTTGCCAGGATAGGGATGAGGGGGTCATGTATATCAGGAAGGGGATGATTGGGCCAAGCACACCAGGATAGGGATGGGGAGATGATACATACCAGGATAGGGATGAGGGGTCAATACATACCAAGATAGGGATGAGGGGAACATGCATTCCAAGATAGGGAGGAGGAGGCCATGCATACCAGGAAAGGGATGAGGAGGCCATGCATACAAGGATGATGATGAGTGGGCCATGCATACAAGGATAAAGATCAGGGACCAATGCATATCAGGATAGGGATGAGGGAGCCATGCATACCAGGATATGGATGAGGGAGCCATGTATACCAGGATAGGGATGAGGAGGCCATGCATACCAAGCTTATGCTCGAGTAAATACATTTTCCCATTTTTTTTGTATTAAAATTAGGTGCCTCAACTTATATTCGGGTTGGCTTATACTCGAGTATAAACGGTAATAATTAAAATTCTCTCCATTCTCAAGAACAATGAAATTTTCAATTGTATTGTTTACTGTTTGTTGCCTCAGTTACCAGCCACTGCAGGGGGCCACTCCTAGTCAAGGAGTGCAGTGCTCAAAATCTCTTTATCAGGGTTGAGCAAGCAATAAAGTGCCCAGATGCTCGTTACTCGAACTGAGCAATTCCTAATGCTTGGATGCTCATTTCTAGTAATGAGAATAATGGAGTCAATGGGAAATCTGAGCATTTTTTCAGAAGACCCTACACTGAGGTCTGGGGGGCACTGAAAATATTGAAATGGACGGTAAAAGTGCTGAATGAAAGGAGACCAGCATGGTGAAGACCGTTAGAAGCTTCTCTGACTCCCAGATCGCTGCTGAGATCAATGGTGTCACACTTTTACTCCACTTTAACCCCTTTACTCTCAAGGGTGGTTTGAATTTTAATTCCTGGGCCAATTTTTACAATTCTGACCACTGTCCCTTTATGAGGTAATAACTCTGGAATGCTTCTATGCATCCCGGCGATTCTGACATCGTTTTCTAGTGGTAAAATTCATTTATATAACTTGCGTTTATTTGTAAAAAAAACGAAAATTTGGCGATAATTTTGAAAATTTCGCAATTTTCCAACTTTGAATTTTTTTGCTCTTAAATCACAGAGATATGGCACTCAAAAAACTTAATAAGTAA
Organism: Dendrobates tinctorius; assembly: GCF_039654945.1. NCBI lineage: Eukaryota > Metazoa > Chordata > Amphibia > Anura > Dendrobatidae > Dendrobates > Dendrobates tinctorius. The sequence goes on along the minus strand of NW_027361690.1, from coordinate 68,699,525 downwards.
CATTTCCCACATGTTTACTTTACATCAGCACAATTTGGGAACCAAATTTTTTTTTTGTTAGGAAGTTATAAGGGTTAAAAGTTGACCAGCGATTTCTCATTTTTACAACACCATTTTATTTTTAGGGACCACATCACATTTGAAGTCACTTTGAGGGGTCTATATGATAGAAAATACCCAAAAGTGACACCATTCTAAAAGTTGCACCCCTCAAGATGCTCAAAACCACATTCAAGAAGTTTATTAACTCTTCAGGTGCTTCACAGGAATTTTTTGAATGTTTAAAAAAATGAACATTTAACTTTTTTTCACAAAAAAAATTATTTCAGGTTCAATTCTTTTATTTTAACAAGGGTAACAGGAGAAATTAGACTGAAAAAGTTATTGTGCAATTTGTCCTGAGCACGCTGATACCTGATATGTGGGGGGAACCACTGTTTGGACGCATGGCAGAGCTCAGAAGGGAAGGAGTGCCGTTTGACTTTTTCACTGCAAAATTGGCTGGAATTCAGATCCGATGCCATGTCACGTTTGGAGAGCTCCTGATGTGCCTAAACAGTGGAAACCCCCACAAGTCACCCCATTTTGGAAACTAGACCCCCCAAGGAACTTATCTAGATATGTGGTGAGCACTTTGAACCCCCAAGGGCTTCACAGAAGTTTATAACATACAACCGTTCAATTAAAAAAATCATAGTTTTTCCACAAAAATGATCTTTTCACCCCCAATTTTTATTTTCCCAAGGGTAACAGGACCCCAAAAGTTATTGTGCAATTTGTCCTGAGTACACTGAAACCCCATATATGGGGATAAACAACTATTTGGACGCATGGCAGAGCTCAGGAGAGAAGCAGCGCCATTTTACTTTTTTGGCTGGAATTGAGATCAGACGCCATGTCGCGTTTGGAAAGCCTCTGATGTGCCAAAACAGTGGAAACCTCCCAATTCTAATTCCAACCCTAACCCCAACACACCCCTAATTCTAATCTCAGCCCTAACACTAGCAATAACCCTAGCCCTAACCCTAGCCCTAACCCTATTGGGAAAATGGAAATAAATACATTTTTTTTTATTTTATTATTTTTCCCTAACCAAGGGGGTGATAACGGGGGGTTTGATTAACTATTTACAGCGGGTTTTTATATTTGGCAGCTGTCGCACGCTAAAAGATGCTTCTTACTGTAAAAATAGTTTATGCAGCACCACATTTTGAGAGCTATAATTTTTCCATATTTTGACCCACAGAGTCATGTGAGGTCATATTTTTTGTGGGACAAGTGGACGTTTTTATTGGTACCATTTTCGGGCACATGACATTTTTTGATCGCTTTTTATTCCAATTTTTGGGACGCAGAATGAACAAAAACCAGTATTTCATGAAATTCTTTTGGGGGTGCGTTTACACCATTCCCTATCCGGTAAAATTGATAAAATGGTTTTATTCTTCTGGTCAGTACGATTACAGCGATACCTCATTTATGTCTTTTTTACGTATTTGGCGCTTTTATGCAATGAAAACAATTTTATATAAAAAAATAATTATTTTTGCATCGCTTTATTCTGCAAGTTATAACTTTTTTATTTTTTCGCTGATGACGCTGTGTGGCAGCTCGTTTTTTGCGGGGCAAGATGACGTTTTCAGCGGTACCATGGTTATTTATATCTGTCTTTTTGATTGCGCGTTATTGCACTTTTTGTTCGGCGTTATGATGATAAAGCATTATTTTTTGCTTCGTTTTTTATTTTTTGAGAGGTTCAATAAAGGGGTTAAGTAGTGGGACAGTTTTATAGGGCGGGTCGTTACGGATGCGGTGATGCCAAATATGTGTACTTTTATTGTTTTGGGTTTTTTTATTTTCAAAAATTGAATTTATTAGGGAATTTTTTTTTTTAAATTTATTTAGCGATTTTTTTATAAATTATTTTTACACTTTATTTAACTTTATTACACTGTCCCAGGGGGGACATCACTGTCATGTGGCAGATCGCTGATCTGGCACATCACAGATCGCTGTGACAGATCAGCGATCTGACACAGGCGCTGCACAGGCTTCCTCATGCCTGCGCTCAGCAGGCAGTGAGGAAGCCAGCTCCCTGCAGGCCCCCGAAGGTCCCCGCCGCCATATTGGATCCGGGGACCTGCAGGGAAGGAGGCCCCGCAGCAGCGCTGTACATCACGCTGCTGCAGGGGTCACAGGGAAGCACGGAGGGAGCCCCATCCCTGCGCTCTTCTCTCCTATGCCCCCGGTACACTGGGATCATGTTTAATCGTGATGTGCCTGGGGTTAACGTGCTGGGGGCGGTCCGTGACCGCCCCTGACACATAGTGCCGGGTGTCAGCTGTGATAAGAAGCTGACGCCCAGCCGCGATCACCGGCGCTCCCCACGGAGGGCGCTCCTGATCGCTATGACGTATTATTCCGTCCTTGGGACTTAGGTCCCAGGTCACATGGACGGAATAGTACTTCTAATGTAGGAAAGGGGTTAACGACTGAAATATCATATTAAAAATTGACAAGAAATTGGAGATTACAGGAGAAAAATTTTAAGAATCAATCTTTCCTGTATTGCAACTTGTCCACAAAGCACAATTAAAAAAGGATTTAAAAAGTAATTATATATATGTTTTGTAACAGATTCAAAGGATTGTAATGAATAAGATAATGCTCACGCGAGAATTGAATTTTACTTAAATTTATCTTACTACAATAAACAAAAATTGATATCTTTATTAAAAATTAGAAATTTTAGTGCAATTTATGAAGAAAGCAAGAACTGCCAAAAAATTTTATCGAAGACGGACTCAAATACACCCTGTATTAGTCATAAAGGAGTGCCTCAAACACATTCTGCTCAAATTGTCATGTAGTGGTACTCCTAGACTCATAAAGTTATGCACTAAGTGCAAAGGTTGGCAAAAATTAAAAGCAGGGTCACTCTAGATCAGTGGTTCCCAAGCTCCAGTCCTCACGGACCCCAGCAGGTCATGAATTTTCAGAATTTCCTTAGTATTTCACAGGTGATGGAAGTATCATCAAGGCGTCAGGAATTCTCTCACATGTGTAACACTATGGAAATCCTGAAAACATGACCTGTTGGGGTCCGCAAGGACTGGAGTTTTGGAACCACTGCTCTAGATGGCACTAACTGTAGTACAGGGTGGGCCATTTATATGGATATACCCAAATAAAATGGGAATGGTTGGTAATATCAACTTCCTGTTTGCGGCAAATTAGTATATGGGAGGGGGGAAACTTTTCAAGATGGATGGTGACCATGGGGGCCATTTTGAAGTCAGCCATTTTGGATCCAACTTTATTTTTTTCAATGGGAAGAGGGTCATGTGACACATCAAGCTCATTTGAGAATTTCACAAGAAAAACAATGGTGTACTTTGTTTTAACATAACTTTATTCTTTCATGAGTTATTTACAAGTTTATGACCACAGAAATGTGTTCAAAGTGCTGCCCATTGTGTTGGATTGTCAATTGAAAACCCTCTTCTCCCACTCTTGATACACAGGCAGAAGAAATGCTAGCACAGACTTCCAGTACCCATTATTTCAGATGCTGCACATCTCGTATCTTCACAGAATAGTTAATTGCCTTCAGAAGACCCCAAAGATAAAAGTCTAAGGGGGTCAGATCGGGAGACGTTGGTAGCCATTCAACTAGCCCACAACAACCAATCCACTTTCCGGAAACTGTTCATCTAGGAATACTCAATCCTGACACCCATAATTGATGGTATGGTGTGGTATATGCGGTACAAAGATAGTGGGGCCATTCTTCATCAATGGAAACCTCAATGCCACTGGATATATGAGATTGCTACATGATGATGTGTCGCCCTCTTTATGCACTGAAGATGGCATGTTCCCTGAGTTTTTCCAGCAAGATGGTTCACCACCTCATTATGTGTGTCAGGTCCGAACATTCCTACAAGGAATCTGACCCCCTTAGTCTAGCATTTCTTCTGTGGTGTTGCTATCAGTGTGTTAAGAGTGGGAGAAGAGGGTTGCATTGACAATCCAACACAATGGGCAGCACTTTGAATACATTTTATAAGTGGTCATAAACTTGTAAATAACGCATGAAAGAATAAAGTTAAGCTAAAACCAAGCACACCATTCTTTTTCTTGTGAAATTCTCAATAAGTTTGATGTGTCACATAACCCTCTTCCCATTGGCAAAAAATAAAGTTGGATCCAAAATGGCCAACTTCAAAATGGCTGCTGCGGTCACCACCCATTTGAAAAGTTTCCCCCCTCCCATATTCTAATGTGCCACAAACAGGAAGTTGATATCACCAACCATTCCCATTTTATTTAGGTGTATCCATATAAATGGCCCACCCTGTACATCGTTCAAATATTGTGAACAATTTGTATTTGTGGCACTCCCACACTCATAAAAGCTCTGTAGAATAGTGCAAAGCCAGCCAAAAATTACAAACAGGGTCATCCATACACCCTTCATGGCACCATCTGTAGTATCTTATTCAAATATTAAGAAAAAAACTGTAGTTGTGATACCCACACACTCATAAAAGCTCTGCACACAGTGCAAAGTCTGCCAAAAAGTATAAGCAGAGTCATCCATACACCACTGAAGGCACTAACTGTAATATCTCATTTAAATATTGTGAATAAAGTGTAGTTGTAATTATAATAATAATTTTACTTCTATAGCGTTAACATATTCTGCAGCACTTTACATTTTAGAGGAAACTTGTATAGACATTGAAAGACATTAAAAAATAACAATAATCACATAAATCAACAGCTACCAAGAGGAGTAAGGGCCGTGCTCACAAGCTTACAATCTATGAGGAAATAGGGGAGACATGAAAGGTGGATGGTAACAATTGCTTGCAATGTATGGTCCAGCCATAAATATAATAGGGTGTTCACGTAATGCTGCATGAACTGGTTACCAAGCAGTACGTGTATGGACTTAGAGGGCTATTAAGTGCATATAGGGTGTGTGAACTGATGAAATGAACGTCTTGTTTTTAAAGAAATCGATAGTTGTGGTACTCCCACACTCATAAAAGGTCTGCACATAGTGCAAAACCTGACAAAAATTACAAGCAGGGTCATCCATACACCCTTCAAGTCTCCAACTGTAGTATCTCACTCAAATATTGTGAACAAAGTGTAGTTGTGGTACTCCCAGAATCATAAAAGGTCTGCACGCAGTGCAAAGCGTTTCAAAAATTTAAAGCAGGGTCATCCATACACTCGTCATAAAATCAAATGTCGAGTCTCATTCAAATATCAAGAAAGTTGTAGTTGTGATACTCCTACTCGCATAAAGGCTCTGTACACAATGCAAAGCAGAAAAAAATAGTAAAAGGGTCATTCATATACCCTTAAAGGCATCAACTGAAGTGCCTCATAAAAAAAATCAAGAAAGTGTAGTTGTGGAACTTCTACACTCATAAAGACTTTGCCCCAGCACAAAGCCAGGTAAAAGGATGGTCAACCAGTCATCCATAGACCCTTGAAGGCAACAACTGGCGGGCATCATTCAGATATTTTGAAAGCGTAGTTAATAATAATAATAATAATCTCTTTATTTACATAGTGCCAACATATTCCGCTGCTCTTTACAGTTTTACACACACATTATCATCGCTGTCCCCGATGGGGCACACAATCTAAATTCCCTATCAATATGTCTTTAGAGTGTGGGAGGAAACTGAAGAACCCAGAGGAAGCCCACACAAACACGGGGAGAACATACAAACTCCTTGCAAATGTTGTCCTTTGTGGGAATTGAACCCATGACTCCTACACTAATAAATGCTTTGCACAAAGTGCAAAGCCTGAAGAAAAATATACAGTCATATGTAAAAGTTTGGGCACCCCTATTAATGTTAACCTTTTTTCTTTATAACAATTTTGGTTTTTGCAACAGGTATTTCAGTTTCATATATCTAATAACTGATGGACTCCGTTATATTTCTGGATTCAAATGAGGTTTATTGTACTAACAGAAAATGTGCAATCTGCATTTAAACAAAATTTGACCGGTGCAAAAGTATGGGCACCCTTATCATTTTCTTGATTTGAACACTCCTAACTACTTTTTACTGACTTCCTGAAGCACTAAATTGGTTTTGTAACCTCATTGAGCTTTGAACTTCATAGCCAGGTGTATCAAATCATGAGAAAAGGTATTTAAGGTGGCCACTTTCAAGTAGTTCTCCTATTTGATTCTCCTATGAAGAGTGGCATCATGGGCTCCTCAAAACAACTCTCAAATGATCTGAAAACAAAGATTATTCAACATAGCTTTTCAGGGGAAGGATACAAAAAGTTGTCTCAGAGATTTAACCTGTCAGTTTCCACTGTGAGTAACATAGTAAGGAAATGGAAGAACACAGGTACAGTTCTTGTTAAGCCCAGAAGTGGCAGGCCAAGAAAAATATCAGAAAGGCAGAGAAGAAGAATGGTGAGAACAGTCAAGGACAATCCACAGACCAACTCCAAAGACCTGCAGCATCATCTTGCTGTAGATGGTGTCACTGTGCATCGGTCAACAATACAGTGCACTTTGCACAAGGAGAAGCTGTATGGGAGAGTGATGCGAAAGAAGCCGTTTCTGCAAGCACGCCACAAACAGAGTCGCCTGAGGTATGCAAAAGCACATTTGGACAAGCCAGTTACATTTTGGAAGAAGGTCCTGTGAACTGATGAAACAAAGATTGAGTTGTTTGGTCATACAAAAAGGCGTTATGCATGCGCTGTATTGTTGACCGATGCACAGTGACACCATCTGCAGCAAGATGATACTGCAGGTCTTTGGAGGTGGTCTGTGGATTGTCCTTGACTGTTCTCACCATTCTTCTTCTCTGCTTTTCTGATATTTTTCTTGGCCTGCCACTTCTGGGCTTAACAAGAACTGTACCTGTGTTCTTCCATTTCCTTACTATGTTCCTCACAGTGGAAACTGACAGGTTAAATCCCTGAGACAACTTTTTGTATCCTTCCCCTGAAAAGCTTTGTTGAATAATCTTTGTTTTCAGATCATTTGAGAGTTGTTTTGAGGAGCCCATGATGCCACTCTTCATAGGAGAATCAAATAGGAGAACTACTTGCAAGTGGCCACCTTAAATACCTTTTCTCATGATTTGATACACCTGGCTATGAAGTTCAAAGCTCAATGAGGTTACAAAACCAATTTAGTGCTTCAGGAAGTCAGTAAAAAGTAGTTAGGAGTGTTCAAATCAAGAAAATGATAAGGGTGCCCATACTTTTGCACCGGTCAAATTTTGTTTAAATGCAGATTGCACATTTTCTGTTAGTACAATAAACCTCATTTGAATCAAGAAATATAACGGAGTCCATCAGTTATTAGATATATGAAACTGAAATACCTGTTGCAAAAACCAAAATTGTTATAAAGAAAAAAGGTTAACATTAATAGGGGTGCCCAAACTTTTACATATGACTGTAAGTAGGGCAATAGAGTAATCCATTGACCCTTGAATGTAACAACTTGTGGGCCTCATTCAAATATTTTGAAAGTGTAGTTTATGTAAAGACAAAGGGAGGAAGATGGTCTTCAGCAATGAAATGCAAAGATGTAGTCACAAAAATAAAAAACTTAACTTTTAATTAGTCCATTAAAAAATACAGCAAATGTTGGTAACCAGCAAGGAGCCTTAATCATCTTTGCATTTCATCGCTGGAGCCCATCTTCCTCCCTTTGCCTTTGCTGATTGCATCCGAGACTAGAACAGCTCCATGCGAATTGTTTCTCTAAACAAGGTGCATCAGAAAATGGTCAGCTGACTTTCCTTGTTCCCTCTCCCTTCTTGCTGTAATTTATGTTCTCCTAAACTCGTAAAGGCTTTGCACAAAGTGCAAAGATAAAAGAAAATTATAAGTACACTAATCTAGTCATCCATAGACTCTTGAAGGCAACAACTAGTGGACCTCCTTCAAATATAGAATATTACAAACACTTTATGTGCTGCTGTCATCTGGTGGTATGGAAAAGTGGGGGGATAATCCAGGCTTTGTTCATTTTTATCAGAGTGAGTCTGTCAGAATTTTCTTTTGACACCTGTTTGTTATGACCTCCTGCCGGCACTAAAAACCCACTCAGACAAGACTCTAGCGGCAGGGCAGCACAACACCTCTAAGGCACAGAGGGACAGCTCATGCCAGGTGTCCAGCTTTGAGACCCAATAGTTGTAGGTCACAGAGGAATAAGTGAGTGCACTGGTTTTGTTCAATAAACATAGATGATGTCCAGTGGAAAATGAGCGTAAAAAATAACTTTTAATGCAAAAATGGTTAAAATTCTGTATAAATGACTTCCAGCACTAAGCACACACTGGCTCAATGCCACTAATGATTCACGCATTTCGACTTTAAGTGTATAATAGCCCATACATTTTGGGCTAGTAGCAAAAAGATGTCGCCAGTCCTCAATGTTGATTAGTCAGGATTGACACATAGATAGATAGTTCAGAAAATGAAGGAAGCACTACAGAAAATGTGATTTAATAGTCCATTGGGTCTCAATTTTTTTATTTATTTGGAGGATGGTTTATACCTGGAGACTTTTCACTCTTATTTCTCAGTTGCTTGCAAGTGCTGCTTTCAATTTTCTTTTTTCTAGATAGATAGCTAGATAGATAGATAGACTTGAAATGGTTCTCAATTGAACCAAAACGTCGCTGAGCTCCAATGGGCAATTAAATATTTTTTCAAATTTTTCTCTAAATGGTGTGATGCCTTAATTTTTTTTTATTTAGATCTGCAAATTTCCCACTATCGAGCTTTATACTGACACTCTATATTTCAGTTGAGTCAATATATTTTTCATAAGACCCAATAGATGCACTTTCTTTGTTATGTAATAAATGATAAGTCAGTAAAATTAAGAGCCTACAAGTGACAGAGCACACAGACATTTAATGTGTAACTGGAACAGAAAATGAAAAGTACCACTAGTATGGGTATAGTGACTATTAGTAGGGTCTACAAGTAGAGAGACAAATTACACGGCATATATCTTCAGAATACTTTATGCTTTTTCCCAACATCATGTACAGATGTTACTAAGCTGTACTAAGCAACTCCTGCTTCTTTGTTTTTATCATAGAAGTTTGTGTTGCCATGCTATGAGTTAGAAGATATAGAATATATTCTGAGTAGGTCAATAGGTTGTAGGCCGTTAATGCAACATATGGTTCCCCATGTTGAAAAAATCTACTTCTGGCAATAACATTGCATAGCTGTATTTAGAAATTTAAGCCAGCAATCCTACACAATGTCATCATGGTGTGCACATGTTGCACCAGATGTATTTGATTCCGACTTGTATCCTTCTGTGTGCTTGGAAACATACAACTGTCATGGAGCATAATGTTGGATGTGGAGTCGAGTAATGAATATACAATATACTTTGAAATGTGATGGAGGATTTATCAAATCTATTAACGACCCTTTCTACCTATAGACCACCAATACAGGACTTGCTACTATTAGATGGTACATGTCCTCTTAGAACATTTATTTTTTACTTTTTTCCTCAAGTGAATGGCCAGCCTTAGTCATCAACATGGCCTAATATACAATTATAGAAAACACTATTGGTTGTAAGGCTGGTTTCACATTTGCATCTGTGTGCGCAGCGTTTCATCCGCAGCAATCTGAATGTGTCATGTGTACCTACCTTTAACATGGTGTATGCAGGGGCATGCGTTTGCATCAGTTCGCATGCATCAGCGTACACATGCGTTGTTTTTCGTTGCGCGGCGGGGTCCGGCGAACGCAACATGTTGCATTTTTGGAAGCGGTAAAATCCGTCAAATATGCGCAGTCATGCGCATGTGGATGAGTGCGTCTAAAAAGCACATTACTGTCTATGGGAACGCATGTGTACGCAAGGACATGGGTACGCCCATGCGTTCAATACAGATGCATAATTTTAATGACTTGGTCCAGGAAGTGATTCAACCACCTGCTAATTGATAGCTCTAAAAAGGATGTGTGGACACTGCAAGGCCATAACTCTCTGGACTCTGGACGATACCACAACACTGGCTATGTAAGTATAGAACCTTTGAAAATGTCTGTCTCTCTCACTGCTTTTTGTACTTTGTACTAATTTTTTCTTTGTTACTTTTAGACACGTCAACTGTCCTGGTGCAGTGGTTGGCTCCTGGTGCAGCAGTTTTCTCCTGGTTTTCTCCTGCTGCTGAATTATGTCCTGGTGAGGAAAACACTGTCTATGTAAGTATAGAAGCTTTGTAAATGTCTGTCTCTCTCAATGCTTTTTCTGTTCCTTGTATACTGGTTGACTCTCCTGGTGCAGTGGTTTTCTCCTGGTTGTCTCCTGGTGCAGTGGTTTTCTCCTGGTTGTCTCCTGACGCTGGGGTCGTCTCCTGGTGCTGCTTTCTGTCCTGGTGAGGACAACACCGTCTATGTAAGTATAGAAGCTTTGTAAATGCCTGTCTCTCTCAATGCTTTTCCTGTTCCTTATAGACTGGTCCACTTTCTGGTGCAGTGGGTGTCTCCTCGTTGTCTCCTGGTGCTGTGGTTGTCTCCTGGTGCTGCCGCCTGTCCTGGCATGTGCTGACTGCTGTGCTGTTGGACTACTGCCTGAAATGTAAGTTTTAGTGCCCATGTTTTTTTTGGTTTTTTTTTGTCTAAATTGTCTTTGGATCTTAACAAGTTTAATTTTTCTTCTCTGTTCTTTTCTGTAGTGTTTCACTTGACTGCTGCCTGCTCTTCAAAATGTCCTCAAGTGAAGAACTGACTTCTTCCCAAGGTGGACCCAACAAAGATTATGTAATCACATTTGCTATACTGTTTGGTATGTATTGACTGGCAATACTACACATGTGTTAAATCATGTAATTTCTTTACAGGTACCTGCCACTGATGAAGAGCAGTAGCAGTCTAGTGGAGATGATTCTTCCCAGGGTCATCAGGGTCATGTGTCTCAGGAAGAAAGATGGGGTATAAGTAGTCTTCATCAGAGTTGTAATACAATTTTTTTTTCAGTTTTACTTAAAATTCTTTTATTCTATTTTATCTGTAGGTTTGACAATGGGAAGAAGCCACACTCGATATAGACAACGAGCAACTTATTCACCTTTTGCAAGAGTGAGTACCGTTGTGGGACACCCGTGACCGTCAGCACTCCGACAATGTGGTGATTCAACGTCTCTGGAAAGAAGTGGCAACATCGCTGCTGGCTGATTGGGACCGTGCCATGCCATGTGCCAGAAATGATTTTGGTAAGTATTGCAATGTTGTCTGATGAGGCAGTGAACCTGTTAATTTATGTAATACAAAGTCCAGAAATAGAAGGCGAGCACCATCACAATAGTCCACACATCCGAACCATCATACGTGTATGGAAGAGACGCATCCGGCAAAACAACTGTAATACCCATGGCTGCACATTCATGGAAAATAAGCTAATCCACATAGCAAAAAATAGTAGAAAAGAACGGCACTCACCGGGTAGTGTATGTGGCTCATTATTCTGCATGAAGCAATATATGAGGCTCATTATACTGTATGGAGCATTATATGTGGCTCATTCAGTATGGAGCATTATTTGAGGCTAACTATTCTATATGAAGCAATATATGGAACTCATTCTGTATGGAGCACTATGTGGCAGCACGGTGGCTCAGTGGTTAGCACTGCAGACTTGCAGCGCTGGAGTCCTGGGTTCAAATCCCACCAAGGACAACATCTCCAAGGAGTTTGTATGTTCTTCCTGTGTTTGCTTGGGTTTCTTCCTGGTTCCTTCCAAACACATACTGATAGGAAATTTAGATTGTGAGCCCCATCGGGGACAGCAATTTTGATGTGTGCAAACTGTAATGCGCTGCGGAATATGTTAGCGCTATATAAAAATAAATATTATTATTAGTCAAGGCGTGATTGTAAAAGCATATCAGCGTGAGAACGGGTGCAAAAGGAAATAGCAACGACGATCGTTTCGCACAGCAAAGGCTCTTCCACAGGCTGTGCCGTTCTTTTCTACTATTTTTTGCTGTTAATTTATGTGCCTTGTTTTCCAATTAATTTTGTTCTTCTTTTCCCCCTTCACAGTGAAGCAAATCAAAATCCGTTGGCACTCGATGAAGGACCACTTCAGCAAGGATGTGAGAGGGCAGATTCGGGTTCATTGTGGTGCTGCTCAAAGGTTCCGGAAATACAAGTACCACCGGAACCTTGCCTTCATGAGACCTGTGCTTGCTCAGCGAACATATCTATACATATAGATATATATATATATATATATATATATACACAATTTTCTTATTTATGTTTTATTTTTCCCCACACAGAAACTGGAGCAGCACAACACAACCTGGATTTTTTCACTAATGTTTTTCTCTTTTCCACACAGAACATGGTGCAGCACAACACAACCGGGATCATCCTCTGTTGAAGAGGCCTCTCATCTGCCTGTCACTGAACAGACACAGTCCCAATCATCCACCAGCGATGAAGCTACCTTGCAGGCTTCACAGACTGGGGAACAGGCAGCCGATCCATCAGGTTTTCCCCTCTCCAAGCCCTCTGCCGCTGCTTTTGGTGAGTTTTCTCATCAGTGGCAGAGGGCCTGGGAGATGTCAGGCATGCCTGAGTTTATGCAATTAAGCTCTGTCTTCCAGGATGGGATTAGGTTTATTGTTGACCAGAGTGGGTTCAAGGAAGTCAACAAACATCTTGACCGCCTTGAAGCCGACCTTGAGAGACTGGCGCAACATTTTTTTTCTGTAATAGAGCAGAGCATGTCAGAAAACCTTACACCTCAACTCCAGCTGAACATCATGCAGGCCTGCCAGGCTGCTTACAGCCACGCATTGCAGCAGCAGCAGTCACAAAGCTACAATCAACAGGTCAGAGGATATTACCAGCAGCCAATCTATTTTCCAGCTCCCACAGCAACGAACTATCCGACACCATCACTGCCTTCAGTTCACAGAGCGACCATGCTGCCAAGCTCATCAACCCTGCAGCCAGCAGCATCCACCATGCTCCAGAGTCCAGCACCCATGCAGCCGGCAGTATCAACGATGCTGCCCAGTCTAGCACCCCTGCCCAGTCCAGCACCCCTGCCCAGTCCAGCAGTATCCACAATGCAGCCCAGTCCAGCACCATGCCAGATGATTGCTACAGATGCCACCACTCCCAATTAGCAAAGAAAACAGAGGTAAAAAAAAAATATTTCCACCAGGACAAGAACCAGGAGCCAAAAACCCATTCCCACATTGAACCCACCACCTCCACCCTCACCTACTAATTTGTCAATACCTTCCCTTGTGTATCTGTCTGTTCCTTCTAGTTTGTCTATCGATTCCCATGATTCCACTTTGTCATCTATCCCCAATGTCTCCACTGCCATCCCTGATCAAATCCTGCCATTTGTTGCCCCTTCCCCTGTAGACCCTTCCCCTGCAACCCCTTCCTCATCAGCTACCACCCAATCCTCACAGCTCCACACCCCCAAGGTCCACCCCATCTAACCCTCACATAAACCCCGACGCAAAAACCAATCACCCCAAACTTAAACCTTCTTTTTTTTATAAACAAAAGTTGTATTTTGTTTGCACTCTATCTTGTTTAATTTGTACCTTTATGTGCCGCCGCCGCCACAAACACACTTTTTTTTATTTTTGAGGGAAGGTATTTTATTATTTAACACAGCAAACATTAGGGGTAAATTTAAACATTACATGTACATTTTTACATCACAGGTACATTTAAGCATAACAGGTATGTAATTTTGACATTACAGGTAAATTTAAACATGACATGTACATTTTACTTAGCGGCTTAAATCATTTCATCTTGTCATGCCAGACGTCCATTATCAAAGTAGGTGGCAAACTTATCCCTCATATAGGCAACTTCCACTGTGGTTCTCATATAGTGAAATTGGTAATTATGCAATGTAACAGGTTCCTCTGGTTGTTAGTTTGGTCACTCTTTTACCAGGATGTAGTTGTGCAGAGCAACACACGCTTTCACAACCTCATCAATAGTGTCAATTTTTAGATTAATGGATGTGCACAAAATGTGCCATTTAGATACCAGCAATCCAAATGCACACTCCACGGTTCTTCGTGCCCTTGTCAGTCGGTTGTTGAAAATTTTTTTGCGTGATTTAAGTTACGACTTAAGTATGGTTTAATGAGGTTGACACACATTTGGAAAGCCTCATCCCCAACAACAAAAAAAGACATTGGCGGTCCGTCAGTGTTGGGAAGAAGTCATGGCTGCGGAAAATTAAAATCATTCCCATACAGACGTTGGCCCATGTCAGAGTTTTTGAAAGTCTGCGAGCCATTTCCTCATCCAAATGAGCCAATGTCCATGGCAACAAATCTACACTCGTCATCCGCAACAGCCATTAGAACAATGAAAAAGTATTTTTTATAATTGAAGTACTCTGTTCCACTTCTAACTGGTTTCATAATCCTAATGTGTTTGCTGTCCACAGTCCCCGCAGTTAGGAAAATTACAAATTTCCTGGAATTTGGAAGCATTTTCAAGCCAGAGTTCAGTTGTGGGTTGGGGGAGGAATTCTTGCCGCTGAATGTCAACTAAAGCACGACAAGTGTCTACAATAATCCCAGAAAGGGTGGACACTCCAATCCTGAATTGAAAATGGAGTGATGATAATGTCTCTCCAGTAGCCAGGAATCTGCAGAACAGAAAATGAGAAAAAAGAAATCAGTACATGGCTTTTATAGCAATCATATTAATCACAGGTGTTTCTTTTTCCAAATTACGCACCTCACTGTGACAAAAAGACATTCTTCAGCAGGAATTGCTTGATGGAGCTGTGTGTCCTGCCTGGCAATGGATCCTTGGACACATAGCAGCAAGTCATGGAAACTCTGTTTCGACATCTTCGTGTAGTCAAAAAACTTCTCCGGGTTTTGCTGCAGCTCTGTGTACAAAGAGTGGTAGACTCCAAGGCTCTCTCGGAGTTCAAGAATGGGGTGTTGCCAATAGCGATGATGACGTAGTTTCCGTCTTTCTCTTCTTCTTTGTTCTTGATAAGCAAAAGCAAAGGCAGCAGCCAATCTCAGTTGTTTCACATTATGTCGAATTTGCCTTTTTGTCCTTGTTTTTTTTTGTATTGTTCCAATACACACATAAATGTGTATTGGAACATATAAATACACACACACACAAGTATATGAAAATTTTTTATACACACATAAATGTGTGTATAACAAAACATGTGTAATTGCAATAATTTTCTGGGAGAAATACATCATTTTCTGGAACAATATTAAGGGTGCCAACACTTTCGGTCATGACTGTAGATCAGTGAAGTTCAACCTCTCTCCATCAGTTATACATTCTCTATTGCGATCATTGATAACCCAGCTGCTATAGTCTCTGCATTACTACCTCTTGCAGTAGAACATTCCACAGTCTTACTGCTCTAACTGTAAGAACTTTTAACTAATTAGCTGCCAGAATCACCTTTCCTCCACCAGTAATGAATGCCTTCTGGTAATGTGCCAGTCTTTTTTTTAACACACAGGTAATTATACATCTAATATATACTTACCTTGTAATGTCTTCACATCCTGTTCCGTCCAGATGTGTCTGGATCCCAGAATTCCAAGCGGCGGAAATTCACCAACTGCCATATTGGAACACCTAAGTGATGGTTGTCTCAATAAGGAAATTCTGGTGGTACCAGCCTCTTGCGCGGTACCACCAGCGGAACACTGTCGCACCACACACACACACACACAAACACAAGATGGAAGAAGACGGCACATTGGTGGAGAGAGGGAATGCAGAAAAGTGGGAGAGCACATGGGATACACAGGTCAAAAAAGAGATGACATGAGAGGAGAAGACAGCAGATGGGGGAGAGAGAAGCACACAGGGGTGAGAGAGACAGAGCACAGGGGGGAGACAGCTCAAACAGGACAGCACATGAGGAGAGAGACAGCAGACAAGGGGGATATCACATGGGGTAGACAGGTCAAGGAAGAGAGCACAGACAGGAGTAGTCAGCACATGGGGAAAGAGAGAGTGGATAGGTGGGTGAGCACATGGAGAGATTCTCAACGCTGCAAAGCCTGCCCTCATCATGATATTACCACCCTCCCAATGCGATAGCCTCAGGCTTCCATCTAGTATAAATAAGATTTACTTTCCTCTTGCATGCTACCTTACTGAATGTTTGAAGTTCCCATTTACCGTAATGCTGTTGACTAGTTTTAAACTAATGGTTTTCATAGACTTCCCCCTTACCAACCATAATTTCTTCCTAAAACCCTTGGACATGTCCTTATTATTCCCTTTTCCTAGATATTGTCGCTTTTTATAGGCTATCAGCTGGTCTTCTTCTATCCCCCTCTCCCATGCAAAGCATACACACTGGCATGGAGCCTAAGAGGATGTGCATGGAGCCTCTGTGCACTGCCACAATACAGGTTCATAGAATTCTATGACGGCCTTATTATGGTGCTGTACAGAAAGTCTATATGTATGTATGTATTCTCCTTTTAAAGAAAGATAATGGTCAACCTATTACAGCTTCTTACAAAACAGATGAGCCCTTATATAGGCAGGTATGTGAAGGTATGCATGCACTCTTGCACTTACTGATTTTTTTTTCCATGGTAGACATTATGGACAGCATAAAATAACCTTCATTTTATTGACTGTCCATAAATTAAGTGAGCATTGCTGACTAAGTCTGGATATATAGAAATTTTTAATTGGATCCCACATCTTTTACATACTTTGAAGAATACTCTCCGTTGTTGTGGAGTTATTCAAAATATCAAAGGTTTATATCTGATTTCCTACCTCTATCAATAATCAAGTAGTGACGATATAAGATGATATTCGGCATTTAACTCAAAATTTCTCTTTAAATGTGAACATGGTATAATGCGTGTCACCCTTCTGTACCTGATGAGCGGTTTGAACACCCACTTGTCTGCAATCAGCGCTCACAGACAGAACAACTTAATAGCGCGCTTTCACGAAATCACATCTTTTCTCTGAGTGATTACAAAGGACAGCAGCGTATTTAAAAGCCGTCGTCTCTAGAATTCCAATCAGCAGCCCGGCCTGATATATGGCTGTTCTGTTCTCCGCAACAATAAAAGACCTCATAGTAAATAATTAATAATTTGTTCTGAGATGCAAATATTTTTTGGAAGCCCCGTGGCAGCATGTTTCCTATAATTACACTTTACTGTGAAAAGAAACTAATTGAAAGGATAGACCGGAGATAAAAATACGCGTAGCCTCAGATATGTCATGCATAATGTATCGTGAATCCAGTGCTCCTCGTAAGACGAAGAGTAAAGTAGAATAGGGATTGCTAAGCTAGCAGACCTAAATCTATAATTATAGCATAATACTGACAGCATTGAATTTGGGATAGCTAGTGATGCCAAAAAATATGTATAGCTTTTTCATTACCCCTATGATGCTATTTTATTACAGCATTATTTCAATGTAGTTATTCCACAGGGTATGGGATAACATGCTGGTTCCATTAATCCTGAGAATGGGGCTCTGAACTCTCCCATTTTAAGGTAGGAACAGACATCTTTGAGCAACATAGTGTAGGAGGAGGGGCCCGCGCCGAGTGTCCAGGCCGGAACCAAGGGGACCGTCATCTAGGTTCCTAGGGGGTCTGTTTCCGGGGACAGAGTTAGGGGACGGACTGCTGAGACTTCCAGGGCTGTTGGGGGAGGAGCCCATATAAAAGGGGCAGGGAATGCCTGGGACAGTGAGTCAGCAGAACAGGAAAGAATGAGCAGGAGACCGTGGGGACGCCCAGGAGCCAGAGCCTCCAGGAGTAACCAGAGAGGAGGACAGCGACAGAAAGGAGACTCTTGGTGGACAGCAGGGAGATGGCACCAAGCCGACTGACAGAAGACCGCCGCTTCCCCGCCACCCGCAGCCGTTGCCGCCTCGCTCCAGCCCACGGCTGCGGCCTGCCCACAGCCACCCACGGCTGTTGCCACCTCACTACAGTCCGTGGCCTGCCTGCAGCCACCCATGGCCGTTGCCGCCTCGCTCTAACTCGCGGCTGCGGCCTGCCCGCAACCACCTGCCCACAGCTTGTCCACTGCTGCCCACAGCTGCCACTGCCCCGCTTCAGTCAGTGGTAGGGGCCGAGCCATCGCCCTCTGTGGGTCCCATAGTGCAGCCGCTGGCTGCACCGGTGGCCTACCAACCGCCACTCAGCACCGCCGCTGCCCTCCCCTGTCCGGTGGCTGCGGCCTCCACTCTCCCACTCCCAGGCGGTATACTGCTGCCTCCGCTGGGGGGACATTCCACCAAGGAACTCTTCTAAGCTCCTGTTGTGTCCCTGCTTCGCCTGGGTGTTGGAACGCCTGAAGACTACACCAGATCCTCAGCAGCTGGGCCCAGCGGCTGCGATGCCGGAGCACCACCGAACGACACACCGAGGGACGTCAAGACAGCTAAGTGACACATAATAACTAAAGACCTGTAGTCGGCCATACCGCGGTCCTATACTGACCGACCTTTGCCGGAGTAGTCGTGTTCTCATAATCTGTGTTTTCTTGTATTTGGTCCCTGTGAGGACAATTTCTGTTATTTTGTTTGGTTGCTTAGGATAGCCCTGCTATCATCCATCTATAAAAGTTACTACCCAATGTTCAATCCGTCTCGCGTCTCGCCACTGCCATTACCATAATTGGTCCAATCATTTTCTGTGGGACTGTCGGAGATAGTCAAGTACAGTGCCAGGCCATCTCCAGAAGTCCCATACAGTATCAATGAATGGAGTGGGGGCAACTCATTTCTCTATATCCAATTTGGTTTATGGTTATTAGATTTGTGTTCCTCTCGGCACTAGATAGCCTTCATGTAAATGCTCCATTTTTCTACAGCAGTTTCTCTCATTCATAATAGAGGACCTCCTATGATTTCTAAGGCTGAGCATGGCTGCAGTCTGAAAATAGTTTGTCTGTAGAGAGAACCTAGATGGTGAAGTAAACACAGGAAAAATGTGACTTTGCTGTAAATGGTTTTGTGGTCATAAGAAATCTGTTATGCTTTATGCAAAAAGCACTATTTTTCCTGTCATATCTGGGACCGCCACCAATCACAAAAATAGGAGTCCTACACCCCCTATGTTAATGGAGCATCTGCAGTACTACTATTAATTGTCTATTATTTACAGATGCAGCAAGCACAGCACCCGGCTATATGTCAGTCCCATAGACAATAGAGAATGGAGCTGTACTGCAAAAAAATGCAAAAATAATTCAATAATCAGAGAAGATTGCAATTGTGTCGTGTAGTGCGAACACCTGTAGAAAATGTGAATGGAAAAATTATAGAAAAAACACAGTATTTACATTACATTGTGAGCACAGCTTCAGCATCACATTTTCATTTCACTTTTAGAGGTTTGATGGAGAAAAAAACAATCATGCCATTTTTCTTACGCCATTTAATGATCACCATAAATAATCTGATCACTGTGTTGTGCAGGTTGGTACGATTACAGGGACATCAAATATGTCCACATTATTTGCTGATTTATGTTCTTTATTTTTAAAACAAAAGTGCAATTGCTTTTATTACTTTTAGGAAGAAAAAAATCTTCCTTGTATTTTCCCTCTAGAACACAGGTACATAGAAATGCACTGTTATATACAGATGTATCTCTACGTATCAGTGCAATCTACAATGATGTAGAGTTGATGACCCTAACTCCAGTAACTTTCTTGGCTATTTATTATTATTATTATTATTATTTATTGTTATAGCGCCATTTATTCCATGGCGCTTTACATGTAAGGAGGAGTATACATAAAAACAAGTACAATAATGTTAAACAATACAAGTCATAACTGGTACAGGAGGAGAGAGGACCCTGCCCGTGAAGGCTCACAATCTACAAGGGATGGGTGAAAATACAGTAGGCGAGGGTAGAGCTGGTCATGCAGCGGTTTGGTCGATCGGTGGTTACTGCAATTTATAGGCTTGTCGGAAGAGGTGGGTCTTCAGGCTCTTTTTGAAGGTTTCGATGGTAGGTGAGAGTCTGATATGTTGTGGTAGAGAGTTCCAGAGTAGGGGTGATGTGCGAGAGAAATCTTGTATGTGATTGTGGGAAGAGGAGATAAGAGGGGAGTAGAGAAGTAGATCTTGTGAGGATCGGAGGTTGCGTGCAGGAAAGTACCGGGAGACGAGGTCACAGATGTATGGAGGAGACAGGTTGTGGATGGCTTTGTATGTCATGGTTAGGGTTTTGTACTGGAGTCTCTGGGCAATGGGGAGCCAGTGAAGGGATTGACAGAGGGGAGAAGCTGGGGAATAGGGGGGGACAGGTGGATTAGTCGGGCAGCAGAGTTTAGAATAGATTGGAGGGGTGCGAGAGTGCTCGAGGGGAGACCACAGAGTAGGAGGTTGCAGTAGTCAAGGCGAGAGATAATGAGGGCATGGACTAGGGTTTTTGCAGATTTTTGGTTAAGGAATGAACGGATTCGTGAAATATTTTTGAGTTAATTTATTTAATGCAGTTTTGATAAAATTACTGTTTTATCTGCTTGGAACTCAATAGTTATCTGAATGCTGAACTCTGTATGATCCTTCCCACACTACTGATTGACATATTTCTGTGTACGTAGGTAGAAAGTTGCCAATCACTGGTGTGGGTGCAGTTGCACAGAGCTCATGAATATGGAGGACTATCTGTCGGCAGATTTACTAGTCCTCTAGTGATAATCTGGTTCTGATAAAGCAGTGATTGTGAGATGAGTGGATTATGATATAGTTTTGTGAGAAATGATTCAGTATAATCTGTGTTTTATTCATTCACACATGTCCTCTTTCTGATAATTTTGGTCGAGTAGGCAGATTTATTAGTGACTGACAGCTTCCTGTATATCAGTGTCCACTCCTTACAGAGATAGTTTTCAGTCACTGATATGACTGCCCACTGGACCAGAAATTCCAGAAAGAGAAGCATAAATGAATAAAACACAGGTTATACTGAATAATTTCTAACAAATCTATATATCAATCTACTCAGCTCCCCCCTGCTCTATAACATGGCGCCTGCAGATAGTACTGCATTTTCATGATGACAGGTTCCCTTTAAGTAAAGATGACAGCTACAGACTGGTAATAAGCACTCTGTAAGCTGATATAGCTGCAAAGGGGGCACTGTCACGGTCACGTGTGACTGGACACAGCGCCTCCAGCAGGGCGGATTTAGACGACACGCGTGACCCTAGATACACCGCCTCCAGTTGGGTGAATTTAAATAATAAAACGTGCAGCTGGATACGCCGCCTCCAACAGGCGAATTTCAGAGGTACACGTAAGTCTGGAAACCCCACCTCCAGTAAGGAGAATTTAAACAATAAAGGGGAAAACCTGGGTAACAATAACAATGGTGGCCCTGCGATAGGGAATGGGGACGTGGAGACCTCCTGCACTCCCCTGAGTCAGTGTCTCTACACTCTTAGCGTTCCCTAGGCCTGGTTCCACACCGGGCGCCGCTCAGGATACCTTTAAACCCTAGCTCGCCCTCCACCTAAACCCTCACTAGTGAAGTGGACGGTGCGGAAACTAATCCCACCACTGCACTAAATACACATAAGGAAAAGAGACAAAACAAGGGAACACCACTTAGCTTTGCTCTGCTGCTTATGCTCCCAGCAACAGACCCACCACCTGCATGCATCTTTTCCTCCAACCGGGTCCAGCGCCATAGTGCAGCCTTGGAGCAAACAGAGTCCACCACCTGCGTGCAGCTGTCCAGAAAACAGAGTGCAGCATAAGAGTCCAGCTTTCTGCCAAAAAGTCCAGCATGTTGAGTCCAGCTTTCCAGCAACCGACTCCAGCATCCTGAGTGCAGCTCTACACCATAGCTGCCACTCCACCAAGCCATGCAAGAACTCCTTGCTGACACCATAGCTGCAACTCCACCAAACCATGCCACTCCAGGACTCTCACTTAGCTGTCTGGGACTCTCTTTCAGCTCCATCCTTCACCCAGGCTTGCTTGTAACTGAGGACTAATCACCAACAGTGATTGACACACCTGACACTCTCTTATAGAGCAATCACACCTGTTACATAATTGCGCGCACAAACTAAAGTAACCAAGTGCAATGACGCTCACCTCCACCGGGGGGCATATTTAGAGCAAAAGACACCAAAGTGCAATAATCCTAATGGGGGCAAAAAAAACAACCTTGGCACACAGCCATAGGAAAGAAAAGGTTACTTTGTGCATTTAATCTGTCAGATCCAACCTGGATCATGACAGGCCCAACCCAATATTAATTCTTATGAATGTACGATGAAATGTTATAAAAGCTCCTGTAGGTGCAAAGAGTAGGTGTCCCAATACTTTTGTCCATAGAGTGTAGGTGATAAGTTTTGTTCTCTGGACAAACTCCTGTAAGTTGTAAGAACATGTGTAGGACTTAACTCTCCAGAAGAACTGCATTTTAAGCAAAAACAAGGTGAAGCAGCATGCCATAGGGTCATAAAAATGACTTAGACCGGTTTCACATTTGCGCTTTATAGCGCTGCGACGGCCTACGCATGGCCGCCGCTAAGCCC
Source organism: Dendrobates tinctorius (assembly GCF_039654945.1). NCBI lineage: Eukaryota > Metazoa > Chordata > Amphibia > Anura > Dendrobatidae > Dendrobates > Dendrobates tinctorius. The sequence continues at coordinate 68,676,921 of NW_027361690.1, read as the reverse complement.
CGCCCCCTGCCGGCTCCCTGCCTGCCCCATCCGGTCATCGCCGCCTACTAGCGCACATGGGCGCTTGCGATCTGCGCACCCTATCTTTAGCATAGGGTGCGCAGATCGTGTGCTGGCCGTGCGCTAGCAGGATTTTGCCGTGCGCTGCGCACTTTTGAAGGTGCGCCGTGCGTGCCGAAATGCAACATGCTGCGCTCGGTGCACACGGACGCACCCTCAAAAGTGTGCAGCGCACGGCAAAATCCTGCTAGCGCATGATCTGCGCACCCTATGCTAAAGATAGGGTGCGCACATCGCAAGCGCCCATGTGCGCTAGCAGGCGGCGATGACCGGATGGGGCGGGCAGGGAGCCGGCAGGGGGCGGGGCTTAGCGGTGGCCGTGCGCAGGCCGTCACAGCACTATAAAGCGCAAATGTGAAACCGGCCTTACAGGTTAGAACAAAGACCAGTTTCTTCCATTCTGAGTGGTAAACCCAGCACCACCATTGGGGTCCTTAAATCATAGGGCAGTAGTGATCAGAGACACATAACATATTCATCAAGGAAGACACTTATAAGCTGTAATACTAGAGCATATATGCATCTTATCATGGAGGGTCCCACCATATTATTTACTAGCAGGAACTGTAGATAATATTTTTACAATATTTCTGCTTCATGGGAAATTTGAAACTAAGCTGTTGCTTTGCATTTATGGAACTATGCTGCTGTTTTTTGTTAAATAAGGTGTAACTATGCATGAAGTGCTGGCGCTCGGTCTCCTCGGTCAGTTGGGAGTATGAGGTGGAGCTCCTTCCTGAGTTCATCGCAGGCGTCGCATGGTGGTGCAGATGTGCTTCGCTTGCATCTGTATTAATCCACGTATGCCGTATATACTGTATAGGTTGCCAGAACAAAGATTAAAATGGATTTAATACCACAGTTTCTAGTATGAATTTGTCACTTTTAATGAGAATAGAAAAACAGCCATTTCTGTTATAGCAATACATATAGAAAATGCTACGCTCTGTAGATTCTGTCCCGTCTTATGGTAAAACAAGCGTAACTGTTCGTCTAGGACATACAAATTCAACGCACTATTAAATATGCATTTGATTAAAAATTAATTGGAAGCAGAGTTTATTCCTTGCAGCAGTCCCTGTGGATGCAGAGTAAATAACACAGTTTGGCCCTTGGCTGTATCACATACTTGGCCAAAAGCCTCACAGGTGTCTCTTTGAAAGTATCTGTGAAAAGTCCCCAGATAGATAGTGTTTGTTCTGAGCCAGGTTCAGCCACCTCAGCTCTACTATGTGAACGTCTTATATATTTGCAGGGAGGTGAATGAGGAGACTTTACAAACATCCTGTTTTGTTCTACAGGCAGGTGCACTATAGAGAAGGAGCGATCAGGGCAGATTGTGAGCAGCGCCTGGAGAATATGGTCATATCCACAACTACCAGTTTATTAATTTGTGTTATACTACTTTGATTTAACACAGAGTCACTTGGAATTATATTTAATGTCACTAGGTCAGCAGGATTTACTCTCGATGCAGCTATGGCTTGTATTATATGATTACTATGGAAGACATTACATCTACATTATAGAGGGTGTTGAACACACAAAATAGCTTACAATATATGGACACTATGACTGGTCCTAACTACTATATCTGAAGTTACACATGATATGCTGTATACTCGTATATATATATTTTATAACGGCTTTCGGCTAGGTCTCGAGCGATGGCGACTTGATGAATGAGCGATGGCGACTTGATGGATGAGCGATGTCATGTGCAAGTCCAAACAGGTCAACCAGGGTCTTCTCCATCATTATCTTGATAATATCAAGCCATCGGTTTGCTGAAGGAATTTTGGCCCACTCATCTTTGCAGAATTGTTGTAATTCAGCAACATTGCAGGGTTTCCAAGCATGAATCGCCTCTTTAAGGTCATAACCCTGATTTTAATATATACACCCCCAGTTCTAAGACGGTTGGGACGCTGTGTAAAATGTAAATAAAATGAGAATGCAATTATTCGGAATCTCTTATAGCCATATTTTAGTCACAACCAAACATAGAGCACATATCAGAATTTGAGAGTTAGTCATTTTTCAACTTTTTTTTGGAATTGGGGTTGTTATTAATACACTGTATGGACAAAAGTATTGGGAGACGTACACATTACAAGAATACAAGTAAAGGACATTTTATGACATCACTTTCTAAATCCAAAGACATTATGACTAAGACTACACAGTGACATGTGTCATGCGACAGCAGTTCTCTGACAAGTTGAAGCTTGCCTTTTCCTGCAAATAAAACAAACAAGTTGCTGACATGTTGCTTACAACTTGCATTGAAGTCTATGACAAGACATAGATTCCATTTCAGTTTTACTTTTGGAAACATGTGTGACTTTGTGTTGCAGTTGTAGGATGTCACAGGATGCAATGCGAAACCATAAGAAAGTCATTACAATCCAATGTTGCAAAGTGTCACAGCAACTTCCATGTTGCACGACATACGTCGCCTTGTAGCCCTAATCTAAAGTTATAATCCAGTATTAGGCAACCATTAGATAATTTTCCCAGTGAGGTTAGAAGAATAAAACGAGATTTTTACATTTTGGACCAACACCACTTCTCTGCACTCAGCGCTGTGATCAACATCTGCTGGAGATGTCAAGTGAACACTGCAGCTAATCGGCAGCCACTGCTTTGCTGATGAGCTGATGTGCTAGTATCAACATAGCACAAGAATATAGTAGAGGGGCACCGGTAAAAGAATGAAGGATCTTTTTATTCACCTTCCTGTGCCCATTAATAAAGGATTTTCCAGTAGTTGACAAACCCTTTAAAATGCATGAAACAGTGCCAAGGTGATAGTCATGGCGAGGGACTGCTGTTCCGACACACCCTTGCTCCCCACCACATAAACACAATGTCCATTTTGCTGTGTGCTGTGTGTGCAGTGCATTTCACCCACCTGTGGGTTAGAGATCTCCTCAGACTGCAGAGTTCCAGCTTTCTTCAGCAAGACACAAAGATATTCAAAGTCCAAGTTCATTTTCAACATAACAGCTTTACTTAGCTCATCCAGTTTAGATACAGACACCGCACAGCTATCCTCACATGTTGCAGACACTCCTTTCCCTGAACTGTGCCTGGTCCTTCCTGACAACACGAATTCCCGTACTGTATCCTTTGGTACCGCAGCTCCCTGCGCTACCTTGTCTAGCTTGTTCCTGGTGCTCCCTGTCCACTTTCCCCATCCTGGGTGAAAGTAAAGGATTCCGCTGCCAATCCTTGTCAGACCGTAGGTCTTGGACGTCACGGAAGTTTCCCATAAGCCTAGCTACTGTTTCTCTCATGCTGCCTAGATTCACTCGTGCTCATGTGTCTGACCACCCAGAAGGCCTGGATTGATGAGCTTCTGTCATAATACAGCTTTGATCAATAACCTCACTGTTCCTCTTCCTATACACAACTAACTACCTCAGGAACACAGTCTCCTTACCTCAGTCAAGCTCCTCCCACAAGCTAGCCTCCTATTGGCTTAACTAGTTCTTACCTTAACTTAATCTAATCCCCATGTGCTGACTTCTTCCATCTGTGATCTCTTCTTTGACCTGTCTACCCCATGTGCTATCCCCCTTGTCTGCTGTCTCTCTCCTTGCTGTGCTGTGTTCTCCACTCATGTGCTGTCCCATTTGAGCTGTCTCCCCCCTGTGCTCTGTCTCTCTCACCCCTGTGTCCGACCGTGTACAGAACATACCACAGTTCCTGGGCAGGGGCGGAAGCAAAAGACAATACTGACATTACAGCAGGAGATCGCAGAGGATACATTTTGTAAGGTAAAATATTGTTTAAAAACAGTCAGTGAAATATTTTACCTCACAAAATGAATCCTCTGTGATCCCCTGCTGGAATGTCAGTATTGTCTTTTGCTTCCTCCCCTGCCCAGGAGATGTGGGATGTTCCGTACACGGTCAGACACAGAGAATTTTTAAAATGAACTTTTGTTTCATGGGAAAACCCCTTTAATGTGACCAGCTTCCTATGCCTGTAGACACATCGCACATCTGCTGCCGGGATTAGCCGAATGATTCACTGCGCCTGCGCGGAATTCGTGCAGGCGCAGTAAATCAGACTGCCGTCATCTTTGTGCAGACAGATAGCGGCAGTCACATTAAAACTGTGCATGCACTCCTCCTGTACAAAGATTGCGGCGATCAGTGAATCATTTGACTGATCCCAGCGGCAGCATGCTCGTGATGGTGTTCCGCTGGTGATACCGTGCAAGAGGCTGCATACCACGTATACAGTGTGTGTATGGTGCATATGGCATATACAGAGTGTGTGTGGTGCGTATGGTGTATACAGTGTGTGTTTGTGGTGTGTACGGCGTATACAGTGTGTGTGTATGTGTGGTGCATACGGCTTATACAGTGTGTGTGTGTTTGGTGTATTCAGTGTGTGTGGTGCGTACAGCGTATACAGTGTGTGCAAGTGTGTGGTGTTCCACTGGTGGCATCGCACAAGAGGATGGTACCACCAGCAGTTTCCATATTGAGACACCCATCACTTGGGTGTCCCAATATGGCGGTCGGTGAACTTCCTCCGCTTGGAATTCTGGGATCCGGAGACATCTGGACAGAGCAGGATGTGAAGACATTACAAGGTAATTAAGAATTAGATGTTTAAGGCAACAAAAGGTAAAGTTACTAATAATTACGCATAGAACTAATAACAACTATAACACCACAAAAGGTTTATATGCAGAACCCCACCTTTTCCAAAAAGGTTCTACATCTAAACTGTATAAAGATCTAAAAGGATCAAATGAAGCTGCAGGAAGAGCAATGTGTGTCTTCTTCAGGGAAAGGTATCCATTAGAACAGCTTGTTTACATATATACAGGGTGGGCCATTTATATGGATAAACCTAAATTAAATGGGAATGGTTGGTGATATCAACTTCCTGTTTGTGGCACATTAGTATATGGGAGGGGGAAAACCTTTCAAAATGGGTGGTGACCATGGTGGCCATTTTGAAGTCGACCATTTTGGATTGCATCTTTATAAATGGCCCACCCTGTATAACAGACAGATAATAGACAATAAATATAATAAAGATTACCAGCTGGTCGGCGGTAGGTTGAGAAGTGATGTCAGAGATTCAGCAACTCATTAGTCAGAGTGCGTATGCGACCATTGTGTGTCTATCGTAAGTCATAGTTTCCCAACATCTGGTTATTTGTACCATAGATGGTCTAGTTGCATATTACCCAGAAGTCACAATCCAAGCGCTCAAGTCAATATTACTTGCTGGGAGTCGTGTCAAATTGCGCATGTGAATACACTAACAATTCAAAAGGATTATGTTTGTTCAAGAGTATGTAATCATCAAGGGAAACATTCGGTTTTATAGGATATGTTGTTAACTCACAAACATAAGCATAGGGACCAGGAACATATCCAGTTGTCAGCATAGATATCACTCCTGGCTAGAGATGAGTGACTTTGCCTTTTTTAGGGTCGAGTCGGGTTTCATGAAACTTGACTTTCGTAAAAGTTGGGTCCAACGAAATCGGCCGACTATAGGGAAAAGTCGGAGGCCGACTGAAACAAGAAACCCAATGCAAGTCAATGGGGAAGCAAATTCGGCAGAGAGTGGAGGACAGTAAACACACCTACAGTGCCCATTTCAATCCCAAAAACATCACTTCTTATTACTGAAGGTTGTCAACCTTTATTTACTTCATAATAATAGTTACACATTGAAAACTGGGGGTTATTTGGCTAAAGTTGTGGGGGGGTAGGGCTGGCTCCAGGTTTTCATGTGCCCTGGGCCAAAGAGTGTCAACACATACCACAACTCATAATGCTCCGATACGGCACAGAAATATAGGTATAGTACAATGACAAATACTTGCTTGCATGACATGACTGACCTATTTTAAATTGTACAATAGCTCAAAAAAAGGACAGTATATTACTCCATACAGTATTATGGCCACCACATTGTGTGCCATACAGAATAATGAGCCCCATATATTTCTCCATACAGAATAATTGGTCACATATAATGTTCCATACAGTATATGATGAGCTCCACAGAATGCTACAGTATATGATGGTCCCCATGGACGATGCTCCAGTGTGTTATGGGCCCAAATAATGTTCCATGTATAATGGGCCCCATTTGTAATGCTCCAGTGTATAATGTGCCCCATAGATGCTGCTCCAGTGTCTGATCTGCCCCATTTAGAATGCTCCAGTATATGATGGGCCGCAAGGATGATGCTCCAGTGTCTTATGGGCCCGAATAATGCTCCATATATAATGTGCTCCATTTCTAATGCTCCAGTGTATAATGTGCCCCATAGATGCTGCTCCAGTATATGATCTGCCCCACTTAGAATGCTCCAGTATATGATGGGCCCCATGGATGATGCTCCAGTGTCTTATGGGCCCAAATAATGCTCCATATATGAAATGGGCTCCACTTCTAATGCTCCAGTGTATAATGTGCCCCATAGATGCTGCTCCAGTATATGATCTGTGCCACTTAGAATGCTCAAGTCTATGATGGACCCCAGTGTCTTATGGGCCCAAATAATGCTCCATATATGAAATGGGCTCCATTCCATTTTTTTGTGTAACTTACAACCTCTGTATATGTATTTACAGAGTGTCACACACAGACGCTGACTCTGTATAGATGTGACTGTAATGCGAATGGCAGATATACAATACTGTTTGAGAATCGGACAGCTCTATATGGTGTCTGTATGTAAAATTGTCAATCTCCGTCTATTTGTATACGAAGTGACACACGCTGTCTCTGTCTAGTTTTGACCGTGATCAAACAGCAGATATACGAAACTGTTTGAAAAGTGGACAGCTCTCTAAGGTGTAGGTCTGGAAAAATGGAAAATCTCCTCGGCTTGTTTTTCCAGAGTCACACCCAGATAGCTTCTATTTGTCCGTGATACCAGCTGATACACGGTATTGTGTGAGGAGCATACACCGCTATAGGGTGGTTGCATGGAAAATTGTCAATCTCCATCTATTTGTATACGGACTGACACAGGCTGTCTCTGTCTAGTTTTGACCGTGATCAAACAGCAGATATACGAAACTGTTTGAAAAGCAGACAGCTCTCTAAGGTGTAGGTCTGGAAAAATGGAAAATCTCCTCGGCTTGTTTTTCCAGAGTCACACCCAGATAGCTTCTATTTGTCCGTGATACCAGCTGATACACGGTATTGTGTGAGGAGCGTACACCGCTATACGGTGGTTGCATGGAAAATTGTCAATCTCCGTCTATTTGTATACGGACTGACACACACTGTCTCTGTCTAGTTTTGACCATCATAAAACAGCAGATATACGAAACTGTTTGAAAGGCGGACAGCTCTATAAGGTGTAGGTCTGGAAAAATGGAAAATCTCCTCGGCTTGTTTTTCCAGAGTCACACACAGATAGCTTGTATTTGTCCGTGATACCAGCCAGTACATGGTAGTGTGTGAGGAGCGTACACCGCTATACGGTGGTTGTATGGAAAATTGTCAATCTCTGTCTATTTGTATGCAGACTGACACACGCTGTCTCTGTCTAGTTTTGACCGTTATCAAACAGCAGATATACAAAACTGTTTGAAAAGAGACAGCTCTATAAGGTGTAGGTCTGGAAAACTGGAAAATCTCTGCTTGTTTTTCCAGAGTCGCACCCATATAGCTTCTATTTGTCCATGATACCAGCCAGTACACGGTATTGTGTGAGGAGCATACACCAATATACGGTGTCTGTATGGAAAATTGTCAATCTCCGTCTATTTGTATACGGAGTGACACACGCTGTCTCTGTCTCGTTTTGACCGTCATCAAACAGTAGATATACGAAACTGTTTGAAAAGTGGACAGGTCTATAAGTTGTAGGTCTGGAAAAATGGAAAATCTCCTCAGCTTGTTTTTCCAGAGTCACACACAGATAGCTTCTATTTGTCCGTGATACCAGCCAGTACACGGTAGTGTGTGAGGAGCGTACACCGCTCTACGGTGTGTGAAAAAATGAATGCTCGGTAACTCACCAGAACAAAAAAATAAAAATTGGAGTGCTTTGAAAAAGCAGTTTGAACAGCAGTGTGCTCACAGCAATGCAGCTATCAGGTAGCCTTAAAAGGCAGCCTAATCACCACCAACGCTGCTGCACACAACAAAAATCCTCCCCTTTCACTGCACAGTGAAAAGCGCTATCAGCAGAGGCAATTTTTTTTCTTTTCCCTGCCTAACGCTCTCCCTATTCAGAATCAGCAGCAGCACCTCTCCCTATTCCAAGATGGGCAGAAGTAAGATGGCGGTCGCAGCCTTTTATACCAACTGTGATGCCACACAAAGCCAGCCAATCACTTCAATGCCCTTCTCTAAGATGGTGGTGGCCGCTGCCCATGTCATCGCATTGCCCACAGTATGCGTACTCCATCATTGGCTGAGAAAAGGCGCTGTAAGAATTATTTGAAACGCGACTTTGGCGTTCTGATCGGCGACATCATGGCCGACCTCACGCTATGGTCGGGTTTCAATCGGCGAAACCCGACTTTAGCTAAAGTCGGCTATTTCTGAATTTGACCGACCCGTTTCGCTCAACTCTACTCCTGGCTAAATATAATTATTTAATTTATTATGCTTTGTTTATATAGTGCTATTCAAATTTCACAGCGCTTTACATACATTATCACTGCTGTTACCATTGGGGCTCACAATCTAAATTCCCAATCAATATGTCTTTGGAGTGTGGGAGGAAACCGGAGAACCCAGAGGAAACCCACACAAACACGGGAGAACATACAAACTCTTTGCCGATGTTTTCATTGATGGATTTGAACTCAGGACTACAGTGCAACATTACTAACCACTGAGCCACCGTGCTGCCCTATTCACCAATTGTAAGTGGAAATGCAATTCAAAAAAAAGAAAACAAAGTGGAGAGGAGATGTCTAGGCAAATATGGGTCTCTAAATAAAATCCTACTACCAATAGTGATATTAAATAATGCAAAATCAGTAACACTGAAAAAATAATACAATAAAAATAATATAAAATATAAATAAAAATAAATTAAAAAAATAGAAAAATAAATAATGATAGTGTTATCATTATATTATATTGTAAGTGAATTGTGTTGTGCCGGCAACACAAGAACCCTCCCCCAAAATAGATGAGATAATAAATAGATAATAGGACTGATGTCCATTAGGATCCCTAAAGTGCACAATAATTATAAACTAGATTTTAACATAGACAATAAGTGTAGAGATTGAAAACAGTGTTGAAAACCGTGGGCCCCCAAAAAAATCACAACGACCAAGGACCTGTAAGAAATGTAAAAACAAAAATTAAAAATTGTGACAAAAATGTGAAAAAGAGTATTACCTAAAAAAATATACTAGAAAAACCTAAATGTGCTTATAGAAACCCGCATAACCAAGTTCCTCATTTAATCCCATTGGCGCTAAACTGTTCAAATTTTAGATCCATTTGGCCTCGCATAGTAATAATTCATTTGTAATCTTCCCACCCCTTATGCATGCAATTTTTCCACCCCTGAATCAATCCCCACTACTAATGGTGCCCACTGCTGCTTCATAAATCTCTACAAAATGTGTATTTGCAATAATTTTCTGGGAGAAATACTTTATTTTCTGTCAAAATTTCAAGGGTGCCAACACTTTCAGCCATGACAGTATGACTCAGACATCTACAGTTGAAACCAGAAGTTGACATACACTATAAAAAAAGACACATATGCATGTTAGTCTGAATATCTGACATGAAATCAGAATAAAACTTTTCCATTTTAGGTCAATTAGGATTACCATAATTATTAATAATTGCCAAATGCCAGAATAATTAGAGAGAGAGAATGTTTTAAGGCAATTTATTACTTATTGCAAAGTCAAATGTTTACATACACTAAGATTATGAATAAGGAAGTTTCTGGGCGCTTCCTTCACAATATCCTTAACCCAATTTAAAATAAGAGGGTTATATAGCCAAAGAACCAAGCATCTCTGATGTTGAATCAGATGTAGTGATGGGCGAGTAGCATCATTGCTCGGGTCTCCCCAAGCATGCTCCGGTGATCTCCGAGTATTTTGGCGTGCTCGAAGATTTAGTTTTCCTCGTCTCAGCTGCATGATTTGTGACTTGTAGACAGGCTGAATACATGTGGGAATTCTCTAACAATCAGGCATTCCACACATGTATTCAAGCTGTCTAGCAGTCGCAAATCATACAGATGAGACGACGAAAACTAAATCTCGCTATCAAATTGTTTAGCAATTATAACTTCATCCCCAAAAAAGAATATTGTACTCACATATTAAATAACATCACCCCTCCTTTTATAGTGATGTTCACGTGCCGTTAGCAGTCTTCTCATGTGTTATGTGATATATTCAGAAGCATATATAGAAGGTGGTGCTGATCACATTGAAAAATAAAGCTTCACATTTATTTGAAAAACATTAAATATATGGCATGAGGCTAAACACATGATATACATCAAAATGCACCCGGTCTATTCATTTTTAACTCTAAATGGGGCTCTTTATCAAGAGTCTTTAAAAAAGTTATGTCTCTCAAAGCAGCAAAAAACAAAACAAAAAGGGAAAAATAAACTTTAAAGGTCCTAGCCTGTCCATACAATACATAGACAGGACTTTAATTCCAATGAGATCTGTGAAATACTTAATTTTCCCTGTGGTGACGTTGCAGGGAAATTAAACACTTGCCTCCAGCTCCTATACATATTAACATATTAACGCTGTGGGATTCTTCTTTCCAAGGGTTACCCTTCTAACACAAAAGTGATGTTCTAAAGTAGACAGCCTCTTCAACTGAAATCAAGCTAAAAAATGATAATGATGAAACAAGATATTCACTTAGAACTAGTGTTGAGCATTCCGATACCGCAAGTATCGGGTATCGGCCGATACTTGCTGTATCGGAATTCCGATACCGACATCCGATATTTTTTCAATATCGGGCATCGGCATCGGAATCGGAAGTTCAAAGTTGATTGACAGCCGAAATGACGTCATCATGATGCGCGGTGTGTGCGCATCATGATGCGCCGTTATTTCGGGCCTTCCGGGGGTCTCTGCCGGCCTGCCGGGGGGGCTGTGTGGACTGCCCGGGGTCTGTACCGGCCTGCCGGGGGGCTGTGCCGGCCTGCCGGTGGTCTGTGCACCCTGTGGGGGTCTGTACCGGCCTGCCGGGGGGCTGTGCCGGCCTGCCGGGGGGCTGTGCTGATGTCCGGGGGTCTGTGCAAGCATCGTCCGATGGGACTACAAGTCCCATCTGGCGATGCCTGCTACCATGACAGTGATTGACACATTAGCCAATGATGGGACAGTAGTAGTCCCATCATCCGGCTAATGTGTTAAATGTTTAAAAAAAAAAAAAAAATACTACATACATACTACATACATACTACATACATACTACATGCTACATACATACCACATATATACTACATGCATGCTACATACATACTACATGCTACATACATACTACATGCATGCTACATACATACTACATATATACTACATGCATGCTACATACATACTACATGCTACATATATACTACATGCATGCTGCATACTACATACTACATATATAGTACATGCATGCTACATACATGCTACATACATACTACATGCATGCTACATACATACTACATGCTACATATATACTACATACATACTACATGCTACATACATACCACATATATACTACATACATACTACATATATACTACATGCATGCTACATACATACTACATACATACTACATGCTACATACATACTACATATATACTACATGCATGCTAAATACATACTACATGCTACATGCATGCTACATACATGCTACATACATACTACATACATACTACATGCATGCTACATACATACCACATATATACTACATACATACTACATACATACTACATGCATGCTACATACAATACATTCATACAATACATACATAGACATACAGTACATATAACATAGAGTAACATACTTACCAATACTTGTCACATTGTTCCCCGAAGCCATTGTCTTTTACGGAATAAATATTAACATAACAAACCACAAAAATACTCACCCATGATCCGAAGCAGTCCACGAGTGTGTCCCACGACGATCTTGGGTAGAGAACTGCAGCATCAGCTGATGATGCCACTCTCTACGGGCTGCAGGAATCCAATGACGGAAGGTAGGTATCCTTCTGCACTGTATTCCTCCGCCACTTAAAAAAAAAAAAGTCCCTAGTCTCACTTTATGGTAAAAGCTGTGTGGGAATTTCCCACACAGCTTTTACCATAAAGTGAGACTAGGGACTTTTTTTTTTTAAGTGGCGGAGGAATACAGTGCGGAAGGATACCTACCTTCCGTCATTGGATTCCTGCAGCCCGTAGAGAGCGGCAGCATCAGCTGATGCTGCAGTTCTCTACCCAAGATCGTCGTGGGACACACTCGTGGACTGCTTCGGATCATGGGTGAGTATTTTTGTGGTTTGTTATGTTAATATTTATTCCGTAAAAGACAATGGCTTCGGGGAACAATGTGACAAGTATTGGTAAGTATGTTACTCTATGTTATATGTACTGTATGTCTATGTATGTATTGTATGAATGTATTGTATGTAGCATGCATGTAGTATGTATGTAGTATGTATGTAGCATGTATGTAGCATGCATGTAGTATGTATGTAGCATGCATGTAGCATGTATGTAGTATTTATGTAGCATGTATGTAGTATGTATGTAGTATGTATGTAGCATGTATGTAGTATGTATGTAGCATGTAGTATGTATGTAGCATGCATGTAGTATATATGTAGTATGTATGTAGTATGTATGTAGTATATATGTAGCATGTAGTATGTATGTAGCATGCATGTAGTATATATGTAGTATGTATGTAGCATGTAGCATGCATGTAGTATATACAGTGGGGAAAAAAAGTATTTAGTCAGTCAGCAATAGTGCAAGTTCCACCACTTAAAAAGATGAGAGGTGTCTGTAATTTACATCATAGGTAGACCTCAACTATGGGAGACAAACTGAGAAAAAAAAATCCAGAAAATCACATTGTCTGTTTTTTTTTTCATTATATTTGCATATTATGGTGGAAAATAAGTATTTGGTCAGAAACAAAATTTCATCTCAATACTTTGTGATATATCCTTTGTTGGCAATGACAGAGGTCAAACGTTTTCTGTAAGTCTTCACAAGGTTGCCACACACTCTTGTTGGTATGTTGGCCCATTCCTCCATGCAGATCTCCTCTAGAGCAGTGATGTTTTTGGCTTTTCGCTTGGCAACACGGACTTTCAACTCCCTCCAAAGGTTTTCTATAGGGTTGAGATCTGGAGACTGGCTAGGCCACTCCAGGACCTTGAAATGCTTCTTACGAAGGCACTCCTTCGTTGCCCTGGCGGTGTGCTTTGGATCATTGTCATGTTGAAAGACCCAGCCACGTTTCATCTTCAATGCCCTTGCTGATGGAAGGAGGTTTGCACTCAAAATCTCATGATACATGGCCCCATTCATTCTTTCATGTACCCGGATCAGTCGTCCTGGCCCCTTTGCAGAGAAACAGCCCCAAAGCATGATGTTTCCACCACCATGCTTTACAGTAGGTATGGTGTTTGATGGATGCAACTCAGTATTCTTTTTCCTCCAAACACGACAAGTTGTGTTTCTACCAAACAGTTCCAGTTTGGTTTCATCAGACCATAGGACATTCTCCCAAAACTCCTCTGGATCATCCAAATGCTCTCTAGCAAACTTCAGACGGGCCCGGACATGTACAGGCTTAAGCAGTGGGACACGTCTGGCACTGCAGGATCTGAGTCCATGGTGGCGTAGTGTGTTACTTATGGTAGGCCTTGTTACATTGGTCCCAGCTCTCTGCAGTTCATTCACTAGGTCCCCCCAGTGGTTCTGGGATTTTTGCTCACCGTTCTTGTGATCATTCTGACCCCACGGGGTGGGATTTTGCGTGGAGCACCAGATCGAAGGAGATTATCAGTGGTCTTGTATGTCTTCCATTTTCTAATTATTGCTCCCACAGTTGATTTCTTCACTCCAAGCTGGTTGGCTATTGCAGATTCAGTCTTCCCAGCCTGGTGCAGGGCTACAATTTTGTTTCTGGTGTCCTTCGACAGCTCTTTGGTCTTCACCATAGTGGAGTTTGGAGTCAGACTGTTTGAGGGTGTGCACAGGTGTCTTTTTATACTGATAACAAGTTTAAACAGGTGCCATTACTACAGGTAATGAGTGGAGGAAAGAGGAGACTCTTAAAGAAGAAGTTACAGGTCTGTGAGAGCCAGAAATCTTGATTGCTTCTTTCTGACCAAATACTTATTTTCCACCATAATATGCAAATAAAATGAAAAAAAAAAACAGACAATGTGATTTTCTGGATTTTTTTTTTCTCAGTTTGTCTCCCATAGTTGAGGTCTACCTATGATGTAAATTACAGACGCCTCTCATCTTTTTAAGTGGTGGAACTTGCACTATTGCTGACTGACTAAATACTTTTTTTCCCCACTGTATGTAGTATGTATGTAGCATGTAGTATGTATGTAGCATGCATGTAGTATATATGTAGTATGTATGTAGCATGTAGTATGTATGTAGTATGTATGTAGCATGCATGTAGTATATATGTAGTATGTATGTAGTATATATGTGGTATGTATGTAGCATGTAGTATGTATGTAGTATATATGTAGCATGTAGTATGTATGTAGCATGCATGTAGTATGTATGTAGCATGTATGTAGCATGCATGTAGTATATATGTAGTATGTAGTATGTAGCATGCATGTAGTATATATGTAGCATGTAGTATGTATGTAGCATGAATGTAGTATACTGTATATGTAGTATGCATGTAGTATGTATGTAGCATGCATGTAGTATATATGTAGTATGTATGTAGTATGTATGTAGCATGCATGTAGTATATATGTAGTATGTATGTAGTATATATGTGGTATGTATGTAGCATGTAGTATGTATGTAGTATATATGTAGCATGTAGTATGTATGTAGCATGCATGTAGTATGTATGTAGCATGTATGTAGCATGCATGTAGTATGTAGTATGTAGCATGCATGTAGTATATATGTAGCATGTAGCATGTATGTAGCATGAATGTAGTATATATGTAGTATGTATGTAGTATGCATGTAGTATGTATGTAGCATGCATGTAGTATATATGTAGTATGTATGTAGTATGTATGTAGCATGCATGTAGTATATATGTACTATGTATGTAGCATGCAGTATGTATGTAGCATGCATGTAGTATGTATGTAGTATGTATGTAGTATTTTTTTTTTTTTTTTTTTTTTTTTTTTTACATTTAACACATTAGCCGGATGATGGGACTACTACTGTCCCATCATTGGCTAATGTGTCAATCACTGTCATGGTAGCAGGCATCGCCCGATGGGACTTGTAGTCCCATCGGACGATGCCTGCACGGACCCCCGGACATCAGCGCAGCCCCCCGGCAGGCCGGCACAGCCCCCCGGCAGGCCGGTACAGACCCCCACAGGGTGCACAGCCCCCCGGCAGGCCGGCACAGCTCCCCGGCAGGCCGGTACAGACCCCGGGCAGTCCGCACAGCCCACCGGCAGGCCGGCACAGACCCCCGGCAGGCCGGCAGAGACCCCCGGAAGGCCCGTACAGACCCCTGAGAGGCTGCACAAGGGCAGGAAAGGGTTTTTCCAATTCCGATACCGGAAGTCTCATAGACTTGAATGGGACTTCCGGTATCGGCATCGGCGATACCGATACTTTTTTTAAAGATCGGCCGATCCATTCCGATCCGATATTTTGAAGTATCGGACGGTATCGCTCAACTCTACTTAGAACTCCATTCATGTTTTATAAACTTCTTTATACCGGTAATCAACTAGATTGTGTCAGAAAACAAGATGAATTATAATCCTTCCATGCACTCGGCTGTGGGAGAGTTGTGCTTTTCTCATCAAGTACAATTATACGCTTCTTCTCCTGACATCACGCCAGCCTTTCTAGAAAAAACATGCGCGAATGTCTAAACACTATGTCTAATATCTTGTCCTCACTATATCTGAAACTGAACCTGTCAAAGACTGAACTCCTGGTGTTTCCTCCCTCTACTAATGTACCTATACCCGACATTGCCATTTCTGTGTGTGGTTCCACTATTACTCCCCAGCAACAGGCCCGCTGTCTTGGGGTCATACTTGATTCCGAGCTTTCCTTTGCCCCCCACATTCGATCACTGACTCGCTCTTGTCATCTGCACCTCAAAAACATTTCTAGAATTCGACCTTTTCTTACCTTTGACTCTGCAAAAACTCTTACTGTTTCTCTTATTCATTCTCGTCTCGACTATTGTAACTCTCTTCTAATCGGTCTCCCTCTTACCAAACTCTCCCCTCTCCAATCTGTCTTGAATGCTGCAGCCAGGATCATATTCCTCACCAATCGTTACACCGATGCCTCTACCTTGTGCCAGTCATTACACTGGCTACCCATCCACTCCAGAATTCAGTATAAACTTATTACCCTCACTCACAAAGCCCTCCATGGCTCAGCACCACCCTACATCTCCTCCCTTGTTTCAGTATACCACCCTACCCGCGCCCTCCGTTCTGCTGATGACCTGAGGTTAGCATCCTCAATAGTCAGAACCTCCCACTCCCGTCTCCAAGACTTTACACGTGCCGCGCCAATTCTTTGGAATGCACTTCCCAGGTCAATGCGATTAGTCCCCAATCCCCACAATTTTAAGCGTGTCCTGAAAACGCATTTATTCAGACTGGCCTACCGCCTCAACACATTAACCTAATCTATCCCTGTGTGGCAGAGCCAAAAGTTTTACCATAACCAGGTTCCCCGCACCATTCTCCCACATGCTTTATGCATCCATTAGCCCTCTGTGTCCGTGCTGTCACACACCTAACATTATGGCTGGTCCATACAATCAGGGCAACTGTTACCACCCACCTTTCGTGTCTACCTCTTTCCTCATAGACTGTAAGCTTGCGAGCAGGGCCCTCTTTCCTCTTGGTATTTGTTATAATCTACTGTATGTGATTATTGTTATGCTGTAATGTCTATTGTCTGTACAAATCCCCTCTGAAATGTAAAGTGCTGCGGAATATGTCGGCGCTATAAAAATAAAATTTAATATTATTATAAATTTTTTATTATTAAGTGCAATAATTCTGAACGTAAGTTTCTACAAAACACTAAGATTAAATGCAAAGGTAAGTGTGATGTATATTAAACAGAGAGAAAACAATATTAAGTTAATCTGTTGTAAAAAAAAATAAATAATGTGCTATAAAACTCAGATACTTTATTGATGTAGCCTAGCACGTTAAAATATGTTGACCAGGCACAAATGCCGACAGTAAAACCCAGTGATCTGTCCTAGAGATACTAAAATTTTCCTTGGGGGAATAAAGATTTTGCAAGTTATTAAAGTTTGTTGTCTAAACATATATATTTCATTTTTAATGCTTTGTTTGTTTCTCTGGGTTTTGGCAGCTTTTCAGCAGTGATACATTTTAGGTTATTTTGCACAGCATGATCAGTTTACAATATATAAAAAAAGAAAAAATATATAAAGAAATTTATGTTGAAAAAAACGATGCAGTACAATATTATAATGCATAGCGATGATGATTAGTGATCTCAGGAGTTGTACACACCAGGTATTACAGATCGATAGTTTTGCATTTAAATGAAGTTTGCAATTTTATTACAGAAGTTTTACTTTGCTTGATGCAGTTCTAGAGTGTAATGCAGTAGGTGCCTTTTGCAAACATGGGGAGAACATACAAACTCCTTGTAGATGTTGTTCTTGGTAGGAATTTGAACCCAAGAATCCAGCGCTGCAAAGCAACAGTGCTAATCATGCTGCACAGGAATAAATATGTATAGATAAGTAGGTAGATAGTAATGATGAGCAAATGTGCCCGGATAAGGTGTTATCCGAGTATGTTTGAGTGCTAACCGAGTGACTTCGGTGTTCTCGAATAACATGTTTGAGTCTCATGGCTGTTCGACAGCAGGAACACATGTACGGGTTGCTTAACAAACAGGCGATCCCTACTTGTTCACGGTGCTCACCACACATCTAGATAAATTCCTTGAGGGGTTTTGTTTCTAAAATGGGGTCACTCATGGGGGGTTTCCACTGTTTAGACACACAAAGGGCTTTCCAAATACATCATGACACTGGCAGAACATTCCATTAAAATCAGCGTCACTTCATTCCCTTTTGAGTCCCGCCGTGTGTCCAAACAATAGTTTTCCTCCACATATTGGAAATTGGCGTACTCAGGAAAAATTCAACAACAAAATGTATGGTGCATTTTCTCCTGTTACCAAAGTGAAAAGGCTAAAAAAAATCTGATTTTTTTAATTTCACGACTCAACATTATAAACTTCTGCAAAGCACCTGGTGGTTCAAAGTGCTCACCGCACATCTAGATAACTTGTTTGAGGGGCTAATTTCCATAATGGTGTCAATTATTGGCAGTTTCCACTGTTTAAAGGGAATCTGTCACCCCATTTTCGGCCTATAAGCTGCAGCCACCGCCATCAGGGGTTTATCTACAGCATTCTGTAATGCTGTAGATAAGCCCCCAATGTAACCTGAAAGAGAAGAAAAACAAGTTAGATTATACTCACGGGGGGGCGGATACGGTGGGTGTCGCAATCCGCTCCAGCACCTCCCATCTTCTAGCGATGGAGTCCTCCTCCTTACTTCTGCCGCTGCTCCTGTGCAAGCGTAGTATATCTACCCTATTGAGGGCAGAGTAAAGTACTGCAGTGCGCAGGCACCGGGAAAGGTCAGAGAGGTCCGGCAACTGCGCACTGCAGTACTTTACTCTGCCCTCAACAGGGCAGATATAGTACGCCTGCGCAGGAGCCGCGGCAAAAGTAAGAAGGAAGACGTGATCGTATGAAGATGGGAGGCGCCGGACCTGACCGCGACACCCATTGGACCATTGGACCAGACCAGATCCCTGGGTGAGTATAATCTAACTCGTTTTTCTTATCTTTAAGGTTACATCGGGGGCTTATCTACAGCAATACAGAATGCTGTAAATAAGCCCCTGATGGCAGTGGCCGCATCTTATAGGCCGAAAATGGGGTGACAGATTCCCTTTAAGTTCTCAGGAGAAATTGCACAACAAATTTTGTGGTCTATTTTCAAAAAAATTGAATCTAAAGTAACATTTTTGTGAAAAAAAGTTAAATGTTTATCTTTTCCAAGCCACATCAAATAAATTTTAACGCTATCATGAAGTACAATATGTCATGAGAAAACATTCTCAGAATCATTACGGTCCGTTGAAGCATTTCAGAGTTATTACTTTATAAAATTACACTGGTCAGGAAAGTGAAAACAGTTTTGGGGGTGAAAGGGTTAGATAGCCACATTGTGAATGTGCACCTACACATTGCACATATAACCAAAACATATTCCTGTTCATTTTTTTGGTTTTGTTGAGTTGACTGCAGATCTGATCATTAATTTAATTGTTCCTGCCTGCTCTTAGTGTTATGTTATACTTTATAGTGTATACATAATGTTTTTTCTTTACAGTTTGCCAAAACTGCAGGTCAGGCACTATGCCCTGTGGTGCCGTCACATGTGGATGCCATGGGTGGCAGCTTGAAAGAGTTTTTAGCTGTCACCTGTGGGGTAAACAGTTGTATTGATATTTTGTTCTTTTGCATCATCCTCAAAATGTAAAAGTAATATTTATGCATATTAAATGGACTTGAGTGGCAAATTGTACTGCTGTCAAAAGGTGGCTCTACTTCAGAACGTCAAATAAGACACTGACTGCAAGAAGTGAAACCATTGTGTGGCTTGGATAACATGGAGTGGTGAGGAAGCCTGATACAGTTTGATATAGTGAAGTTGATCCAGATTCAGCTAATGTGGAGCAGGTGAGTGACTTTAGGCTGTGCAATTATGAACAATTATTGGAAGCTAGTTTGTCCATCAGCAGGAGGACTGGTGGCCAAGAGATATAATGTGGGCCTGTGAAAAAGTTGAGGAAGAATTTATCCTGATATGAGTGAACAAGTATCTGAGGGAAAGTGGTTCAGTTGTACTATCTATCTGAGCATAATCTGAGCAGACAGTGATCTGAGTGATCTTTGGTAGTCTGAGGTGAGGAGGTCTAATAGTGCAATATTGTGGTCTACAGCATGCTGTGTAGGCTACTGCTGACATAGTTGTAGATAAGGTATAATACTGTAGTTTCCTGGAGGTGGAGCGCATTGTGTTTCTAAGCAATAGCTTAGAAAAGTAAATCAGTTTTGTGATGGAACCAGTAAAGAAGAACCAGATAAGCTATGGTTTGCTGAAATCCAGGGATGGTTGTATGGTCTAGGTGGGCAGGCAGATAGCTGAAGTAAGACTGTTGATGGTGAGCACCAAGGTTGTGGAGTCCGCCATTCAGTCTCAAGCAAGTGCATGTATAGGAGGCTTGAAGTCTGTCCCATAGTGAGAAAAAGAGGAAACTGAGCTGGATCAGACATGCAAAGTTCCATAGAGCAGGTGAGGAAGATATGTAATATAGAACTATGTAAAATAATCAGTTTTGGATGTTGGTTTTGTTTATTTTCAAACTTTCAAGAAATGCTGTAACCCATGTCAGAATTAAAATCTCCAAGATTCCATACCTCATATCAGTGTTAAACCAATAATTGTATTGTACCCTAAAGCGACAGTAATCAAAAAGCTTCATGTGCAGTTGTGTCCTTTAAAGTTGAACATTTTGAATTACATTGGCCTGCAATTGTCTTCTCGAAACAAAGTGATGACATTATAAGAGTTTGGCAAAACCCAGAAGAAAAAAGACTCAATGGCAATAGGCCAAAATGAGGACTGCATTACCATTTCCCAGAACTCCTCCGACTATATGGAGTCAGTGGAAATGTGGCTTTCTGTTGATTTTTCTAGGAACTTTAGTTCAGACAATAATCATAACCTAGATAAAGAAACTCAGTTGACAGTTTTCAAAACAATGGCTACAAGACATGGTATACATTAGATTCAGTATATAAGACTGGAACCCAGCATACTCCGAAAATGATAGACAAAAAGTAGCTGTCAATGGAAACCAGCTGATCATGGCTGATTATACCTTTGTACAGTTAACCCCGGGCATTAAATTTCTCTGCAGCACCACCACAGGTGAAATTAGGCATTACAGGTTTTTTTTTAAATGCAGAATTCACTTTTAATTTTTGTACTTGAAAGTACTCTTATCATCTTTAATTTCAAGCAAAAAAGTGGAGCACACATCACATGTTCAAACTGAAGTAGTCCAGAAACATCTTGAAATGCTCTAATCCATAATATCATAGTATATATAATGAGGCTTCCTGAACTCAGTAGGTATGGTAGCAGGATATTTTGACACAGCTATTGTTATCTTTTTGGCACATAGAGTTTGCCAGCAGACAATATACAACTAATGTTGATTCATGTTTTTGTTTACTCTGCCATGTGCCGACAGGAGCGCTCAGTATGAAGGTGTTCCAGTTGCACAATGTATCAATGATCGCAGGAATGTATGTATACCTTGTATTGTTGGAATCTATTTGTACAGTAACCGAAAGGAAATACTTCTCCTAAGTCTATTCTTTTTTTAATCAGAGCAAACAATATGGGTGTGAGAAGCGTACAATCTGTGCACCGGATTTCATCCTGACCTTCATGTGTAATTTTGATAAAATGAATCTTACACAATTATTTTTTTTACCAGTCTATTTAGAAGTCATCTTGATATCTAACTTTGAAGAATGGACTTCAGAGAATTGTGGAATCTGTGGAAACCACATTCAAAAACCTTTCATTCCATTGCATGCTTTGCAGGAACTTTTATTTTCTTAAAACGGTCAATACAGGTGAATACAATTTGGTTTCCAAGCAGGTAGGTTATCATATGTTAGGACTCTATTGAAAAAGGAAGATGCAAGAGGAAGGAAGAACAGAAACATTTCTCTATGTCACTTACACCATGAGGCTGAGGGTGGAGTATACAATGTGATTTGACAACTAAATTTCTAATTCAAAATATTATGTTTTTAAGATGCTTTGTCATGATTTACATTGTCCCCAAAAAAGATTTGATTGTCTCAGAAAATGAGTACAGTATGTTTAAAAACTACAAGGCGCAGCCTTCTTCAGCACTCCCTGACCAGCACCATTTTCCTTCTCTGGATTCATAGCTCTGCCTGCTGCTACATCAAACATTTGGATGTGCAATGTACAATGTGATGTCCCACTAGAGAGTCCAAGGGCTGTCAGAACACATTGCTTCATTTTAGAGATCGAGTCTAGTGAAGCAAGCATCAAGGCTTGTCCAACACCTAGTAAACTCCATTAGCTCTGGATTCACTTTAGCTGTTATTACTCATGGAAGTTGAACTAGTATTAGTGTAGAATATAGATGCCACCCTTTCAAATAAATGGCTTCCCAGGGCTGGCCGAACAGGAGTCATACTTTTTAGTCTCTATGCTCTTTGGCTAGAGTGGAGTCATATGTCCACATGAATGATAATACATAAGAAAGGGATAACCCTAGTAACATAAGAACATATAGCATAGATTGTGTTGACAGGTGTTCAAAAAAGTAAAAAAAATTAGATACCACTATGCGTGTTAAAAAGGATGTTCTGGGTGCCTCCATATAGCCGCCTGATTCCTTCCGAGGACATGACTGTGTGCGTGATCTGTTATTACTTCTCTGTATGTACATTCGTAACCCCTTTCCTGTAAACTGTATTTCTTCTTCATGACTTTTTATGCACTTAGTAAATTAGTTTGTTTCATATTGTACAGCTCACAATGGCTTTTGCCAAACAACATTGTATTTAGAAATTCTAAAAGAGATCCATGCCATTATAAGACTTACACCTACCCTGTGGATGGGGTTAACACCGATGGTGAAGTCACAATAAGCTATAAATTGTAGTACAGCAAACATATTCTCTTATAGACTTTCTGAAATAATTTCCAGCTGTATAAACAGACTGACTAGATTAAGTTGCTTTTTGTACTGTTACCATATAGATCTTTTCTGATACTGTGGCATGGCTAAATCCATGGATTGGACTGACATTCCTATTATGGAGCATACGCCGAGAAAGGAAAGGATGAACTACGTGAGCTCCACGTCTCTAGGCAGGACATTGACTGCAATGTGGTCATCACGGACCTGAGCAGATGGCGAGGGATCTATTCAGTTGTATGTAAACACACTCCATGGTTACCTCAAGCTGCGGCTTAAAGTGTCACGTCATCCTATTTTTTTAGAACCTCAGTGTATTGAGCCTCCTTTCAGAGGCAATATGAGGGTTTCTGAAAAAATTCTTGTGAGGTGTTGAAACAAAAAGAATATATGTCTCGCAGTTACCGGTATGTATAAAGGATATGATCTATATATACAGCCCTTCTGGATAGTTATCCTGAGTACTGATTACATCGAAAGGGAAGTAGTATGGAGATCACACCGGGAGAAAGCTATCGAACGCCACATATTATATTTTATGTACATTAACTCCTTTCCGACTTCAGCCATGCATGTGTAAGGGTGTGATAGCTACCCCTGAAGACAACAATTGTAGCGTGAATACTAACTGTGGCTGTATTGTGTTTTTATGGTGTATTGTAACTAATGTAAAATGCATAAAATGTTTTAGGCACTGATTCTGCTGTGTGGGTGCTGTAAGGTAACGCCTAAGGTAGCTCTGGCACACTCAGCTCAGATTTAGGGAAAGAATAGAACATAGTTTAGTCTTTAGGTAGTGAATGATAGGAACATTAGGGCAGATAGGCAGTGGTGGGCTTATTAGTGTATAAGTGATAGGTATAGCATAAGTATTGTTTGTATATTGTTAACATAGAACAGTAATACAAGCTGTGTGCTGGAATGACGGTGAAAGATTAGATGGTCCCAGCAACAGACTGCAGGACCAGATATAGTTAAATGTTTGGAACCACCCCAGCATTGGAAGGGTGAGATCAAGCTAAAAGGGGAAACGTTTCCTGGTTTCGTGAGTTAGAGAAAGTGTGAGGTTCCTATGAAGTTCAGTGTGCAATGGACCAGAGGCACAAGGAGTACATATCATTCTAACAATATGAGGTCATACCAAATTTCCTGTGGACATTCCTGTAACATTTGAAGATTCTGAAAACAATGTAGCAGACAAGGCGACCCATGACCAAACAGGCCCTTCAGGCAATTGCCAGAATTGCCAGATGGCCAGTCCAGCCCTGCTGACAGCTATCTCTGTATGAACATTTATATAAAGGAAGCTGTCAGTCACTGATACGACCGCCCACTGGGCCAAAAACAGAAAACGATTAAATGAAACATCAGACGATTAAATGATTAAAAAAAAAGGGTAATACTGAATCTTTTCTCACAAAACTATGTATACCAATTAACTTAGCTTCTCCAGTTTTATAACACAGTACCTGCAGATTGGACTGTATTTTCATGGTGACAGGTTCTCTTTAAGGATTATATCCTCTTCAGATTATTGTTTTTTGTTTTAATCTTTTACACTAAATAGTAGAGATGAACAGATGGCTATGCGCAAACTTGACCCATGGTCAGGATTGGTTCTCTTTGATGGTGAATACAAGCTGCACAAATTGCCTGAGCTTCTAGGTTCCCCAGTGCAACGTTTGATTCATCGACATGACATTATCTCTGTGGCAATCTGAGATCATGGACGGCAAGAAAATTAGTACATCTCCTAACCTTAGCCAGAGAGCATTGATCTTGATGATGGGCCAAGGTTGTACAAAGCGATCTGCTCATCTTTATTAAATAAGTACAGTGCTGAAGATTTTTTTCCCCAATTTGTGTACATCACTGTCATGTTTGTGGTGGTCCAAAAGCAGGAACAAATCATTGCACCAAGAAGAAGAAAAACTAATAGCTTCACTTAACAAAAATGTCAACAAAATCACATAAAGGACTTTACAGGAATTGAAATAAAGTAAAAAAAATTCTGTTCAGCTCACCAATGTTTCCAATTCTAGTTTCTAGTTTAACCCTCATGAATCCTTAATAATAAACCATTTCTTATATAGTCCTATTAGTCTAAATTAGAGGGCACCCTATTCCTGTCAATAAGTTAGGTCTCAGCTCTGCAGCCCACATGCCTCTGCTTGGCTTTACAGACCTCATGTTATTCCAAGTCAGGTAAATCCTTTTTTAATTGCTTCTTAGACCACATTTACATCTAAGTGTGTGGTATACAATTTTTAGCTATATGAAGTACTTTGCAACATTTCTTCATTCTCTAGTACACATTTATGGGTACAAAAATTAGAGTTTTCATCACTCATAACAGGGCTTGAAGGCAGGCAACTTTTTTTTACCATTTAAGTTTGGACTTATGGCTCTGGTCAAAGTTCCAGGTGTTTTTTTAAGAAACCAGCATGCAAATAATTATAGTGAATGCTCTGGTATAAAATATATTGCACAAAGTATATCTAATCATTTCTAAACAAAACTACATCTACCAGTTTGAAGGTTAACATATTAATATACAATGCAAATAAATAAAATCTGAAAAGATACAACAGGGTTTCCGAAGACAAAGAAAGCGAATAATAATGTGTCATTTGTTTAAAGCAATGAAATGAAGACAGCAGCTGTTAAGTATAAGACTAGGCTCAGTGAATTTCCATTAGTAGCACCACTCTGGTTCTGAAATTAAAAAAAATTGTTGAAGTGGTGCTTTGATATCTCTTAATAATAATAATCTTTATTTTTATATAGTGCTAACATATTCCACAGCGCTTTACAGTTTGCACACATTTTCATCACTGTCCCCGATGGGGATCATAATCTCTTACGAGGAATACACCAGACTCATACTTAGTCCAGTGTTTATTGACAAAAGTACTGCAACTAAAGGCCCCGTGTCACATAACGAGATCATTAGCAAGATCGCTGAAACGTCACAGATTTTGTGATGCTACAGCGACCTCGCCAGCGATCTCGCTACGTGTGACACATAGTGGTGACCAGCCCCCCGCTGGATATTGCTGATCATGCTCGAATGTCCTGGACCATTTTTTGATCCTTGGCGTCCCGCTGGCCAGCATGCATCACTGTGTTTGACGCCGATGAGCGACCTCATTGGCGACGCAGAGCTCAGGGATGCAGGCGTGATTTATCAGAATAGCTGCTGTGCAACAAGGTCCCAACGACTGCCGAGGTCGTTATACAGATCACCGAATCATTGCTGCATCATTGAGTAGATCTGCCTGTTTGACAGCTTACTAGCGACCATGTAACAACGCACCAGCGATCCTTACCAGGTCATATCGTTGCCGGAATCGTTGGAGCGTCACCTATTGTAACAGGACCCTAAGGGTCAGTACAAAGTAAGCAATGCAATATATTGAAAAGGGTACTTCACTTTCTATGTAGATTAATTCAGGAGGAAGAATTTCAGCTTTTATAAGTGGAACATTTTTCAGTCAAGGAGTAAGCCTCTAGCTGCCAGATGACCAGATACATTTTGTAGATAGCTTATATTTTCTGAGAGCAAAGTATTGGCCATGATGATATCCTCCATAACCTATCTTTTTTCCTTCTGAATCTTCTGTTATAGGACAGTTGGGACATCCCCATGCACATAAGACTCTATTCAAATGATCCTTAAGAGCCTTTTTCCATTTTTTAAGATGTAAATCAATAAGAGCATTGTTTTTAGTTTTTAATTACTTTACAAATTAAACAATCTAAAAAAAGGCACCAGCAGCAAACTCTATAGCTTCCAAAGTTTTGGAATTATTTATCCTAGAAGTAATTGTTTAAAGAGCTAACCCTATGGTGTTTGGTGCTTTGTACATTACATTCTGTTAGCATACTGTGACAAAGTCACTGGCAAAGTACTGAAGGTGAGATATGTTTCACTGAGGCTGTTAGCTTTAGTGATCTGAAACCTAGAAGTTTGATCCAGCGCACTAAGTGCTGAGAAGGGTTAATTGGCCATATTAAGGGCTAGGCTTTTCAGAGAACAGCTGAAGAGTGTGAGAGAGGCTGTTCACCATATCTCCTCCACAGGGTGGGGTTTAGAAGGTCAATAAACAGCCTTCTGAGTCATTTGGTGTTCGGTGTGTGTAGACCAGGCAGCTCCAGAAAAGTGTTTGTGTTAAATTGTACTGACCCTGTTGTTATTGTATTTTTTAGACTATAAGACTCACTTTTTTCCTCCGAAATATTGGAGGAAAGTGGGGGGTGCATGTTATAGCCCAGATGTACCTTATATATACTTATAGTAAAGGAAATAATTATTTGATCCATTGCTGATTTTGTAAGTTTGCCCACTAACAAAGACATGACAAGTCTATAATTTTAAGGTAGGTTAATTTTAACATGGAGAGATAGAATATAAAAAATAAAATGCAGAAAATCACATTGTATAAATTATATAAATGCATTTGTATTTTGCAGGGAGAAATAGGTATTTCATCCCCTATCAACAATTAAGAGTTCTGGCTCCTACAGAACAGATGCTCCTAATCAACTCATTACCTGCATTAAAGACAACTGTCTTACATAGTCACCTTTATAATAGACTCCTGTCCACAGACTCAATTAATCAGTCAGACTCTAAAGGCCCCATCACACACAGCGATCTCACTAGCGAGATCACTGATTTTGTGACGCCACAGTGATCTCGCCAGCGAGATCGCTGTGTGTGATGGGGATTAGCGACCGCCCCCCCGCCGGGTATCGCTGATCGTGCTCGATCGGCCTGGGCCATTTTTCGATTGCTGGTCTCCCGCTGGCCAGCACGCATCGCTGCGGGTGGCAGTGAGAGACCAGCAATCAGCGACGCTGGACGCTGGTTTCTAATGTAAACATTGGGTATCCAGGAGCGGCGGCTCCTGGATACCTGCTGTTTACCTTGGAAACCGGCGAACACGCTGGTCCTGATCGCTGCAGCGGCTGTCTATGTGACAGCTCACCAGCAATCAGCCTAACGATGTCCCAGCGATCCCATCCATGTCGGATCGTTGGTGGGATCGCTGGGACATCGTTATGTGAAACTCGGTTCTACAACATGGGCAAGACCAAAAAGCATTACAAGGATGTCAGGGACAAGCACAAAGCTGGAATGGGCTACAAAACCATACGTAAGATGCTGGGTGAGAAGGAGACAACTGTTGGTGCAATAGTAAGAAAATGGAAGACATACAAATTGACTGTCAATTATCATTGATCTGGGGCATCATGCAAAATCTCACCTCGTGGGGTATCAATAATCATGAAGAAGGTGAGAGATCAGCCTAAAACTACACGGGGGAACACAGTCACCAGGAAAGCCATTGCTAACACATTATTCTGTAAAGGTTTAAAATCCTGCAGTGCCCGCAAGGTCCCCCTGCTCAAGAAGGCACATGTGCAAGCCCATCTGAAGTTTGCCAATGAACACCTGGATGATTCTGTGAGTGATATGGAGAAGGTGGTGTGGTCAGATGAAACAAAAATTGAGCTATTTGGCATTAACTCAACTCGCCATGTTTGGAGTTAGAGAAATGCCGCCTATGACCCGAAGAACACCATCCCCACTGTCAAGCATGGAGGAGGAAACATTGTTTTGGGGGTGTTTCTCTGCTAAGGGCACAGGACTACTTCACTGCATCAATGGGAGAATGGATGTAGCCATGTACCATAATATTCTGAGTGACAACTTCCATCCCTCCACCTGGACATTAAAAATGGGTCATGGATGGGTCTTCCAGCAAAACAATGACCCAAAACATACAGCCAAGGCAACAAAGGAGTGGCTCAAAAAGAAGCACATTAAGGTCATGGAGTGGCCTAGCCAGTCTCCAGACATTAATCCCATAGAAAACTTATGGAAGGAGTTGAAGCTCCAAGTTGCCAAGCGACAGCCTCAAAATCTTAATGATTTAGAGATGATCTACAAAGATCAGTGGACCAAAAATCCTCCTGACATGTGCTCAAACCTTATCATCAACTGCAAAAAACATCTGACTGCTGTGCTTGCCAACAAGGGTTTTGCCACCATTAAGTCTTGTTTGCCAGAGAGATCAAATAATTATTTCTCACTCCAAAATGCAAATACATTTATATAATACAATGTGATTTTCTGGATTTTAGTTTTGATATTCTATCTCTCAATGTAATAATCTTAATCTACACTTAAAATTATAGACTGTTCATGTCTTTGTCAGTGGGCAAATTTACAAAATCAGAAGAGATTAAATAATGATTTCCTTAACTGTATGTTCCATGTGGCTGTGAATGGGTGGGGGGCTGGCAGCAGCAGAGTAGCAGGTCCCAGGGGACAGTAGTCAGCTCCTGCGGCTACCACTGTGCCCGCTGTTAAAAGAAAATGAATACTAACTGATCACCACTCCCATAGTCCCTCCCACCTCTATGTACTGAAGTCAGTGCTGAGAGGTGGGAGGGACTGTGGGCGTGTGGAGCAGTGAATATTTATCTTCTTTAATAGCTGCATACTGTTAGCCACAGCCGCCGGGCGATCATGTGTGCCCGCTAATAAAGAGAATGAATATTCACTGCTCTGCACTGCCATGGGCATAGAGAGCAATGAATATTCATTCTGTTTAATAGCAGGCACAGTGTTAGCAGCAACCGCCCATGGGAGTGGAGAGCAGTGAATATTCATTGCCTTAAATAGCAGGCACACATGATTGCTCGGTGGCTGCAGCTAGCACTGTGCCCGCTATTAAATAGTTAAACAGAAAGAATATTCACTGTTCTCCACACCCGTAATTCTGTGAGTGGCGCGCAGTGAGTTTTCTGGCAGCTGAGCTGACCTCAGCATGTGAGGGCGCAGGGCAGTGACATCATGCGCTGTTATACGCTGAAATCAGCTGCTGGCATCAGCACAGGATGCTGCTGCAAGGGAGCAGTGCGAAAGAAAGAAGAATTGTTTACTTTTTTATGTGTGCAGC
Organism: Dendrobates tinctorius; assembly: GCF_039654945.1. Lineage (NCBI taxonomy): Eukaryota > Metazoa > Chordata > Amphibia > Anura > Dendrobatidae > Dendrobates > Dendrobates tinctorius. The sequence goes on along the minus strand of NW_027361690.1, from coordinate 68,646,835 downwards.
ATGATGGGAGCTATATGTACCAGGATGGGGGACCATGTATACCAGGATAGGGATGATGCGGCCATGCATACCAGGATGGTGGATGGGGACTATGTATACCAGGATGGGGATGGTGGCCATATATAGGAGGATGGGAGCCATGTATACCAGGATGGGGGACATGTATAAAAGAATGGGGATGATGGCCATGTATACCAGGATGGTGGATAGTGGCCATTTATACCAGGATGTGGATGATGGCCATGTGTACCATGATAGTGGATGGGTCCATGTATACCAGGATGGGGATGGCGAACATATATAGCAGGATGGGGATGGTGGCCATGTATACCAGAATGGGGATGGGGGCCATGTATACCAGAATGGGGATGGTAGCCATGTATACCAGTATAGGGATGGTGACCATATATGGCAGGATGAGGATGGTGGCTTTGTATACTAGGATGGGGATAGTGGCCATGTATAGCAGGATGGGGACGTCAGGCCATGTAAACCAGGAAGGGGGCCATATATACCAGGATGGGGAGCCGTGTATACCTGTATGGGGACTTATATATAAGGATGGGTGGTCATATATACTCCAGGATGGGGGATATTATCACTAAAGCAGTGTCAGCAGCACACCCCCATAACAGTTTGTCACGACCACATTTTTTGCTTCAATTGTTTTTTCTATTTTCCACCTCTAAAACCTATGTGTTTCTTATAATCTGTTGTGTCTTATAGTCCGAAAAATATGGTATAGCCTGGGTGGGCGGATCACCGCAGCTGCAGAGACTGTATACCATTTTGCTTTGCTTTTCTGTTTTGTCCAAAGGGCCGTGTTTATTTTTCACTTCAAACTGATTTATGCCGCATGTATATAATAAACCAGTGGAAAATTTAAATAGACAGTGTTCCTGTGTCTATCTACATGTGCAGTTGAGTGGGCCGATCTACCACAATACCTACATGTTGCGGTTCCACCACTCACTGTGTCTTGGATGCAGTGAGTGACAGCTCAGCAGTCCTATAGCATCAGGATTGTGCTGAGCTGTCATTATTGTGAGTGACAGCTCAGCCACCCAATCTGGGACTGAGCTGTCAGTATTGTGAGTGACAGTTCATCCGCCAGCCAGGAAATAGGAGTCCTGGGTTTCTTCCTGGTGTCTCTTGTTCTGAGTGATTATCTGGCTTTTTAGCTTGCTGCCAGTGTTTAATTATTGCCAGTTGTACTGTAGCTTTTGCTCAATGGTGTGTGTGTGTTTTGTTTTCCAGTGCTGATTCTGATCTTGTGTTGAATGACATTGGACCGTACCTTTCACCCTCCATTTGCCAAGTCCCTTTGTCTTGATCAGCTACTGTACCTTACTGGAATTCTGACCATGGACTATGAACTGACTATGCCTTTGTCTAACCCCTCTTTTTATGATGAGCTCTCTTATTATCTGACCCTGGACCTCTTGACTACCCTGTCCCACGGCTTGTCCATCAGCATAACAATTGTGATTCAAAGTCACATTATATCTGACCTTATACTTTTTTAGCCACCAGTATAGATCCAATTTGTACACTTTAAATCAGATAGTGACTCTAAACAATAAGATTCAGGATCTGGCCAAGGAGCCCCAGAATCTAGAATGCTCATAGTTGCATCTGCAGGGTCAGTTTTCTATTGTGATGAGTGCTTCCTAGACCTCTCCACTGCCGATAGTAGCTATGACATCTATACCTTCTGACATGCAGTTGGTCTCTCCTGAATCAGTCATGGCCCTTCCTGACAAATCTTCTGGGGAGAAAAAACTGTTTGGGGTGTTCAGGCTTAGCTGTAGGCTATTTTTTACCCTGTGACCCTGGTCTTCAGGGGATGAGTCTCACCGGGTATGAATCATCACGTCCCTACTGTGAGTGGATCCTCTGACATTGGAATTTTCTTTGACCAGGTCATGAGGTAAGGATTCATGAGCCTGACACAGATGGGCCGCACCCATGAAGACTACAGCACCGATTTCCGGCAATAGTCTACTGATGTTCTGTGGAATGAAGCAGTTCCCAGGTGCCAGTTCTGTAGAGGCTTTTCTGACACACTTAACCACAATCTGGCTCTGCATGCTCCACTTTGTACCTTGGGGAGGCCAAGACCAAGGCCATTCGGATGGATCAAATATTTTGGGAGAGGCATGGTGAGCAGCAGGGTGTTTTGGTCATTCTTCCTGAATCTGTCCACTTACCTGAGGCAGAATCAATGGAAGTTGGAGCTGCCAGCTCTCGGGTCATTAAGAGGAGATTGACGCAATCTTGAACTTTTCCTCTACTGAGGTTGTGCTATGATTTTTCTTCAGGACTGCTTGATATGCCCTCAAGGAAGCAAGTCATAGGAAAATGCCTACGTCTGGGTGATTGTCGAGGGGGTCAGCCAGACTTCCAGGTAGTGGTACCTTTTTACTCCTCAGATAAAGCATTGCTAAATGTGGAACTACTTTTCAAAATTGGGTGTCATCAGCATGGTTTTTAATTGACTGCGGATCTGCAACTAATTTTTTTAATTTGGGACTGGTTCTGAAATTAGGATTAGGAACACTTAGCTTGGATAGATCCATTAAAATTTTTGCCACTGACAGGACACTCTTACATCAGAATTTTGTCCAACTGTTGAAGGTGGAATTCACACTGCGAGTGAGAGCACTTTACTCTGAATCTATCTCCTGAATTACCTCCTGGGTTGGTATTGATGTTTCCATGACTGCTTATTTATGATCCTGTTATTGATTGGTGTTGGATGGATATTAAGTGGAGCATCAATTGTCATAAGAGAGATCTTAGTTCTATACAAATTTGCTCCGCTAGTCTGGAGGGTCTGCCTAGGTTCCTCAAAGATTTCAGAAGAAGTGTTTTCTTAAAAAGAGGCAGAGATATTACCTACCCATTGTACTTGTGATTGTGCTATTAATCTTGTCCCTAATGACAAATTACCTAAAGCTCACCTGTACAATTTGTCTGGGCCTGAACAAGCCGCCATGAAAGAATATGTGAACGAAGGTTTACAGAAAGGTTATGTACAGTATGTCTTTCCTCCTCACCTGTAGCTGCTGTTTTTTTCTTTTTTAAAAAGAAAAATGGTGGTTTCCATCCTTGACTTGATTTCCGTGAATTAAACAAAATACATACCCGCTTCCACTCATCCTTTGAGCTATATAATCAGCTTAGGGGGGTTAAATGGTTTTCCAAACTTAATCTTAAAGGGGCTTATAATTTGATACGTATCTGCAAGGGTGACCAGTGGAAAATCGCATTTTTAACATCTGACAATCTATTTGAAAATCTTGTTATGCCTTTTGGGTTAACCAATGCACCAGCAGCATTTCAAAACTTTATGAATGATGTATTTTCTGATTGCATTGGAAGGTTTATTTATTACACCTAGATGAAATTCTAATTTTTTCACTTGATCTGGATTCGCAATATGAACATATCCACTTTGTATTACAAAATCTGAGAGAAAATTGCTTACTAAATTGGAGAAATGTACTTTTTCTTTTGAAGAAACATCGTTCTTGGTGTTCATTGTATCGGCTGAAGGGTTTAAGATAGATCCTGGGAAAGTGCTGGCAATAATGGATTGGGTTAAACCTTGTGACCTTAAGGCATTGCAACGTTTTCTACGATTCACCAATTACTAGAGAAAATATAATTAGGTGTTTTTCTCAGATCAATTGAATATGCTACTGATCTCACATGTAAGGGTGTGGATCTTAAGGTTTGGTCGCCGGATGCTAGGCTTTTAAAAAAGTGAAAGAGTGTTTCATTTTCACTCCAGTTTTAATCCAACCTGATCTCCATTGACATTTGCGGGCTGTATTATCTCAAGGTTTCAAAACTCTGACCAACTCATGCCCATGTGCTTTTGTACAGGAAATTTTCATCTGCTGAAAGAAAATATGATGTTGGGATTCATGAGCTTCTTGCTGTCAAATTAGTTTTTGAAGAATGGAGACATCAAGTCACTGTGATGATGGATCACAAGAATTTACCTTATAATGAATTAGCTAAACAGTTAACCTCAAGACAGGTAAGATGGCCCTTTCTTAGATTCGATTGTTATATCATGTTCAGGCCAGGGTCCAAGAATATGAAGGATAACACATTATCACACAGTCTTGATTCAGTTTCTCCATCCTCTAGTCTTCCAATCGGGCATAGTGGTTTCCATGTTATCCTCGGAGTCAAAAGTAGAGATATGTAGAGTCCAGTCATTGGCACCTTCCACTACTCCAGGATCCAAATTATTTGCACCTGTGTATCTAAGATTGCATCTTTTACAAGAGTTTCATGATTCTGTCTTGAGTGGTCACCCTGGGATCACAGCAACGCAAAAAACTATTAACCATGAGTAAAACAAATAGTCGAAATGCGTAGGTCTTGCCAACAGTTCTTTATTGATCACTTTTCATACCTATGACGTTTTAAAAATGCTAAATAAATGCTAAGTTTCACATAAGGAAGATTGCCTCCATTTCTCTCGATCACTCTTCTTGTTCTCCTGTTCATTCACAGCTGCTTTGACTGGATCCATGAGTGGCTTCCAAGAAATTCCATTCTTACTATGCCCAGCTAATTGATGAGCTAACCTACTCCAATATTTTTTTCTAAGAAGATGGAATATCCTGTGAATAAGCAATATGCTTTACCCAACTGCGGGCAAAGCCAAAAAGCATTACTGCGCATGCGCCTGTACACTATGTCCCGGAAGTATTTTGCTGTGTTCCAGGACAGAGAGTACCGGCGCATGCGCAGTAATGATTTTCGGCTTTGCCCGCAGTTGGGCAAAGCATGCATGCACGAAGCTTTTCTCATGCGAGAACTATGAAGTAGAGCTACTAGAATTCCGGAAAAGATCGTGGATGGGGGCCATGGATGGGGTGGAGAAAAAAAGAAGAAACACCGCCCATCGGACAGGACACAGACCATTTACATAGGCCGCCAACTTCCGGTGACAGATTCCCTTTTAAACAATCCTAAATGCTTTGCAAAAAATGCATAGCTAGGCAAAAATTAAGAGGAGGAGCATCCTTTGAGCCTCAAAAGGCAACTACTGGCAGGTCTCATTCAAACGTTGAATATTAAAAACACTTTATGTGCTGTTGTCATCTGGTAGTGTGGAAAAGAGTGGGCAAATCCAAGTTTTGTTCATTTTTATTAGAGTGAGCCTGTCAGCATTCTCAGCTGACAGGAGAAAGCGCCTGTCTGTTAAGATCCCCCCTGGCGGCACTAAAAATCTGCTCAGACAATACACTATCTGCAGGCCACATAGGCATAGAGGGACAGTTTATACCAGGTATCCATCTTAAGACCCAATAGTTGAAAGTCACAGAGTAAATAGGGAGTACGCTGGTTTGGTTGGCCAGGTATTGCTTGACCATCTTTAAAAACTATTCCCTCCTTGTCAAAATACCCGATTATCAGGCCCTGGATGCTGGGCTGATGACATGAAATTGACCCATGCCATTGGCAGTGTACCCCTGCCTCTGCTGTGTGTCTTCCTGGCCTCAACTCCTTCGCTTAGCAAGGAAGCTTGCCTCCTGCCACTAGCGTTGTCTGATGGGAATTTTTTACATATTTTCCACAATCGCCTTCTGATATAGCACCATACTCCGTTTCTACCAGCCTAAATGTCAACATTTCCACAGCAAGCAGCCTGTAAATGTGCCCGTTTAGCATTTGGGCCTGTGGGTGGCTGGCAACTTTCTTTTTTATTTCAAGGCCTGGAGTATGGCCAGCTGAACTCTGTGGTGGGACAGGGATTTGGAACTGACAGATGATGGCAAGTCAGAATGTTCAAGGATATGTGCAGAGCAGAAGGCAGGGGTTGGGAAGCACCTAGCAAAGGGATAGAGGCTGTGGTGTCACCCAAAAGCACCAATCATGGGCTTAGGTGTTTGGCCCCCCAAGTTGGGTGCTTAGATGACATGTGCCTGATCATCCTGGTGGTAGTTAGGTTCTTAGCGACCAGGGCACTGCTGATCTTGCCGTGGCACATGTTGCAAATGGCCATTTTATTTGTCTCAGGACTCTCTGAAAAGAAGTCCCAGACTGGCGAACACCTAACTCTGTGAAGGAGAAATTCAGGAATGTCGGTGCTCTGAAGAACAGTTGCTTCCCTTCTCCCTCTGATCACCCCACAGCCTCACTTCTGGTCTGTTTTGATGCTGCTGATCACTTCCCCATTGCTTTGCATGTCAGCTTCCCAAGTTGGGTCGGTGACTTCGTTATCCACCACCTCGTCCTCCACCACTGCACCCTGCTCCTCTCAACTTCGTGACTTAACAACAACAAGACATACTGGGAATTGTGTCTCATCATCAACTTCCTTCTTATCCCAAATTAGCCATTCCCCACCATCATGTTCTTGTAGCCATGACTGCTCTAAGTTTTCTGCATTGCTAAACAGCATGTCCTGCTGCTCCTCTTGGAGCGTGCAGTTTAAGAGACCACAATCAAGAAATGATGCTGTAAAAAGTTCCTGGGAGTGTTCTAGTGTTTGATCACTAGTCTCCTGGTTCTCAATATGGTGGGAGGAAGGAGGATCAGGGTGTGGATTAAGGGATACAGACATTAGGCTGCTGAGACTAGATGGTGTGGAAGACTGGGTGGTGCTGCCAGGCCTGCTGGAAGCATTATGTGCTATCCAGCTGACAACTGGTTCACATTACTCTGGCTTCACAAGTGGTGTACCTTGCATTCCTGCAAAGTGGGACGGGGACCTATGCGTCGTAGATGGGCATGTTTCTTGTTCTCTAGCAATAGGCGTAGTTGCACCTGCCTCACGTCCTAGGCATCTGCGTGCACCATCATCAGCACTTCCACTTTCCCATTCCTTAACACATGCCTTATGCATTTTATATTTGCTAGGTCTCTTGAAACAAGTTTATTTTTAATTAAAGAAAACAATTGGTCGCCTGCAGCAATCAAAGCGCTTTTTGAAAATTTACTCCAATATAATACAAAAGAAAGAACGTAAAAGTGTATGACTGGTAATCAACTTCAATCCAGAAAAATGTTTCAATGCTTCTTTTAGTTTTATACATTACATGAATGTTCTCAGACCATGTAACACTGTATGACAGGGAAATGGAAGCTTACAAATTTTTTAAAAGTAAAAGCTTTTTCTCAGTGTTAGAGCTCACAGAAATGTTCCCAGACCACTTAGCACTGTATTAAGACAGCCCCTGAAGAAGCCAATGCGTATTGGGCTGGTGGCGTGCTGCTCCACTTGGGGAACATGGCTAAGAGCCATGATGGATCACTTGTCCTTTGTTTTATCCATCCTTGAGTTTGCTTCAAACATACCTTGAAACTGATAAGGCATATTTACAGAGATGTGCTCACAATTATAGCAGCAGTCCTAGTTAGGATGTAGGATGCACCTAATAAAGGTATGATAGCATTTTTAGGCACTTACACTTTAATTGTGTTATTATCCTTGGCTCAGTTCGCCACCCCTGACACTTATTATTGGATGAGCAGGTCCTTTAACATCTGAGTCTGTCTATTGGCCTTGTCTGTACATGTGTATACTTTTTGCATGCCTGTCTTTAATAAAATTGTGTCATATTTTCTGTGGACTTTTGACTCCATGGTTTTTGTATTTGAGTTTGCACTTAACACTGTATGGCTGAGAAATGAAACCCTATGTAATTTTTAAAATTTTTACAACCTTTAAAACATTTCAATCAGTTTTAGAAATCACAGAAATGTTCCCAGACCACGAAACACTGTATGGCTGAGAAATGGAAGCGTCAGTGGGCTGAGCCTGGCGGCACCTGTCCCTTTATAATCCCTGATGATGTCAGACGGCGAACCAATCGCAGTAATGCTACAGTTAACATGGCTATGGCGTTAAAGTGACTTACAGGCAATCCCTGCATGCTTATTGGCTACGTAACAGGTGCCAAAGATGCGGAGCGGATATTCAAGTTTGAACTCGAGCACCGCCCATTGCTCGCCAAGTAACGAGAACATCCGAGCAGTGTCATACTTGAGTGATAACCGAGTATCACCCAGCATGTTCGCTCATCCCTAATTGTTATAAAAATGTACAGATAACTACACCAAACACTCTAGTGATCAAATGCAATGTTCTATGCCTTGGCTACATTTCCATACTGTTTCAACAACTATACACTGCCAAAATAATATACTGCCCCATCCTACACAATGCAATTATAACAATTCAGTTCTTTTTCTATTCTTTAATTATATCATTCTTTGTGCAGTTCAAATAACAGCTTAAAGAGGCGATTTCACTTATTGACTATATTAAACTAGCTACTTAATGGAAGAGTGGCTGCAGACACACAGCTCTGGAGAGAGATCTATGAGCAGATCAGACTCATACAGGAGAAAGTCTGTTCAAAGCTATTGTGGGAGCGTGTTCTTCTTCCCCTTTGCGTTATATCCTACCTAAGATTGGTCAACCTCATGCCATTGAAAAATCTCTGGTAACATCACCTGGGACTTAACTTAAATTGCAACCTAAACTTTACAAGCTAATATTATGCTTTCTGTAGAGACAGGTTTCCTGTAAGAGCAACCAAGTCATGGAATAGGGTGCAGCAATCGGGGGCATATATACAGATGAAATAACAACCAAATATTTACAATGTTTTCAGTATTATTTTTAAAATGCAATATAAAATTCTGTTTGTTAAATTTGCATCCATCCAGGAAAAAAGCTATTTCAATATCTCTCTCACACATTCAGCGTAAACGATAACTTAAAGGAAAATTCCAGATTTGGCATTACAATAGTCATTCTAAATAATTATTTACACTCATATTGCTTGACTTCTACATATCTACTGCCATTCTAAACGCGGTAAAATAGCAATTTGAGTAGAAGCTAAAAGTATAGTCATCAAGCTGCAAAGACTTGAAACAGCGTTCATGGTTTTGGGGAACGGTACTGCACATATTAGACCAAGTGAAGAAGTACTGTATACACTCGAGTATAAGCCAACCTGAGTATTAGCAAAGGCACCTACTTTTGCCACGGAAAACTAGGTAAGCTTATTGACTCGAGTATAAGCTGGGTATGCATTGTCCCCCGATATGCATCGCTCCCCGTCCCTGTCATTGTATGCATGCCTCCCCCGACATTGTCATTGTATGCATGGCTCCCTGTCCCTGTCCTGGTATGCGTGCCTTACCTGTCTCTGTGATTGTATGCATGCCTACCCTGTCCCTGTCATTGTGTGCATGCCTCCCCCGTCCACATGTTTCCTATTGAAAAAAACAAACAAGCATCCTACTCACCTGTGCAAAAAATAAAGGTAACCAACTCACCTGCTTTCTTGACTAGTAGTGGTGCGTGGAAGCTCGGATATCTCGTGAAGCCACACGTGGAGTAAATGAATAATGAAAACGTTTCCAGCTTCCAAATATCCAAAAATTTATTCAAGGCATAAGAACAAGGACAAACGGACATGCCCCATCATAGCGGAAAGACACAGCAACGCGTATCGAACAATATGTTCTTTTTCAAGCTGCTTTGGGGTGAACATAATGGGAGATATATACTACCACCCACCAATCAAGTTACAACACACATGGTGTATAATCACAATAAAATTACATACAAAAAAAACCCCCAAAAAACAAGCAATAGTTAAAAACAATCTAATATAAGATGTATTACCAGGTATGGCAAAATATATACATGAACAATTCCAATGTGCAACAAACAGAAAAAAAAAATATATATTTGTACATATCAATACTGAAACATAATCTCTTTGCGTGCATTCAATCCATTTGGGACACAGTTTTCAAAGGTGAAACATCCAGAAAGCTTCTCTCATCATAAGGCGTCTTTTAAGCTCACCGCCTCTCAACGGAACACATACTTTCTCAATTCCCATCACTTGAAATGAAGATATATTTCTTTGATGTTGGAAAATAAAATGTTTGGAGGCAAAAGATGTATTCCGATTGGAGCTGCCAAGAGAAATTATGTCAGTTATGTGTTCAGAAATTCTTATTTTTAACTTTCTCGTGGTACAACCCACATAATTCAGTTTGCAGTCTGTGCACATGATCATATATACAACATTCTTAGTATTGCAAATTTTAAATTGCTGCACATTTTTACTATCTGAAAAATTTTTTATTACCTGAGAATGTGTACAGGTCCTGCATCTGGCTTCACCACATCGGTAAAATCCTTCATGTTGTAGCCAGGTGCGTTTATTGCTTTGGACATCTGAAAAATTGGGAGAAATTATATTACCTAATGTGGCTGCTTTTTTAGCCACTATATGGCAACCCTTTGGCAAAATAGCTGACAGATTATCATCCTCATGTAAAATTCCTATATTTTTATGAATAATTCGTTTAATGGCATTAAATTGTGGACTAAAATTAATGGAACACACCAATTTTTTATTTCTTGTATTATCCATACTATTATGACCACATATTTTTAACGAATTCAATAAATCCTCTCTATTTTTATCATTCACAATTTTTTTAGCTCGATCCAATGCCCAATGAGGATAACCTCTTTTTTGAGTCTATTACAACAAGAATGAATTTCTTGTGTCAGCATCAGTGTGTCAGTACAGTTTCTGGTAATTCTGGTGAGTTCCCCCACTGGAATTGCTTTTATAGTATGCTGGGGATGACTACTCCTGGCTAGTGTTGAGCATTCCGATACCGCAAGTATCGGGTATCGGCCGATACTTGCTGTATCGGAATTCCGATACCGACTTCCGATATTTTTTCAATATCGGAATCCGGCATCGGAATCGGAAGTTCAAAGTTGATTGACGGCCTGACGTCATCATGATGCGCGGTGTGTGCGCATCATGATGCGCTGTCATTTCGGGCCTTCCGGGGGTCTCTGCCGGCCTGCCGGGGGGCTGTGTGGACTGCCCGGGGTCGGTACCGGCCTGCCGGGGGGCTGTGCCGGCCTGCCGGTGGTCTGTGCACCCTGTGGGGGTCTGTACCGGCCTGCCGGGGGGCTGTGCCGGCCTGCCGGGGGGCTGTGCTGCTGTCCGGGGGTCTGTGCAAGCATCGCCCGATGGGACTACAAGTCCCATCGGGCGATGCCTGCTACCATGACAGTGATTGACACATTAGCCAATGATGGGACAGTAGTAGTCCCATCATCCGGCTAATGTGTTAAATGTTAAAAAAAAAAAAAAATACTACATACATACTACATACATACTACATGCTACATACATACTACATATATACTACATGCATGCTACATACATACTACATGCTACATACATACTACATATATACTACATGCATGCTACATACATACTACATGCTACATACATACTACATACATACTACATACATGCTACATACATGGTACATACATACTGCATGCTACATACATACTACATACATACTATATACATACTACATACATACTACATGCATGCTACATACATACTACATACATACATACTACATGCATGCTACATACATACTACATGCATGCTACATGCATGCTACATACATACTACATGCTACATACATACCACATACATACTACATACATACTACATGCTACATACATACTACATATATACTACATGCATGCTACATACATACTACATGCTACATACATACCACATACATACTACATACATGCTACATATATACTACATGCATGCTACATACATACTACATGCTACATACATACCACATACATACTACATACATGCTACATGCTACATACATACTACATACATACTACATGCATGCTACATACATACTACATACATACTACATGCATGCTACATGCATACTACATGCATGCTACATACATACTACATGCATGCTACATACATAGTACATGCTACATACATACCACATACATACTACATACATACTACATACATGCTACATGCTACATACATACTACATATATACTACATGCATGCTACATACATACTACATATATACTACATGCATGCTACATACATACTGCATGCTACATGCATGCTACATACATACTACATATATACTACATGCATGCTACATACATACTACATATATACTACATGCATGCTACATACATACTGCATGCTACATGCATGCTACATACATACTACATACATACTACATGCTACATACATACCACATATATACTACATACATACAATACATTCATACAATACATACATAGACATACAGTACATATAACATAGAGTAACATACTTACCAATACTTGTCACATTGTTCCCCGAAGCCATTGTCTTTTCCGGAATAAATATTAACATAACAAACCACAAAAATACTCACCCACGATCCGAAGCAGTCCACGAGTGTGTCCCACGACGATCTTGGGTAGAGAACGGCAGCATCAGATGATGCTGCCGTTCTCTACGGGCTGCAGGAATCCAATGACGGAAGGTAGGTATCCTTCCGCACTGTATTCCTCCGCCACTTAAAAAAAAAAAAAAAGTCCCTAGTCTCACTTTATGCCATTGCTGTGTGGGAATTTCCCACGCAGCAATGGCATAAAGTGAGACTAGGGACTTTTTTTTTTTTTAAGTGGCGGAGGAATACAGTGCGGAAGGATACCTACCTTCCGTCATTGGATTCCTGCAGCCCGTAGAGAACGGCAGCATCATCTGATGCTGCAGTTCTCTACCCAAGATCGTCGTGGGACACACTCGTGGACTGCTTCGGATCGTGGGTGAGTATTTTTGTGGTTTGTTATGTTAATATTTATTCCGGAAAAGACAATGGCTTCGGGGAACAATGTGACAAGTATTGGTAAGTATGTTACTCTATGTTATATGTACTGTATGTCTATGTATGTATTGTATGAATGCATTGTATGTATGTAGTATATATGTGGTATGTATGTAGCATGTAGTATGTATGTAGTATGTATGTAGCATGTAGTATGTATGTAGTATGTATGTAGCATGCATGTAGTATATATGTAGTATGTATGTAGCATGTAGCATGTATGTAGTATGTATGTGGTATGTATGTAGTATGTAGTATGTATGTGGTATGTATGTAGCATGTAGTATGTATGTAGCATGCATGTAGTATATATGTAGTATGTATGTAGCATGTAGTATGTATATGGTATGTATGTAGCATGTATGTATGTAGCATGCATGTAGTATGTATGTAGTATGTATGTGGTATGTATGTAGCATGTAGTATGCATGTAGCATGCATGTAGCATGCATGTAGCATGTATGTAGTATGTATGTAGTATGTATGTAGCATGCAGTATGTATGTAGCATGCATGTAGCATGCATGTAGTATGTATGTAGCATGTATGTAGTATGTATGTAGTATATATGTAGTATGTATGTAGCATGTAGTATGTATGTAGCATGTAGTATGTATGTAGCATGTAGTATGTATGTAGCATGCATGTAGTATGTATGTAGTATTTTTTTTTTTTTTTTTAACATTTAACACATTAGCCGGATGATGGGACTACTACTGTCCCATCATTGGCTAATGTGTCAATCACTGTCATGGTAGCAGGCATCGCCCGATGGGACTTGTAGTCCCATCGGACGATGCCTGCACAGACCCCCGAAGCCTGCACAGACCACCGGCAGGCCGGCACAGCCCCCCGGCAGGCCGGCACAGCCCCCCGGAGCCTGCACAGACCACCGGCAGGCCGGCACAGCCCCCCGGCAGGCCGGCACAGCCCCCCGGAGCCTGCACAGACCACCGGCAGGCCGGCACAGCCCCCCGGCAGGCCGGCACAGCCCACCGGAGCCTGCACAGCCCCCCGGCAGGCCGGCACAGCCCCCCGGCAGGCCGGCACAGACCACCGGAGCCTGCACAGACCCCCTGGCAGGCCGGCACAGCCCCCCGAAAGGCCCGTACAGACCCCAGAGAGGCTGTACAAGGCAAAAACAGGGTTTTTCTTATTCCGATACCGGAAGTCCCATAGACTTGAATGGGACTTCCGGTATCGGAATCGGCGATACCGATACTTTTTTTAAAGATCGGCCGATCCATTCCGATCCGATACTTTGAAGTATCGGACGGTATCGCTCAACTCTACTCCTGGCATGTAAGATATTATTCCCAACAGGTGGCTTACAATGTGTAGAAGTAATGATGGGAGAGCCTGGAATACTTTGTAATTTCAAATCTAAAAAAGAAATACAGGTGGAATCCAACTGATAAGTAAAACGCAAGTTGCAATCATTATTGTTTAAATACCCGACAAATTCCAGTATGGCAGACACATCACCCCCCTCAAATAAAGAGGGCGTCATCAACGTATCTGCCATAAAAGAAAATGTCAGGCGCAAACACATTCTCTACAGTATATAAAAATCTTTCTTCCCAACAGCCGCGTCATTACCACGCATGCACGGGTAGAGCGCACAGTTGTGGCTGTTACTGCACCTGCGCAGGAATAGCTGTGACGTGGTAGCAACGCAGCTGTTACTGCACCTGCATGAGAATAGCGGAGATGTGTATGTCACTTGCGCAGGCAACTGACAGCCGCGCTGTCTTATTGGATTCGGGGACAGCGGCCAACTTGAGATCTAATACATAAAGCTCAATGTGTGTGTATGTATGTGTGTATGTCCGGGATTGGCATCTGCACCGTCGCAGCTACAGCCACAAAATTTTGTACAGTCACACGTCTGGACCCCGAGAGCGTCGTAGGCTATGTTGTGAGGCGAAATTTTAACCCCGTGCGTTCCAATTCACCAAACAATTTTGCCTATTATTCTTATCATTTCTATGGTGTTATCATCCTTCTGTAAAGCTGGAAATAACACAATTTATTACTGTGCCAACACAGACCACCCTCTGACACAGACTGCAGGGGGAGCCCAGTATCACACAGGAGAGGATTAGACACATGGCTCAGCAGTCAGTATCACACAGGATAGGATTAGATACATAGCTCAGCAGTCAGTATCACACAGGATAGGAATAGATACACAGCTCAGCACACAGTATCACAGAATAGTATTGGATACATGGCTCAGCAGACAGTATCACACAGAATAGGATTAGATACATGGCTGAGCAGTGAGTATCACACAGGATAGGATTAGATACACGGCTCACCAGTCAGTATCACACAGGATAGGATTAGATAAACAGCTCAGCAGTCAATATCACACAGGATAAGATTAGATACACGGCTCAGCAGTCAGTATCGCACAGGATAGGATTAGATACACAGCTCTGCAGTCAGTATCACACAGGATAGGATTAGATG
Organism: Dendrobates tinctorius; assembly: GCF_039654945.1. Classification (NCBI taxonomy): domain Eukaryota; kingdom Metazoa; phylum Chordata; class Amphibia; order Anura; family Dendrobatidae; genus Dendrobates; species Dendrobates tinctorius. The sequence goes on along the minus strand of NW_027361690.1, from coordinate 68,631,608 downwards.
CTCAGCAGTCAGTATCACACAGGATTGGATTAGATACACAGCTCAGCAGTCAATATCACACAGGATAGGATTAGATACATAGCTCAGCAGTCAGTATCGCACAGGATAGGATTAGATACACAGCTCAGCAGTCAGTATCACACAGGATAGGATTAGATACACAGCTCAGCAGTCAGTATCACACAGGAGAGGATTAGATACATGGCTCAGCAGTCAGTATCACAAAGGATAGGATTAGATACACAGCTCAACAGTCAGTATCACACAGGATAGGATTAGATACACATCTCAGCAGTCAATATCACACAGGATAGAATTAGGTACACGGCTCAGCAGTCAGTATCATACAGGATAGGATTAGATACACAGCTCAGCAGTCAGTATCACACAGGATAGGATTAGATACACAGCTCAGCAGTCAGTATCACACAGGATAGGAATAGATACATGGCTCAGCAGACAGTATCACACAGGATAGGATTAGATACACAGCTCAGCACACAGTATCACACAGAATAGTATTAGATACACGGCTCAGCAGACAGTATCACACAGAATATGATTAGATACATGGCTGAGCAGTGAGTATCCCACAGGATAGGATTAGATACACGGCTGAGCAGTCAGTAACACACATGATAGGATTAGGTACACGGCTCAGCAGTCAGTATCACACAGGATAGGGTTAGATACACGGCTCACCAGTCAGTATCACACAGGATAGGATTAGATACATGGCTCAGCATTCAGTATCAAACAGGATAGGATTAGATACACAGCTCAGCAGTCAGTATCACACAGGATAGGATTAGATACACAGCTCAGCAGTCAATATCACACAGGATAGGATTAGATACACAGCTCAGCAGTCAGTATCACTCAGGATAGGATTAGATACACAGCTCAGCAGTCAATATCACACATGATAGGATTAGATACACAGCTCAGCAGTCAGTATCGCACAGGATAGGATTAGATACACAGCTCAGCAGTCAGTATCACACAGGATAGCATTAGATACACAGCTCAGCAGTCAGTATCACACAGGAGAGGATTAGATACATGGCTCAGCAGTCAGTATCACAAAGGATAGGATTAGATACACATCTCAGCAGTCAATATCACACAGGATAGGATTAGGTACAGGGCTCAGCAGTCAGTAACATACAGGTTAGGATTAGATACACAGCTCAGCAGTCAGTATCACACAGGATAGGATTAGATACACAGCTCAGCAGTCAGTATCACACAGGATAGGAATAGATACACGGCTCAGCAGACAGTATCACACAGGATAGGATTAGATACACGGCTCAGCAGACAGTATCACACAGAATAGGGTTAGATACACGGCTCTGCAGTCAGTATCACACAGGATAGGATTAGATACACAGCTGAGCAGTCAGTAACACACATGAATGATTAGGTACACGGCTCAGCAGTCAGAATCACACAGGATAGGGTTAGATACACAGCTCAGCAGACGGTATCACACAGGATAGGATTAGATACACAGCTCAGCACACAGTATCACACAGAATAGTATTAGATACACGGCTCAGAAGACAGTATCACACAGAATAGGATTAGATACACGGCTCTGCAGTCAGTATCACACAGGATAGGATTAGATACACGGCTGAGCAGTCAGTAACAAACATGATAGGATTAGGTACACGGCTCAGCAGTCAGTATCACACAGGATAGGGTTAGATACACGGCTCAGCAGATGGTATCACACAGAATAGGATTAGATACACAGCTGAGCAGTCAGTAACACATGATAGGATTAGATACACAGCTCAGCAGTCAGTATCACACAGGAAAGGATTAGATACACAGCTGAGCAGTCAGTAACACACGATAGGATTAGATACACAGCTCAGCAGAAAGTATCACACAGGAGAGGATTAGGTACGCAGCTCAGCAGAAAGTATCACACAGGAGAGGATTAGGTATGCAGCTATACATGTTGTTTATCAAAAGGCTCTTGAATGAGTTGAAAATAAAATACTATCAATATTTGGGTAATCGTTAAGTTAATTTGTGTTGCAAATCTGCAGTGTTGAATATATGATGTGAAATGTTTTTATGTGCAATATAATCATTATAATTTGTTATAACTAACCACAGTTGGTTACTATGCCCAGGCAGCGCCGGGCTCTTCAGCTAGTTATATATATGGATGAAGGGTGTGGACTGTGTATTATACTGTATAGAGGACTATGGTCTGTGAATTATGTTATATGAAGGATATGGGCATTATACTATATGGAAGACCATATGATTTATACTTGTACCAAAAACATAAACTTTGGGTAAGAGGTTCATTTTTGTTATTAAAGGATCTCTCTTCTAGTCATATTCTTAATATTAATCCTTGTGTACAATGTTTCTAAACGTCAAACATGCTCAGGCTCCATCTTCTGGTTCCACTATTATGAAGAAGCTGTCATGTAGGGATTTATTTTTTCACTAGTCAGTTAAAAAATCTGAAACCACATTACAATGCTTGTGCGCCCTACAGACCTCTTGTTTCATAAGTGCTGAAAGCTAAAAGTCTCTTTATTTCCATTTTCAAATCACCCATGTACAGGATATAAGAGAAATGTGCACTGTTGTTTTTTCCAGTGATCACTATTACTCACCTATGACTTTGCCCCCAGTGGTATCATTGTAAATGTCAAACCTCATCCAACTTCTAGTTACATTTTAATTATACCAGTGTATAGTTAGGATTGCAGTAGACTGCCACGGGGCAGGTTGTGTAAAAGGAGCCTAAAGTATCTATAGATTTTCTGGACTAAAATCGACAGAAGGGAAAAATAAACTTTGACTGCTAACAAATTATATTCTGACTTGTACAGATATGTTAGTGTTGTCCTGCTGCTTAACAGAAACAAGCATTTGTGGAGTGGCAAAGGATGGGATTTCTGTAGAAATAACTTTTTTTCTAACCAAGACAAGTGTGCTTGAGTGGAATAGCACAAATGAGGTGCAATAATCACGGCTACAATTATATTAAGATGGATAGTTTTAATTAGCAACATTTCATTAACAAGTTAAAGTTAGTACCGTAATTTTTTCAGAAGAAATCCTAAAATGAAGGCAAAATCTCCAGCAGCTACATAAAGTCATTCCCTCAACTGCCTATCACTGCCAAAATTGTAACACTAATTAATTTCATTTTCCCCATGTAGCAAACAAGAGGAATCGCCAGGCTACATATTTTACATGCTGTAGTGATAAAGATCCTTTCAATGTAAAGGATTCTAGAGAGCTCCATACCTAGATCTCAAGTACAGGGAAAGGCATGGGTAATGCAGCAGATGGTGCCACCACTGTTAGTGTGCAAACCCAGCATAATGCATTGAGGGGCAGAGAAGACTGTCTTTTGCACTGCATCATTTTAAAGGAAAAAGTCTCAAGGGATTCCAGAAGAACAACAAAACATATTGTTAAATTCCCCCCCGTACACATTTGATAAAAGTCAGCCAAAGCCACCAATTATGACAGCAAAACAGGCCAACCATCTTATGTGTACAGAGACCTCCCAACTCTCCAAATAGATGATGTCAGGGGAAAGAAGAATTGAGCAGTTGAAATTTTAATGCCCAATCCTTTTGATTTCAGGGAAGATAAGCCACTGCAAGTAGAGTCTGGCAGTGACTTTCTCCTTACTCCCTGTTGAAAACAAGTGAATACTTAGAGCCAGGAGTAGTTGTTTCTTAGGAGTGATAGCTGCCCATCTGCCAAATGAATTTTGGACCAACAGCTATCTAATGTGTATTGCCCTCTTTAAATGGGTGATCTGACATACAAAATAATTTTCATCCTAAATCGCTACTTATTTAATGCCATGTCTAAACTAATTTGTAATATACTTTAATTAACAATTCACTGTCCTTCCCTAACTACACTAATTGCTTTTCTATCTAACTACTTCCATTTTTGCTGACCACTTCGTTTGAGAATCCACTGCTGCAGCCTCAGCCCTGAAACAAAGTGTCATTAGTGACGCTCATTTCAGCAGCTCGGCTAGTCCCTGCTCTGTCACTGTGTGATGTGCACAATGACAGCGCTCTCTCAGTCGCTGCCTCAGATCAGCATTATTAAACTGACAGAAGAGCGCACTGTTAATGTCTATTCCAATACACATGTGCTGGGGTGGCACTAATCTCTGCATGCTAGGTAATTTTAGGACACACACTAAGTGCACTCTCCTGCCAGCTCATTACTGTTGAACTGAGCCAGCAACAGAGAGGGCACTGTCACTGTGCAAATCGCACAATACCCATGGCGCAGTCAATGTCACTGATGATTCTTCATTTCGGGGAGTGGACAGGGTGCCATGCTCCACTAAGAAACCAAATAGCGCAATGCGAGACAGATGTGAAAGGAAGCACTGCCACTAGGAAAGGATTAGAGGTGCAACCCCTGATACTTGCCCTGAACAACCCTGAGCTCACTGACAACCCTAGACAGGTCATTTCACCCTGTGTGGTGATGGTGTACTCATCCCTGTCTTGCCATAAGCGCAGCCCTGGCTAGTGTGGGGTGAAGCAGGCACACTAGTCCTGCTCTATATAAAGACACAAAAGGAAACAGACAAGGGTAAAAAAAAGCAGCAATCACTCAGCTTGCACCCAAACTAAGAAATGGAATTATGACAGGTTCACTGGCACAGCATATGAGGGGAGATATGTGTCACTGCACATAATGGTGTCAGTGATGTGAAACGAGGATATTTTCCTCCAGCACACTATGTGTTGAGAGGGTTAAGTTAAAGTTACATGGGCTGGATTTGGTGGATATTCATAGAGCGGGTGGGAGGATATTCACCGCATCTCCAACTGCAGAGTCCTGACAGGACCTGTGATGATCTCACAGTCATGTGATAATCACATGGTGCAGTGTTGTGAGTTCATTTTCCCCTTCACCATTGAGGTCTGATGAACTCCCTCTTCTGGTGAAGGAAGGTAGTGAGGCTGGTTACCAAGCACCTGTGCAGGATGATGATGACTTGGTGACTGGAATTGCTGACTGGATATAAGTCAGCCGACGCCCTCCTGCCTTGCTGGTGATCTCTCTGAGGGATTCTAGGAGACCAGTCTGATTCCTGCTCCTCAAAAGCTAAGTTTTCTGCTCTGCTTTTTACATTTGTGTTTTGGTTTTGTTTTGCCTTGTTTTTCTGGATTTCTGGCATTCCCTGCTGGGGTGAGCTGAATTCCTTTTTGCTCTGTCTTCAGAAAATACCCGAGTACTGATATAGCCTTTTTGAAGCCTAGCGTCTTCAGGGCTTTTTTCCCTATCAGTCTGTTGGCTCTTGTTTTGATAGGGTTTTGGCGGATTGCAGACAGCAGCTTTTCTATCTTTTCCTATTTAGTTAGCTTGGGCCCCATCATTTGCTCAGCCTATCTTTCTATCTGTGTGAGTGTTTTTTCATCTTGCTTCACCGTCATTATATGTTGGGGGCTGCCTATTGCTTTGGGGTCTGCTCTGGGGCAGTTTAGATTTCCCTTTCTGTCTTTAGGCTATTTAGTTCTCCAGCTGTGATCGAGGGGTCTAGGGCACTGTAGGAACCCCCCATGGCTACTGCTAGTTGTTGTTGATAGGTTCAGGGGTCTGCAATCCGATAGCTGCCAACTTCTCTGGTTTTCTGGACTTAGCTAGTATTTCTGTTTTTGCCTCCTACGGTGACTCATTCATAACAGTGCAGGTTAAATAGCTGGAGATGAGAGTCAGGTGATTTATCTCAAGAGGCGTTCCTGAGTCTACCTTTGCAAGCAGCCAAGTGAGTCAGCCCCTCACAGTATATAAAGGGAAAAGAAGGAAGAGGAAAACCTAAAGGGAGATAATGAAAAGGAAGACACCAGACAAACTTCCATTTCTGGAGATGTGCTGTCAGCTATAATTATATTTTAGGCCTTATAAAACTCGTGGTCGGCTAACAATCAAACCCACTTTGACTCACTGCTTGTCATGTTTACATGCGCAAGTGATTGAGAATGCTTGGTAAGCTGTTATCTGCCTCTTTCAGCACTGCAGACATGATCTCACCACTACAGACGATCAACAATGACTAGAGCAAGGTCAGAGAGGCAGTGATGGACCTGGGGGTGGGGTGGGTGGGTAATAACTGCTCCCTTTTTTCATTTTATATGTAATAATAAAAGTTGAAACAGGACAACCCATTTAAGAAGATTTGCAATTGTAGCATTAGCATTGTAGCATTAGGTTGTTGGTAAAAAAAAACTGTTTGTTATTATATGGAAATCTATCAAAGAGGTGAGAAATCAAAAGGCAAACTATAGTTTTCACTTAAAAAAAAAATACAAAATACAAATTTGTCTTAGAAGATTTTTTTTTCAACTGAACCAGTACAATACCACCCTCCTAAAAATACAGGCTAACTGTTGGACTATGTTTGGTGCAACAACTCCATTCCTGTCTATGAGTATTTAGTTGCTAGATTGGTATGCTGTTTATAACGTTAGCACAAAAAACTCCCAGAGGCTCACACGGGGAGAGCATGTGACTGTATTTCCTATTTTTCCTGAGTCTGTGTATGAGAGAAGCAGCCTGCTGTAGATGATGCACAGATAGAG